>NC_057404.1:47600247-47961782 GCF_019320065.1 Cervus canadensis
GGAATACCAGACCACCTTACCTGCCTCCTGAGAAATCTGTATGCAAGTCAGGAAGCAACAGTTAGAACTGGACAAGGAACAACAGACTGGTTCCAAATAGGAAAAGGAGTACGTCAAGGCTGTATATTGTCACCCTGCTTATTTAACTTATATGCAGAGTACATCATGAGAAACGCTGGGCTGGAGGAAGCACAAGCTGGAATCAAGATTGCTGGGAGAAATATCAATAACCTTAGATATGCAGATGACACCACCCTTATGGAAGAAAGTGAAGAAGAACTAAAGAGCCTCTTGATAAAAGTGAAAGAGGAGAGTGAAAAAGTTGGCTTAAAGCTCAACATTCAGAAAACTAAGATCATGGCATCCGGTCCCATCACTTCATGGCGGATAGATGGGGAAACGGTGGAAACAGTGGCTGACTTAATTTTTGGTCTCCAAAAATCACTTCAGGTGGTGACTACAGCCATGAAATTAAGAAACTTACTCCTTGGAAGAAAAGTTATGACCAACCTAGACAACATTAAAAAGCAGAGACATTACTTTGCCAACAAAGGTCCATCTAGTCAAGACTATGGTTTTTCCAGTGGTCATGTATGGCTGTGAGAGAAAGCTGAGCGCCAAAGAATTGATGCTTTTGAATGTGGTGTTGGACAAGACTCTTGAGAGTCCCTTGGACTGCAAGGAGATCCAACCAGTCCATCCTAAAGAAGATCAGTCCTGGGTGTTCATTGGAAGAACTGATGTTGAAGCTGAAACTCCAATACTTTGGCCACCTCATGTGAAGAACTGACTCATTTGAAAAGACCCTGATGCTGGGAAATACTGAAGGCAGGATGAGAAGGGGGCGACAGAGGAAGAGATGGTTGGATGGCATCACCGACTCAATGGAGATGAGTTTGGGTGGACTCCGGGAGTTGGTGATGGACAGGAAGGCCTGGCGTGCTGTGGTCCATGGCGTCACAAAGAGTCGGGCATGACTGAGGGACCAAACTGAACTGAGCTATATTTAATTTGATCTTTGTGTCAGTGTCCTTTCAGTTTTCTTTCTTTCTGAAAATAAATTACTGTTTGCCAGTAGACCTAAAAGAGCATGTTGCCATAAGATTTGTTCTGCCATATAGTTATTTCCAGGGGTGACTTACTGAGTGGTGATGGTATTTTTAGTTGGTTTTTATTTTTTATTCCCTTTGAGTCTTCTGTCATTGCCAGTTTCTGTTTCAGCACCATCTTGATAGGTGTCAGGGTGTGGTGGCAAAGTGAATGTCAGGCCCTGAGGCTGAGACTACAAACTGATGACTATGAGACTGTGATGGAGGCAGTAAGATGTGGTTAGAAAGTAGTAGAGCTTTAAGAGGCAGACAGAAGATAGAAATACATCCACTGTGTTTTAGGAAGGAATCCAAAATGAGATATATAATTGCAAATTCATAACATTAGAAATGACAGACGCAAAGACATACCTTTTAAAGTTTAAGTCATCCTGGTTTTAAGCTGATGTCTTTTGTTTTGCTTTATTAGAATAGAACATGATATTTTACAAGAAATTTTTTTAAAAACCTATAAGTAAGCCTGCAGTGGGATAGATTGAAAGCGTTTTGTGTGTTAGTTTGCAGAATTTGAGTGGAGTTGCCAACTGTGCTACTCCGGGGAGCCCTCAGCCTTCTATCACCTCAGACATCCAGGCGTCAAAGCCAGGAAGACAACTTGATTAGCTCCATCTAGTTAAGCCTTTCATATCTTGATTCTCTTTGTTTGAGATAATTCTGGATAATAATTAGCTTAGATAAGGAGCAAACAATTGGTAAATATTCTTATCTGAAAGGCACCTCCTGTAGAAATTTTTTTTTCCTATGTGATTTCTTTCTCTGAGCTCTATTATACTTGATTTGTTCTCTCCATTATACTTCCTCTCATTATCCCTGTATTAAATCTATTATTGTAAAGAATTACAAATGTCATTTCAAGAGTCTAGTTCAGATTTAGCTGATAATCTTGAAGAGTAACATGCATTTAGGAAATGCATTGTACCTAAGTTTAATGCATTTTCAGAGTGAACATACCTATGTTATTAAAACCCAGATAAATAAAGAGAATATTATCAACAACCTAGAAATCCCTTATACTCCCTTTTAGTCACTGCCTAAATCCTGAAGTATTTGCCTGTTTTTGAAATTTATAAAAATGGAATCTTGGAGCATGTACTCTTTTGTACCATTTTGCTTAGCATATGTGTGAGATTCATTCATGTTGATTGCTACAATATTCCATCTGATGAATACCTCCTTTTTTCATAATACCAGTGAAGATTTCTGTAGTTTCCAGTGTTTGCTTATTATAGAGAGTGCTTCTATGAATGTTCTTATATTTGTCTTTTGAGCACATATGCAATTATTTCTCTTGTTTTATATCTAGGAGTAGATTGCTGGGTCATCAAGTATGTATGTATTTGGAGATATTGCCAGTTTTCAAAGTTGTAGATTACACAATCAACCAGCAGTGTTTGAGAATTCCAGTTTGAACACAGATTTAGTCTCAGATTCCTGGCTTGGGAATCTGATCAACCCAGCTTGGAACAGATGTCTGTTCCATTGTGATGAAGGGGCTGGGGCTCACATAATACAGACCTGATTTGGGGGCGTCCATCATTACTACCTTTGAAGTGGAACTAGAGGCAGTTTTTAGAACATGGAAAATTGTATGATCTAGGTCGATATCCTGAAACGTTTTATCATGTATATAAATTAGATGCACATAGAGAGGCTCTGAACTGGACATACATACCGCTTTGAGTCATCAGGAAAATAGTGTGATTGAAGCCATGTGGCTACATGAAACTAGTGACTAGTTTCACTAGCACATAATGGAACTCTGGGAAACACTGACATTTAAAGGGTGACAAGACGAGGAGTCTCTAAAGAAGGCTGACTGAGAAGAGGTGATCAGAGATCCAAGGGAACATGATCTCATGGAAGCCAGAAGAGACAATGTTTCGAGGACAAGTGTAATCAAGAGTGATCGAGTATCAAGTGATCAAGTATGATGATTGCTCCTTTGAAGTCAGTGACTAAGAAGTTTTCATTTGTTTTAGAGATAAGGAGAGCAGTGGCTTTCGGAAAGTAGTTTCAGCGAAACGATAGAACAGGAGCCAGATTGCAATAGGTAAAGAATGAGTGAAAGCTAAGGAAATAAGGACAAACCTCAACAGCATATTAAAAAGCAGAGACATTACTTTGCTGACAAAGGTCCATCTAGTAAAAGCTATGTTCTTTCCAGTAGTCAGGTGTGGATGTGAGAATTGGACTATAAAGAAAGCTGAGTGCAGAAGAATTGATGCTTTTGAACTGTGGTGTTGGAGAAGACTCTTGAGAGTCCCTTGGACTGCAAGGAGGTGCAACCAGTCCATCCTAAAGGAAATCAGTCCTGAATATTCATCGGAAGGACTGATGCTGAAGCTCCAATACTTTGGCCACCTGATGCAAAGAACTGACTCATTGGAAAAGATCTGATGCTAGATGTAAGGCAGGAGGAGAAGGGGGTGACAGAGGACAAGATGGTTGGATGGCATCACCACCTCAATGGACATGAGTTTGAGCAAGCTCCGGGAGTTGGTGATGGACAGGGAGGCCTGGTGTCCTGCAGTCCACAGGGTCGCAAAGAGTCAGACACGACTGAGCAACTGAACTGAACTGAAGGAAGTTAAGACAGCATATGTGACCCACCCTTTGAAGTCAGTTAACTAAGAACAGGGTAGAGATGGAAGGAAGATAGCCAGAAGGTAGGAGATGTTGGAGTGGGCTTACTTGCTGATGGGAAAGATCTGATTGGGAAAATATTCAGAAAAGTGAGGTCTCTGTTGTAGCAGGAAGGGATGGGATCCTGGGCTCAGGGGAAATGTGTTAGCCTTAGGGGGAACAGAAAAGGACTTCATCTCTGTGACAGTAAGAAAGTGGGGAAGGATGGCTGGATTGGTACAGAAGTTTGAAAGAGTCTGGTCACTCAGCACATAACAGATGCTCAGTAAATATTTGTTGACTTTTGTTGAGTGGAAGACTTCGTATTTTCAGGCATTATATGCTGCAGTTTCATTTGTCAGTTCCCCACACACCCAGATCTCCGGCGACAGAGATCTGCTTCTTAGTTTCCGTCACTCAGGGGAACAGTCACTTCCACATTCCCACAGCAGAGTGTGTCAGAGCTTGGAATTCTGTGCTTGCTAAAGAAATCCAGATGTTTCCTTTATTTAGCGCCCATGTGTTTCCCATTATGGAACTACCTGCTTTGTCATGCAATGATCTTCAAGTACTTCTCCAACATATAAAATTGTGACTAGAAACATATGCGCTGATTTAAATAAATACATATGTATATATTCATTCTAATATATATAGATATTATGTGTATTCATATATAAATATACATGTTGCTGCTGCTGCTAAGTCGCTCAGTCGTGTCCGACTCTCTGCAACCCCATAGATAGCAGCCCACCAGGCTCCTCTGTCCCTGGGATTCTCCAGGCAAGAGTACTGGATTGGGTTGCTATTTCCTTCTCCAATAAATACACATAAAGGTACATAAATATATACATATATGTATAACACATACTAGACCAGACCAAACACTATCTAAAGAAATATCTTTAGTTTGGGAAAATACATAATAATTACATTGACTTGGTAAAATATTATGACTGCATTTTTGAAGCTGTTTTTTGACCCTGAGCCATGTTATTTTGAATATCTTTTAAAGGTGGTAAGAACTCACCATTTGATAGTTTCGAACAGCCAAATGTTAGGAACCAAGTCTGTTGCTTTTTCTTATCCAGCTTCTGTCTTAAATCTTTTTAAAGTAAATCACACTATCTAATGATATCTGTGGGATACAATCAAGCAGTCCCTGAAAGAAGCAGTAATAATGGAGCTTGCACTTGTGGATGTGGGAAGGGCAAAGGTAAAGAACACACTGTTGTCAAAAGCCTGCTGCTGAGACTAGTGTCACAGGGAGTGCTTTTGTAGCGAAGTAATTAAGGTCCCCCTAGAGAGGCTTCTATTTGGAAGTACTCTGATTTTATTTTTCTCTATCAATGTATCACTGTTGCCTTTCAGCTAAGAAATTTAAATAAACTGCTGCTCTCTGATTTATATTCATTATACAAATCAGGCTAGTTCCTGCTACTGACCATTATACATCAGTGTCTCTTCTTCACTTCACGTGGAAAAGTTGTTTCCTTTTCAAATGAGGTTGACTTCTTTTTAGGCCATATTTTCTACTTCTTGATACTTGTCATTTTCTTAATATATTTAGAATATAAGGTTGGAGCACAAAAAGCTGCTATTGCTACTTTAAGGGGATGAAAACTGAATTTTTTTTAAACTTAAGTTTTTTTCCTTCAGTTGCACTCCCTGACTTATTTTTAGTGAAATGGCGTGTAGCGGAGTTATGGTGATATACTCTCTACTAGACTTTAACACTGAAAATACCTGGCCACGGTTAACATCCAAGAGAAGCAATCATATTCAAATTTGACTGTGTAGGTCAGTTTATTTTACGAATAGCTGATGCTGTCCTGGAAACGTGAGGCCCTGACTGGGTTAGTAACTGACAGACTCCTCAAGGTGGGTCATAGATGGGATGTAAATTGAAAGAAGCAGCTGATTTTGTGTGACTCAGTTTTCAAATAATTAAACTCTGCGTGTGTGGTGGGCTTGTGTAAGATTTTCAGAATGATCTTAAATAATATCCTGCTAAGAAACGGTTGTCGTAGGATAGATATGACAGTTTCTCTTTTAAGCTTTATTGACATACGTCAGAAGAATAACGATAGTCTTAGAGTTCCTAAATAAGAACTTGTAAAGGGTACATGAGTTTTTGTGCTTTTTAAAAAAAATTTTGTGATTAAAATTTTTTTAATTCCTTAAGTAACTATAGCTTCCCAGTGGTGTGCAAAAAAGTTTTTTTTAATGTTTGACTTCTTGTTAATAGGTCACTTCTCTACATAAATGGCAATATTGGTGTTTGACTAAGCCTATTACTTTTAGCATTGTTTTACTTTGAAACAATCACCAACTGTAGAAAAGTTATACAGACACTTTGTATCTGAACTAATTTAAGAATAAGTTGTTGACATAATGCCATTCCCTCTCGAATGCAAGAACATTCTCCAACTTAACGATAAATGACCATGAAAATCAGAAAACTAACCTTCAGTTCAGTTCAGTCGCTCAGTCGTGTCCCACTCTTTGCGACCCCATGAATCGCAGCACGCCAGGTCTCCCTGTCCATCACCAACTCCCGGAGTTTACTCAAACCCATGTCCATCGAGTCAGTGATGCCATCCAGCCATCTCATCCTCTGTCGTCCCCTTCTCCTCCTGACTCCAGTCCCTCCCAGCATCAGGGTCTTTTCCAGTGAGTCAGCTCTTTGCATCAGGTGGCCAAAGTATTGGAGTTTCAGCTTCAGCATCAGTCCTTCCAATGAACACCCAAGACTGATCTCCTTTAGGATGGACTGGTTGGATCTCCTTGCAGTCCAAAGGACTCTCAAGAGTCTTCTCCAACACCACAGTTCAAAAGCATCAATTCTTCTGCACTCAGCTTTCTTCACAGTCCAATTCTCACATCCATACATGACCACTGGAAAACTAACCTTACCACTATCTAATTCTTAGACCCCATGCAAATTTTGCCAATTTTTCCAGTAATTGGGAACTTTTCTGTTGCGAAAAGTTCAGAATCACAGTTGAGTGTGTCTCTGGGTTTGTCTGTTGCTTCCTTCCAGTTTGACTCAGATTATACATCTTTGTCAGGAATATCACAGAAGTATTACATGTGTTCTGTCTCACAGCATGACATGTTTGCCCCGTGACTGATAATGTGCATTTTGGTCGCTTAATTGAGGTCAGACTTCTCTTTTTTGCAGTTACTATTTTTCCTTTGGTATTAATGTGTTTGTTTGGAGGCATATTAAAACTATGTAAATATCTTGTTCCTTATCATTTGTTTATTACTTCATTATATCAAAGTGGGCTCATAGTTTCATTTTCAATGGATTGTAATCTGTTACTATCATTTAATGCCCAGATCATTCCAGATTTGATCATTGAGACTCCTTTCAAGCTGACTGATGCATCCTTTTAACATGTCTCCCATCATTCATTGAGCACTTCCTTGCTTTCCAAGCTCATCTTGTCCTTTTCATGCCCAGCCCTGGAATTAGCCATTTCTCCAAGGAGCTCTGATTCCTTTTGGATAAGAATGGTACTTAGAAGCCAAGATCTTGATGCTATATGTTTTCATTATTGAGAGTGGTACTGTCCCTTTCAAAAAAATATTGTATATATTTTTATTTATAGAAAATATATAAAACTTAAATCTTTTACATTTATATATACATATACATTCAATCTTTTTTGAAGTTCTATATGTATTTTGTTGGTTTTATTTATATTTTTAGATGTTAAAAACCATGAATTCATACCAATACTTCCAAATTCATTCCAGTACTATAGGATTTATTCCGATTTTCTCCCTTTCCATGGCATAGCTCCCTTCTTTGACAGAGTACATCTGACTTCTGTTATCCTTGATAGTAATATATTTCCTCATTTGGTCAGTTTTCTGGTATGTGACAGCCTTTCCCTGCGTGCATGCCTTCCCCTCCCGATTTGGGCTCCAGCATCTTGTTCAGAGCCTGCTTCCCATGCAGATGCCCTCTTCACCCATTCAGGCTCTGCTGCCCCACACCAACGCCCCTTCACTGTGTGGACACCCTCGTCACCATGCTCAGGCTCCAGCACCCCCATGCCAGCTGCCCCTCTGTGTGGATGCCCTCCAGTCACACCTGGATTCAGACTCCCAACCTCGGGCCCCTCCTCTCCCCATGAGAACCCTTCTCAGAAAGAATCTTTAAATGAGTCCCAAGCATAAAACTGAAATTAGACCTCTGCTGACATACTTTGGGGAAACTGTGGAATCCCAGAAGCAGAAAGATGAAAGAAAATCTTTCAGAAAATCTTAAATTTATAGAAGATGTGTTTATAGAGGTCAGAAGGCAAACGAATATCTTCAAAGTTCTGAGAGGAAGTAACCATCTGGAATTTTATATCCAGTAAACTGTCCAGCATTAAGTTTGAGAGATTAAAAGATTCTTATTGAAAGTTCTCAGGAAGCATGAAATTGAACACAGAAGTGAACAGGATGTAAGAAGAAATGGAGAGCAAAATAGTTGGAAACTTACAGGTGAATCCAGGAAACAACCACTGTAGAAAACAACATAAGATGCCATCTTAGTCAGTGAAAGTCGCTCAGTCGTGTCCGACTCTTTGTGACCCCATGGACTGTACAGTCCATGGAATTCTCCAGGCCAGAATGCTGGAGTGGGTAGCCTTTCCCTTCTCCAGGGGATCTTCCCAACCCAGGGATTGAACCCAGGTCTATTTGGGGGGGGGGGGGTCCTAAAAAATAAGGTCAAAATAATTTGTTTTTAATTGTGATTGGTACTAAGATCCTGTTGTTCAGCCATAGGATAGAGAAATTTACATTCTAAGGCAAGTAAGAATGTCAGAATATAAAGGACAAACACTAAGGACACAGAGGGGAAAAAACCCAAATACTTCCAAACTAACAGAGAACGATAACGGAGTCTAAGGAACATTATTAGAAGATAAGAAAGATTAGAAGATTATTAGAAGATAAGAAAAAAGAAGGAAGCAAAAGACAATCACTATAAGCAGAGAGCACAAAATAAGATGGCAGATATCCAAATGTATCTGATATAGCAACAAATATAAACAGATTAAATTCAACAGGAAAACGACAGAAATCAAATTTATAACATAGACGAAGGGTTTACTACTCAACATAGGCTCTCAGTGAAGCACTGATCAAAGCTCTAGTGAGCAAAATTTAACATGAAAGGAATAAGGATGCAGAAGAAATGTTGAACAAGGAAATGAGTAAAAGACAAACATAGAAAAGAATGGAACTCAATAATTTTAAACCGTACTTTATGTACCACCTACGGGGCAGTTTTGTGGAATGTGTGAAGCAAGCAGATGAACTCCTTGGTTATATAACTGTTTTGCTTTGAAGCTCATCCTTGGGTTCATTAGTTTTCTACCTGTGGTGCATCATGATTTTCTGCAGAACCTCACACTGAGTTTCAGGCTTTCATGATTTCTTTTTTGCTTCCCTGGATAAAAGCAAAAATCAAACTGCTATATAGCAACTCTCTTTTGAGGAACTATTCTAACTTGTCTCTAGATTTATATTTTAAATCTGGCCAACAAAAATTGCATTTTGTAGCACACACTAGGCATTTATCTTAATTAATGTCCCACTCTCTTTCACATGCTACATGAATAATCACTGTTAAAATAAATTTTTCTTTTTGATCTGGGCAGAGTAAGAAGAGTAGTTAATACATAGCGAGATTGAAACAGAAAAGATACAGGAGTAATGCATACAGTACTTGGTTCATAACCAATAATAACTTTCACCTACTGACTGTAGAGTCTCAGCCAGGCCCCATTTCTATCCCTGTAAACACTTGGCATTTAAGCCAGTCATCCTTTGTTTCCTGGATTGACCTCAGCAGGAAATTATATTCTTGTGTGTGTCTTTCTGTGTATTTCTTCTTTTCTCTCTGCTTCCCTTCTCCTTTCCTTCCTCTCTTTCTTTCCTTCCTTCCTCTTTCTTTCCTTCTTTCTTCCTTTAACAAGGAAATGGCTTTTGAGAGCAAAATTCTAAAGAAGGATTACAACCCAGAGAGAACATACTAGACTAATTTCTTGTCCCACTCTAGTCTGTTGCAAAACATATCAAAACATTAGAATATATTGGCGGAAAAATAAATTACAATTAATAAATTGGTTTCAACATTATTGTGTGAATGCAGTTAAGGTTTGATTGTAATAGAAATAGCAAGTATTTTATTCTCTGGTTCAGTTCACTTACACCTGGGAGCCTTCTGTACATGGGTTTCAATAGTGTGGAGCTGGTATTAACAGTTGTTTCTGTCTTCCCAGGATCCCTTCTTTACTCTTCACCTGAAAGCAGAACCCACTGCTCCGCACAGATGTGGGCACAGCAGGTGCTAACCTGACTGAGCCAGGACCCCTTTTCCCACAGGATGAGAGTGCAGTGAAGCAATTTAAAAGGGGCGGAGGGGTTCCTAACAGCTTGACTGTGCTCACTCATTAGCTGTGTGACTTTAGACAGATTACTTAATCTCCGCGTGTTCCAATACTCTGATAATTAAAATCTGAGAAATAACCTGCACATGGATGTTTATAGCAGCTTTATTCATAATTGCCAAAACTTGAAGCATTCAACTAAGTTAATCAATAGATAAATTGTGATACATCCAGAAAAAGGGATATTAAAGCATTAAAAAGAAATGATTAATATAGACAATAATATTGTGTTAGCAAGTTCAATGATTATAGGAAACTAGATCTTAATTAGTCCTACCACAAGAAAGAAATAATTATGAGATATGATAGAGCTGCTAACTCTCACTACAGTGGCAGTTATATTACAACATATAAATGCATCAAATCAACATCTGAACACCTTAAATTTACAGAATGTTATATGTGAAACATATTTCAATAAAAAATTAAAAAGAACAGAGAAATGAGTTATCAAGCTATGAAAGGACATTGAACCATCTTAAATGTGTATTACTAAGTGAAAGAAGCCAATCTGAAAAGGCTACATACCATATAATTCCAACTATATGACATTCTGAAAAAGGCAAAACTATGGAGACAGTAAAAGGATCTTTGGTGGCCAGGGGTTAGAGAGGAGTGAGTGTGAGAGGCAGTGGTTAAGGGGGAGTTAAAAAAAAGCTTTGCGATGTGTAAGATGGAGAATGTCTGAGGAGGAACTGGCCTTTGTAAGGGATGATCACTGGACTGCAGCAGGAGGGGAGGATGCAATGGTGGGCTCAGATGAAGTTCTGTAGGCTTTGCAGAGGGAGCATGAGCGTGTTCAGAGTAAGAGTTGACATGCAGGGTGGGTACACCAGGCAGGGGCTTCCTAGGCAGGATGGAAGTGTGAAGACAAGGAAGCATGAACAGTGTTCCTTCCTTGAGAAATACCCTTGGCATATCTGAAACAGAGGGTTGGGAGGTGGGTGGTGCTGGTATTGGTAAGGGGAGGTGGGAGAAGCTGATGAGAATCAGCTCGTGGAAAGTATACTTTGGAATGATTTCCCTTTGCTACAGAGAACAAATAGAGGTTTTTAAATCTTGAGTTAGTTTGACTTTATGTAATTTTAGAAAATTAGAGATCTTAACCTGGAATGGATTGGTGGAAGAGAAAGTTATAACAGTGATCTGTGGGAGATGGTGAGGATCTGAACTAGGGCAGTGGAAGTGGAGATGGAGAGGGGAGGATGGATCTGGGGGTGCTATGAAGAAGTAGAACCAGTATGCCTTAGTGACCATTCAGTTGTAACTACTGGTCTGCCAGGTGACTTTATGGACTATTAACTGTTTGAAGCAACACTCAGGCCTCTAGTTCTGATGACTGGTAATTAGTGGTGTGAGTCCATCAAGGAGAAGATCAGGTCCATGGAGGAAGAAGAAAGAGCTCAGTTGAGGAGCTACTGAGGTTGTGGTACCTGTGGGCTGTCTTGGTGAATATGTCTGGTGAGCCTGTCTGGGGATGAGCCTCCAGAGGGAAACTTCTCATTCCAGGGATGCCCAACTGGGTCTGTTATTGTTTGATTCTGAACTTCATGCCGGTTTGCTTGTTTGGATTCAGATTAATAATTTCATGGTTATAGTGAGTAAAACAACAAAAAAATAAAATATTACTCCCAAAGTTTGATAATAGGATATCAGGATCCTAAAACTATTACCACTTTATGATTCAGTCATTCTACAGCCTACCCTAAAGGAAAATATCCTAACATAGATTTACCTGCAAAGATGTTTTGAATCAGTTTAGTTATAATGGTGAAAACAAAATACAATATATATAGAAAATAAACTAGAAGATGTGTGTGTGCGCTAAGTTGCTTCAGTATTGTCTGACACTTTGTGATCCTATGGACCATAGCTCACTAGGCTCCTCTGTCCATGGGATTTTCCAGGCAAGAATACTGGAGTGGGTTGCCATGTCCTCCTCCAGGGGGTCTTCCTGACCCAGGAATCAAACCTATGTCTCTTATGTCTCCTGCATTGGTAGGCAGGTTCTTTATCACTAGCGCCACCCGAGAAGTGAGACTCTAGATAATGACCTTATTGGTGACTTTTTTCCCTTCTTTTTGAGAGTCTGTGATTTATAGATTTTCTAAAATGAGCATGCATTAAACTCTCTGACATGGAAAAAAGTTTGTATAATGTATAAAATGTCCAACAATAGGTAAATAGTAAATTCTGTTATACCTGTTATATATGTGGTTATGGAGCTATTTATTTTGTTTATGAAAAGTTTTTAATGAATAATATGCTTATAAAACACTAATGATTAGCACTATGATTATATAAAGATATATACCTCTGGAAAGGCTGGCATAAGCTAGGGGTGGTGGGATTGTGGATACTCATTTTCTCTATTTGCAAGTTTCCACAATGATTTTTATTGTATTTCTTCTCATCTTTTTTTTTTTTTTTAATTTTCTGGTTTCTGTAGGCTTTTTGCTTCTTTCTTCTACTTTTATTGAAAAAGTTTGTTCTTTTTTCCTTTTCTACCATTGCATAAACTACAGATTGTGTATGAATGGTTTCCTTTAAGTGTTTAACATACTCAGTTATAACTTCCCTAACACAGTTATGGTTTCTCACTATTTTTGCCCTTCTTCTGATGTGGTGAGGATCTTCACATGTTCTAAGAATCCACCAAAGATAGCAGGCCAAATCTTGTTTAGCTTTCCACTCATTTTAACACACACCAAAAAAATGGTTTAAAATTTCTTACAGTAAGTAGTTTATTTATTAACATATTTTATAGCTTTGGTTCTATATTAGTTTCTTGGGGATTCCATAATAGAGTTCCTCAGATCTTAAACAACAGATTCATTTTCTCACAGTTCTGAAAGCCAGAGTTCCAAGGTAAAGTGTCAGCAGGGCTGGTTTCTTCGGAGGCTTTTCTCCTTGGCTTGCAAACAGCCACCTTCTCTGCGTCCCCACAGGTCTTCCTCCACGTGTGCATGTCTGTGTCCAAATCTCTTCTTATAAGGATACCAATGATGCTGGATCAGGGTCCACACTCATGACCTCATTTTAACTTAATGACCTCTTTAAAATACAGTCATATTCTGAGGTCCTGGGGGTTAAGACTTCAACATATGTGTCTGGTGGGGAAGGGAGGACACACTGTAGTCCATAACCATATTCTCCTGCCTGGGTTTAGTTCCCTTCTCTCTAGGAAGTTCTTTAGCAAAGATGTGTGGGAAAGAAACTATGTACATCTCTGTACATCTGAAAAATCTCTTCACTTCCTTCAACCTTAAGTCATGTTCCTAAATATAACGTTTTAAGTTTATAGTTATTTTCCCTTAGCACCTGAGAATCCTTATACATCCATTTATCGTGTATTTATTGAGTCCCTATACTGAGTCAGGTACACTACTATTCCTGGTGCTGGGAATACACTAGTGAACAGGGAGTATTCAACTCTAGAGGGAGGAAGAAGCGTTTGTGCAGTTGTGTGAACATAAGTTTTCATTTCTCTTGGGTATACTGCTAGGACTGGGAATGCCTGGGTCACATGGAAGTGTGTGTTTAATCTTATAAGAAACTGCTGAAAGTTTTCCGGAATGGTTGTACCAAAGGGGACGACAGAGGATGAGATGGCTGGATGGCATCACCGACTCAATGGACATGAGTTTGAGTAAACTCCGGGAGTTGGTGATGGACAGGGAGGCCTGGCATGCTGCAGTCCATGGGGTCACAGAGTCGGACGTGACTGAGCAACTGAACTGAACTGAACTGTACTATTTTACATTCAATGTATGAGACTGATTGCTTTTTAAAGTTTTAAAGTTTCTATTTCGTTCTGTTTTGTACCTGGGTGAAGTATTGTCTAATTCACTAATTCTCTTTTCTGTTGACTTTATCTAGTCTAGAATTTATCTAGTTCATTAAACTGTGTTTTTTACATGTATATAGATTTTTTTTCCATTTCTAGAAATCTTAGTTGATCCAACTTACTAATTTTTGTTTTAGTTCTACAAGTTTAATTTCTTATTGGTTTTCTGGAAGCTAATTCTCCTGTTTATCTCTTTGAAGACTCTATAATTTGTGTTAAAGTCCGTTTTGGATGACTCTCTTTACTTTCCCTAAATGGAATTAATCTTCTTAATATATTTGGTTCCTTCTTAGCATTTAATTTCTCATATAGTAAAATTCCGGGATACAGACTCTAAGTAGAAGTTTATTGTTCATTCTGTTCTCACCCCTTTCTGACTAGTGATTCTATATTGCCTCCAGCTAGGCTTTTGTAGCCAGAGCTCAGAAATGGTTCTTAAATTGCCACTTTAAGGTCCTTGACCAGGTTGCAGTGATATTGGATGTATCACAGATTAGGTCATCAGATCACTGGGAATCTTGACTCAATCTTGTCATGGGCTACTTTAGTCTTTCCTACCCCCAAAGAGTCAAACTCTCAGTTACTTCTGTTCTGGACTATTAAAAGATAATTTTGGGGAAAAGATAAAAATATAACTCTCATACAGTTATAAGAATGAATATGCATTAAAAAATTTACTCTCATGATATGAAGGAACCAGGCACATGTTTTATCCAGTTAATAGGAAAAGTCAAAACATCACAAATTTATATGGAGGAAAGAATGTTAAGATGAACTGCAGGTAGAGATAAAACTGGTGTTTGGGATGGGGTGGGGAACTCAATTAGATTACTACCAGATTGGACAAAATTTGTATACCTACCAATTACCTACAGTTTACAGATAGTTCCAAGATGGCTTCCAACCAGCGAACAGGGTTGGAATGTAATAACTTGGAAAAAGTGGGCTGTACACTCTTCACAGTAGCCAAGGCATGGAAACAACATAAATGTCCATTTACAGACAAGTGGATAAAGATGTGGTACATGTGTGCAATGGAATGCTACTCAGACATTTCTCCAAAGACATACAGATGGCCAAGAGGCGTATGAAAAGGTGCTCAACATTGCTAATTATTAGAGAAATGCAAATCAAAACTACAATGAGATATCACCTATTACTAGTCAAAATGGCCATCATCAAAAAAGCTGCAAACAGTAAATGCTGGAGAGGGTGTGCAGAAAAGTCCCTCCTACAGTGTTGGTGGGAATGTAAGTTGGTGCATCCATTATGGAGAACAGTATGGAGGTTACTCAGAAGACTAAAAACAGAATTACCATATGATCCAGCAATCCCACTTCTGGGAATATATCCAGACAAAACTGTAATTCAAAAAGATACATGCCCTGTGTTCACAACAGCAGTATTCGCAATAGCCAAGACATAGAAACAACCTAAATGTCCATTAATGGATAAATGGATAAAGAAGACACGATACAAATATATAATGGAAAATTCTCAGCCACAAAAAGAACGAAATAATGCCATTTGCAGCGACATGGGTGCACCTAGAGATTACCATACTAAGCAAGCCAGAAGGAGAAAGACAAATACCATGTGATATCATATGTGGAATCTAAGATATGACACAAATGAACCCATCTACAAAACAAAGTTCCCAGGTCGCGCTAGTGGTAAAGAAGCCGCCTGCTAATTGCAGGAGATATAAGAGACGTGGGTTCAATCCCTGGGTCAGGAGGACCCCCTGGAGGAGGAAATGGCAACCATTCCAGTATTCTTGCCTGGGAAATTCTAGGGGCAGAGGATCCTGGCAGACTATAGCCCATTGGGTCCCAAAGAGTCATGCACACCTGAAGCAACTTAGCACGTGAAACAGACTCTCAGACACAGAGTCGGAGTGGGGGGGCGGGGATGGAGTGGGAGGCTGGGGAGAGCAGATGTAAGCGTCTGTGTACAGAACGGATAGACAACAAGGTCCTACTGTACAGCATGGAGAACAGTATTCAATATCCTGTGACAAACCACCATGAGAAAGCGTATGAGAAAGAATATATAATGTATATCCTATGTCCATATGTTATATATATAACTGAATCACTTTGCTGCCCAGCAGAAATTAACACATTGTAAATCAGCTGTCCTTCAGTAAAAATATATTGATTGAAAAAAGAAATAAAAATAAAATCATTAATACTCCCTCCCCACGGAAAGTGTGGTATAAACAGTACATCATTTTCCATTGAAACCCTTTTCCTGCAGAATGGAGAACCTCAGTGGACTCCCTACTTGCTTGAGTCTTGCTTATCACATTGTTTTGCTCTTGGTGTTGCTACAAGGGGAACGTGGATTCTTTTTGAACATGGAGCAGAGGTGTTGCTTAAGTATTAATTTATACTGTCTTGAGTGGGAATTACATCTTGTTTTACTTAATAATAAAGATACATAATCTAAAATATGTTAAAGCTCTCAAAGCAATCTGATCTTGTTAATTGGCCCAACATATGATCATTATACATTTCCTTTCCACTAACACCTGCCTACCTTTACTTTGAAGCTCAAAAAGAGCTTTCTCATGTTAGTGCTGTTTTCCTTTTCTAACTAAAGCCCTGGCTCTTTTTCTTTTCTTTTTTTCTACTAGCAAACTTGCCCTTCTCTTTCTCTTACAACTCATTTCTTCCTGAAACTTCCTCTGCCTGTCAGAGATCATGGCAGTTAGTGTATCTTGAAGCTGGGATTCCAACTTGGTTCTGATGGCAAAGCCATCACACTCAACCATCATGACCCTGCAGAAGGACGTAGAGCTGGGCATGGAGGGTCTGACAGGGTCTGTTAGGCAGAAGTGGATAAAGAAGGTGTTTCAATAAGTCAGTGGCGCATAGCTCATCCGGCTGGGGCCCAGGTTCCTGCTGGAAGAGAAAAAGTGATGGAGCTGTGGGGGGGAGGGGCAGCTGCACTGCTCAGGGGAGGCTCATGGACTCTGCCTGACCCTTGCTTGATACTTTGTGTTGTTTAACCCTCATATTGACTCCACAAGACCCACAAGATATCAGTATCTCCACCTAAGGCTTCAGAGAACAGAAGCACAGTCCTATGACTTATCTGTGATCTCCTGCCAGCAAGTGGCTAAACTGAGTTTAGAATACCAGTCTTTTCAACTATGGGGTCACTGTGCTTTCTATCAGTACTTTATATAAGTTGTTGAAGTCTGCGGGGTTTTAAGTAAAGTGATTAGAATTGTATTTAGGAAAAAGATGCGATGAAAGAGAAGCCTGAGTCTTCTTTTGATCTGATACTGAATATCATTTGAAGGCAGTAGCCCTTTTCCAGCACTAAAATTCGGATTTCAAAATGATTCTATGCTGAAATTTAGAAGTAGTGACCCGAAAGCCACAGAGGGTCTGTTAGAACCCAGCTACTCTGAAGTATGGTCTTCACATCTATAACTTGAGTATAACCCTGGGGCTTATTAAAAATGCAAATTCTCATACCCCTGCCTCAGACTTACTAGATCAAAAATCTCTGGGAGTGGAGTCCAGGAAGCTGTGCTTTTAACAAGCCCTGTTTATTTAGCAATGGACAATATTATGGTGTCCAGCTGATTATCAGGTATGCAGAAGCTTGAGAAAGCTTTAATCGTTTTCCCTGGGCACTTTACCTGCTTTCAGCAATTCCTGGTTGTCTAATGACTGCCTCTAAAATGATTTCTTCAGTAGTAGTACAGAAACTTCATAAGCACATTAAACAGTAGGTACTTTATGAGCAATGTATCATCGTTGGCATCTAGGAACCTGACTCATAAACTGTCTTTAGCATTAAATTTAACTCTAGCATAAAATTTAACTTGCATGTGAAGGTGGCGGTATATGGAAAAACATTTGGGAGGCTATACACCAAACCACTGTGAAAGAAAGTTATTCATGACGCTTGTTAAGGAATGTGAGGTAGACTTTATTCAGGGGGACTGCCATGGTGGGGTTTTGATGTAGGGGAGAGAGATTGGGCTCACTTCTGAATACAACAGGGAAGAGTGGGGATTTGTATCCGAGGAGCACAGTTGGGCACATGGGGGTTGCGGAGGGGCAGGAGGTGGTGGATGGGAAATTACCAAGAGGATAGGGTAATTTTTTGCTAACCTGGCCTGGCAGGATTCTTGTTGAAGACAGACTGGGGTGATCAGATAATACCTGGGGAATGGTGGAGGACGAGGAATTTGATCAGATACTGAAGGTTGTGTGTGTGTTGGGGGAGGGGTGGCTAAGCTAACTTGACAACATTCTTGCTTAACTGGACTCCTAGAGGACATGCACAGGTTGGGATTTAGTCAGGCTTAGAGGATCCCAACTAAAGTTTGGTCCAGGAGCGAGTCTTTGTCACCTCTGCTGTGATTATCTTTGGGGAAAGTCGGGGCACTGTGACGAAGTAAGGGGAGGGGCTTTAACTTTCACCACCTACATTTAAACAACATTTTATAGGAGGGTAGTTGCTACCTTCCCCTACCCTTTATATTACTCTTATACATAGATAATCATTTATATCATTACAGGTTTTGTGTGTGAAACTGTGCGGAAGCCTGAAATTCTATCAATCAAATCTTTATAGTACACTGGTGCCATCTGATGGTAAGCTTTCTTATCACTTCTTTGATTTCCCCAGCTGATTTATTTTCATCCTTCTAAATTAAGTGAGAAATGTGAGTTTTGAACAAAACAGACTTTTCTTGTATCGCCCCTTCCACTCTTCCCCCATCAGAGTTCAGTTTCTTCCTTCTCTGCTCCCATTAGATCTCTGATGTCTTTTGGCAAACTCCCATCCCAGTTATCAAAGGAGTTAGAGATAATTTGGAAGTAGTTTCTGCCCTCAGTAAATTTTGACCTGAGAAGACCCTAAGCAGATAATTATAACAAAGTGTGGTACACACTTAATAAGATGTTAATGGTGGGGGGAATATGTTAACTAGTATAATGAAGGCACTATAAGAGTGATACAAATTATTACAGGAATTCAGAGGGTTATGAATTCCACATTTAGGTATTCCTTCTAGAATTTTTGTTGTTCATAATGTTTAATAATAATTTAAAAGTTATTTTTTAAAGTAAATTTTATCCATCCTCTATTATCAACTTTTTTTTTTCTTAACAGAAATCACAATTAATTATAAACATGGCCTTCCCTTGATAACACTTACTTTGCCATCCAGAAAAGAGCGCTGTCAATTTGTAGTCAAGCCAATGTTATCAACAGTTGGTTCATTCCTTCAGGACCTACAAAATGAAGATAAAGGTATCAGAACAGCTGCCATCTTCAGAGCAGGTATATATATATATTTCCAACTTTTCTTTTCTCTTCTTTTGAAACTTTGTTTTGTTTCTTTACTTTCTAGAAAACTATTATGTAATAAATGGTTGGTCTTTACTGAGTCCTTCATTTTTTAACATGAGTAATATTAAAAGAATGAACTCTAATGGAGAAGAAAGAAATGGAATACGTTTAATTCATGTTTTGGTTATTTATTTCATAGACTTAGCCCCTAGATTTTTCCCTGAGAAAATTTTAATGATGTAGTAATTAGCATCTAGTTTTCTATAAGAAATGTGAATAATTAGAAAATGAAATGCAGGCTCCATGATTGAAATAGACAGTGGATAAGACACAAATAGTTCACTTATCTTTGTTATAAAGCAATTATGGTCAAGTGTTTTTTGATTAATTAATTCTCAGGAAACTAGTTTGATACCAGCAGAGGTATCAGATAGACTTTTAAATAAATCTAGGATATAGCTTTTAGATTTGTATGATCTGAGGACATAAAAGCAGGCCCTACTGCCCCTAAAAAGAGAATAAAGAATTCTTTACCCCAGCCCAGTATACCAGGCTACTATAAATATAAACAGATGAATAAATTTGCAGTTATTTTATTGTAGTATTACATTCTTAGAATGTAATATTATTTAAAAGTTAATGATTACTAGTACAGTTTTGGAAAGGAAATTAACATTCTTCTTCCCTGTCCAAGTTCAGAACCAATTAAGGGATAGATATAAAAGTTGGAAGAGTAGATTAAAGAACTTATTTACTTGACAAACTTTGAGCACCTAACAGATGTTGACCTGAAACAAACAGACTACCAGATATTTCTCCAGCAAAGGTGGGTTTATTGCAGATAGTGGAGAACTGTAGTCTGCAGCCGCTCACACTAGCCACGTGTGAGGACTTGCAGGAGGAGGAAAGGAGGATGCTTCTGTAGAAGGAAAGGAAGTGGGGAGGACGGTAGCAAACAAAGGGTCCCTGGCTTTTCATTGGCTGGGTCCTTGCTGGGAAAGAAGAGGAGCGCTTCTTCCTGCTGGGCTGTGCTGCCCTCACAGGTGTGAGAGCTCCCCCTTCTGGTCTCCAGACTCTATTTAATTGAGGTTCCAGTGTGTTAACCCTTTTTTACACTAACATATGCCAGGCCTTGTTCTAGATGCTAGAGACAGCAAAGAACAATAGAGATTAAACTCCTGTTCTTATGGAACTAACATTTTACAAGGAGAAAGAAAAAATAAATACTTAATTTATAAATTATATAAATTTTAAATTTATGTATTAGATAATAAGTTACAGTGAAAAAGCAGAGTGGTGGGGAGGTGGGAGTGTGTGTGTTTGGGGGAGGTGCTCACTAAGGTCACATTTGAGTGAAGACCTGGAAGAGATATGACAGGGATGGGAGAAGAGCTTTCCAGACAGAGCCCCTCAGGTGGGAGCTAACCCCACTGGCAGCCATAAAGGGAGGGAGTGGATCCAGGTAGGAGGGGTGGGGCAGACTAGGGAAAGCCTCCATGTAGGTTGCTGGAAGCACTTTGGATTCAACTGGAAGGGGAGTTTCTTCCTGGTAAAACCTAAGATCAGGAAATGAGGACTTAGCCCTGTGGGCACAATGGCCTAATACTTCATCCTTGACATATTCCTGCCAGCCACAGAACAGCGAATCCCCTGGGCCTGCCTTCCTTAGAACAGGCAGAATTCAGAAGGGCACCACACACAGTGCTCGCCTGGAGTGTGTGCCAGAGAAAACCAGAATTCTTAGCGTAAAGGAGCTCTTTGGACTGAGTTCTTGGGATTCATATCAGTACTTGCCCAAGAACAGGTGAAAAATTCATCACTGTATCATGAGCTCCTTAAAAGTGTTTCATATCCATCTCTAGCTGATCCTGTATTAGTATAAAGGAGAATGTAGTACTTCAACTGAGAAATCATACTCAGCTGATTTCTTTTTATTATAATATTTTAAGGAGCAGGTTTGAAGTCATTTAAATGTAAATTTTTAAATGACACTTGCAAATCAGATAAAACGGATTTGGTGTGTTGCTGATCTTTTTTTTTTTTTTTAAAAGAGTCTCTGTGGGTGGAATTTGCCAGCATTTAATTTGGGCTTGAAAAGAGTGTTCTAAGCTTGTCACAGTTTTGCCCATAACGTGGGCTGAGTTATTTGGCAGTTCCTGGGAAGATGATCTCACCACAGCTGATGAACAGGAACCCAAACAGCCAAATTCTAGGAACAGACCCAGGTGCAGACTTGACTTGCTGCCTTCTGGAACAAAAGAACTGCTGAGAACCAGACGGGAGGCAGGCATCTGGGTTCCTCCTGATTTTACTAGCAGTGTTACTGTTACCGTGCATATTAGTGTAGCTGAAACCTCTCTGGTTGAATGCAGCCAAGCAAATGCCAGGCCAGGCGAAAATATACGTCTTGGACTTTATATCAGGTAATTATGTGTAGACTATTCTGAAAGAATAATGATAGAGAAACCCCTCCCAAGATGTTTTTTTGCTTTTATTCAGTGAGTTTGAATCTTAACCCCTGGGTTACATTAAACTTCAAAAATATAACAACAGCTAGGCTATATAGGAAGCTGTGCCAAGCACACTGACTTTTAAATTTTCCTAGATTTCTTTTTTTCTGAAATGTTCCTAGGATATTTGAAATCACTATGAGAATCTCTCCTGCCTCTCTCCACCTCTTTAAAACATACCACACAAGTGCATGTTTACTCCTGAATTAATTTTGCCTCTTTTCCTCTTTCCTAAGCCAGAAAGGGAGGGAGCCTTGTGTGGTGGTGGTTTGAGGTGGTTTAAACAGTACAAATCACTCACCTTTAGTAATTAGAAATAAAGGAAAAGTGTTAGTCACTCAGTCGCGTCTGACTGTTTGTGACCCTGTGGACTGTAGCCCACTAGGCTCCTCTGTCCATAGGATTCTCCAGGCAAGAATACTGGAGTGGGTTGCATTTCCTTCTCCAGGGGATCTTCCCGACCCAGGAATTGAACCTGGGTCTCCCTCACTGCAGGCAGATTCTTTACTGTCTAAGCCACCAGGGAAAGTGAAAGTTGCTCAGTGGTGTCCAACTCTTTGCGACCCCATGGACTCTATAGTCTGTGGAATTCTCCAGGCCAAAATACTGGAGTGGGTAGCCTTTCCCTTCTCCCGGGGGTCTCCCCAACCCAGGGATCAAACCCAGGTCTCCCACATTTGCAGGTGGATTCTTTACCAGCTGAGCCACAAAGGAAGTTTGAAAAAAAATAAGAGAAAGGTGGGCTTTTAAAAAATGTTACTACCTGCGTTCCTCCACCACAAAGTCAGGGGTTTGGCTCTAAGCCACAGAGATGGACACTGGCTGAGCTGAGGAGTGTGTCAGCAGGCTTTCTGACTGGAACTGACAGAAAACCAAGCTCAGAAGAGGGCAGGAGCCGCAGAAGGCCGTGGGTGAAGAAGTTAGCCTGGGAATGGTTGACGGGCTTTGCTGCTGACACCCCATCCCCCAGCCTGCACCTCCACTGGCCTTGCTGTGATGAGTTCCTGCCTCCCAGCCCGGAATCTGTACATGACTGTCTGTAGGAACAGTCTCACCAGGAACATCAGTCTGAACCCCAGCCCTGCTGACAGAGGGTGGGTGATGGGGTGTCTGCTTGTTCATCTTAGTCCAGTGTAACGGGCAGTATTGGGAGGATTACTCCCAGTGGGAACAGTATTGGGTATTGGGGAGCTTCTGCCCACCCAAAAAGGCAAATGTACACTACTGTATTATAAAGACCTGGATTAGTATTTTTCCATATGTTGAAAAATGGTTCTTATTATTCTAAAACAAGGACATATTTTTGCATTTTCAGATGGCACTGAAATTGCAGCTTCAACCTTGATGGAAATTTTGCTAATGAATGATTTTAAACTTGTTATTGATAAAATAACATATGATGTACAGTGCCCTAAGAAAGGTAAGAAGCACAGCTATGAACTATCTTAACATTTCCCTGTTGCTGTGGGCCTTTTTCAGGGAGCAGGCTTATCCTGAGAATCTTTTTAATTAATTTAATGACCAAGAAGGCTTTGGAGAACCAGTATTTAAGCTTTTCTAGCAAGGGTAGAAATGATCGGTAGAAGTTGGGTGTCAGGGCTTAATGTAGTCTCACATACTCTTTTTAGACTTTTAAGACTTCTTTCTAGGATCTTGAATGCTTAATTTGACATTATTGGGTTAAGAAGTGGACCTGAAAATCATGAACTCAAGTGTATACTCTTGCACAGTTTTTAAGACTTTTTTTTAAAGTAGGCTTTACTTTATTTTTTTAAAGGGCAGTTTCAAGTTCATAGCAAGATTGAGGAGATGGTACAGAGGCCCTGTATACTAATGTACCCATTCCCCCCCAGACTCCCCTACTGTAAAAGCCAGAATGGAACATTTGTTTTTAGTCATGAACCTACCATTGAAACATTATTATCACTCCAAGTCCACACTTTTCATTATGGTTTGCTCTTGGTGTTGTGTATTTTCTTGGGTTTTTAAGGCTTTATTTTATTACTGAACTGTAGTTGATTTACAGTGTTTCAGAGCTCCACAAAATGATTCAGTTACGTGTGTGTGTGTGTATGAATGAGCTTCTTTTCCATTATAGATTATTACAAGATATTGAATGCAGTTCCCTGTGCTATGCAGTACTTGCTATTTGTTTCATTGTTGTTTTCCAGTCCCTAAGTCGTGCCCCACTCTTTGAGACCCCATGAACTGCAGCATGCCAGGCTTCCCTGACCTTCACCATCTCACAGATAGGATGAGATGGCTGGATGGCATCACTGACCCAATGGACATAAGTTTGAGCAAACTCTGACAGATAGTGTTTATTTTGTATGTAATAGTATGTATATATCAATTCCAGATTTCCAATTTGTCTCCCGCTTGTTTTATGGGTTTTGATAAATGTATAATGACATGGATTCACCATTCCAGTGTCATTTCACACAGAATAGTTCCACTGCCCCCAAAATCCTCTGTGCTGTCCTCCTTCCTCTCTACCTAACCCCTAACCTCTGGCAGCCACTAATCTTTTTACTGTCTCCATAGTTTTGCCTTTCCAGAATGTTGTATAGTTGAAATAGTACAACACGTAGCTTTTTTTCAGACTGGCTTCTTTCACTGAGTAGTATGCATTTAAGTTTTCTTGTCTTTTCATGGTTTTACAGTTCATTTCTTGTGTGCGCTATTATTCCATTGCCTAGATGTATCATAGGTTATGTATCTGTTCACCTACTGAGGGACATCTTGGAGGTTTCCAAGTCTTGATCATTACAAATAAAATGGCTATAAATGTGTATGCAGGTTTGTATGTGGACATACTTTTTCAGTTTGTTTGATTAAATGCCAAGGAGCATGACTGCCCACATAAGGCATGCATTTCATTGTGTAAGGAACTGGTAGACTTTCTTCCACACGAGCTGCACCGTTGTGTATTCCCATCAGCAGAGAATCAGAGTTACTGTTGCTCCACATCTTTGCCAGCGTTTAGTGTTGCCAGTGTCTTGGATTTTGGCCTTTCTTAAAGGTGTGAAGTAGCAGCAGTCCATTGTTTGTCTGCACTTGCCTGATAACATATTTCACATGTTTACTTGCTATCTATATACCTTGTTTGGTGTGGTGTCTGTTCAAGCCTTTGACCCACTTTTTAAGCATGCTGTTGTTTTAAGGTTTCTTTGTGTATCTTGGGTAACAGTCTGCTATCAGATCTCTGTTATGCAGGTGTTTCTCCCACTGTTTCTCATGTGCTTGTCATTGTCTTTTGTTTTGTTTAATGAAGCTGAGTGTATCAGTTATCTCTTAGGTGGACTGTGCTTTGGGTGTTGAATCTAAAAAGTCATTGCCAAACCTGTTCTTGCATGTTGCCTTACCGTATTAGTCACATCTGTCTTAATTTCCTGGTCTGATAATCCCAAAATCCCTACCATATCAGATTCTGATGCTTGCCTTGTTTCTTTAGATGGTTTTTTCCTTGACTTTCACCTGCTTTGTGGTTTTTTGCTGAAAGCTGGACATGATATTACTGAAAATAGAAGCTGAAGCAAGTAGGTCTCTCTTGTGAGGTGCTGTGTGAGTATGACCAGGAGTTCGGCTGTTTCCTATAGCTGTGGGTGTCAGAGGCTTCAGTTTCTTCTCGTGTCCCTGCTTTTCTCTCCCCTGTTGTGTTCAAGTTTCTCCAGAAATTCTTATTTAAATAGAGTCTGTGTCATGTACAGAACTGGAGCCCTGTTGATGTAATGTTAAGGTATTGGGGAGGAGAAGCAGTCTGTAATCTTCTGATTAAATCTCAGGGTTTTTACTGGGCCAGGATTACTGTGCTGTGACCTTCAGAAGAGTTTATCTTTTTTTTTCTCTTTCCAATATGAGACAGGAAGGTTAGAGGGGCCTGGAGTTGGCTAACTGCCCTTCCTCCAGGCCAGATTAGGCTCTGGTAGAGCACAGTGACTCCTTGAACAATACAGGTTAGAACTGTGTGGGTCCACTTACACGCAGATGTGTTTCAGTGAGCACTGCAGTACTGCGTGGTCCACAGTTGGCTGAGTCCATAGAATCGTGGATATAGAGGGCCAGCTATGAAGTTATATGTGCAGTTTTGACTGCGTGGGGAGTCAGTACTCCTAACCCCCACGTTATTTGAGGGTCAGCTGGTTATTTCCTAGGTATAGAGAAAGTAATGCTCAGGGCTACTTGAGAATGGTTAATTTTCTGCTGTGTCTGCTAGAAGCAGATCTCTGACCTCCACTGTGAGAACCTGATGGGACTCATGAATGTAAGTGTGTTTATTTCTCAAACTAGTCAGCACTGAGCCTCCAGCATTTCAACAGTTGTAGGTTAGTGTTCCTGCCTGTATTGGCTCCAGAGGATTCTGCTCTCAGTTAAACTATGATTGTGGACTGCTGAGGGTAGGATGAATAGTGAGTCTATGCCTTAATAAACAGATGATGAGACAAGTAAATCAACATGTAAGGGAGGGCCCATGTTTATAATTATAATGCCAGGTTCTGACTGGTAAATATGGGAGGGCTGCTGTAGTTGAAAAATCATTATATTGCAGCCAAATTCAGGCAAGAATCATCAACAGATGCCAAGGGGATGGAGAGGAGTGGAGGAGGTGACTTAGATAAAATAAAAAACAGTGAAGAACCACAAAAACAATTGAAAAACAAGTAATAAAATGGCAATAAGTACATACTTATCAATAATTACTTTAAATGTCAATGGACTGACTGCTCCAATCGAAAGACATAGGGAAGCTGATTGGATTAAAAAAGACAAGAATCTTTTGTATGTGGCCTATAAGAGACTTACTTCAGAGCTAAAGACACATACAGATTGAAAGTAAGGGATGGAAAAAGATATTTCATGCAAATGGAAAATGAGGGAAAGACATCAGTAGACATTTTTCCAAAGAAGACATAGAGATGGCCAGTAGGCACATGAAAAGATGCTCAACGTCACTAATTATTAGAGAAATGCAGATCCAAACAATGCAATATCACTTTACACCTATTAAGACTGACTGTCATCAAAAAGTCTACAGATAACAAATGTTGGCAAGGATGTGGAGAAAAGGGAACCCTTGTGCACTGTTGGTAGGAATGTAAATCAGGGCAGGCATTTGGAAAACAGTGTGGAGGTTCCTCAAAAAGCTAAAAATAGGACTAGCACCTAGCATTCAGTTCAGTTCAGTTGCTCAGTCATGTCTGACTCTCTGCGACCCCATGAATCGCAGCACGCCAGGCCTCCCTATCCATCACCAACTCCCAGAGTTTACTCAAACTCGTGCCCATCGAGTCGGTGATGCCATCCAGCCATCTCATCCTCTGTCGCCCCCTTCTCCTCCTGCCCCCAATCCCTCCCAGCATCAGGGTCTTTTCCAATGAGTCAACTCTTCGCATGAGGTGGCCAAAGTACTAGAGTTTCAGCTTCAGCATCAGTCCTTCCAGTGAACACCCAGGACTGATCTCCTTTAGGATGGACTGGTTTGGTCTCCTTGCAGTCCAAGGGACTCTCAAGAGTTTTCTCCAACACCACAGTTCAAAAGCATCAATTTTTCGGTGCTCAGCTTTCTTCACAGTCCAACTCTCACATCTACACATGACCACTGGAAAAACCATAGCCTTGACCAGACAGACCTTTGTCAGCAAAGTAATGTCTCTGCTTTTTAATATGCTATCTAGGTTGGTCATAACTTTCCTTCCAAGGAGTAAGCGTCTTTTAAAAATTTCATGGCTGCAGTCACCATCCGCAGTGATTTTGGAGCCCCAAAAATAAAGTCTGACATTGTTTCTACTGTCTCCCCATCTATTTCCCATGAGGTGATGGGACCAGATGCCGTGATCTTAGTTTTCTGAATGTTGAGCTTTAAGCCAACTTTTTCACTCTCCTCTTTCACTTTCATCAAGAGGCTTTTTAGTTCCTCTTCATTTTCTGCCATAAGTGTGGTGTCATCTGCATATCTGAGGTTATTGATATTTCTCCCAGCAATCTTGATTCCAGCTTGTGCTTCCTCCAGCCCAGCATTTCTCATGATGTACTCTGCATATAAATTAAATAAGCAGGGTGACAATATACAGCCTTGATGTACTCCTTTTCCTATTTGGAACCAGTCTGTTGTTCCTTGTCCAGTTCTAACTGTTGCTTCCTGACCTGCATACAGGTTTCTCAAGAGGCAGGTCAGGTGGTCTGGTATTCCCATCTCCTTCAGAATTTTCCACAGTTTATTGTGCTCTACACAGTCAAAGGCTTTCGCGTAGTCAATAAAGCAGAAATAGATGTTTTTCTGGAACTCTCTTGCTTTTTTGATGATCCAGCGGATATTGGCAATTTGATCTCTGGTTCCTCAGCCTTTTCTAAAACCAGCTTGAACATCTGGAAGTTCACGGTTCATGTATTGCTGAAGCCTGGCTTGGAGAATTTTGAGCATTATTTTCTGACATGTGAGATGAGCGCAATTGTGCGGTAGTTTGAGCATTCTTTGGCATTGCCTTTCTTAGGGATTGGAATGAAAACTGCCCTTTTCCAGTCCTGTGGCCACTGCTGAGTTTTCCAAATTTGCTGGCATATTGAGTGCAGCACTTTAACAGCATCATCTTTCAAGATTTGAAATAGCTCAACTGGAATTCCATCACATCCACTAGCTTTGTTCGTAGTGATGCTTTCTATAGCCCACTTGACTTCACATTCCAGGATGCCTGGCTCTAGGTGAGTGATCATACCATTGTGATTATTTGGGTCATGAATATCGTTTTTGTACAGTTCTTCTGTGTATTCTTGCCACCTCTTCTTAGTATCTTCTGCTTCTGTTAGGTCCATACTATTTCTGTCCTTTATCGAACCCATCTTTGCCTGAAATGTTCCCTTGGTATCTCTAATTTTCTTGACGAGATCTCTTGTCTTTCCCATTCTGTTGTTTTCCTCTATTTCTTTGCATTGATCGCTGAGGAAGGCTTTCTTATCTCTCCTGGCTATTCTTTGGAACTCTGCATTCAAATGGGATTATCTTTCCTCTTCTCCTTTGCTTTTCACTTCTCTTCTTTTCACAGCTGTTTGTAAGGCCTCCTCAGACAACCATTTTGCCTTTTTGCATTTCTTTATCTTGGGGATGGTCTTGATCCCTGTCTCCTGTACAATGTCACGAACCTCTGTCCATAGTTCATCAGGCTCTCTGTCTATCAGATCTAGTCCCTTAAATCTATTTCTCACTTCCACTGTATAGTCCTAAGGGATTTGATTTAGGTCATACCTAAATGGTCTAGTGGTTTTCCCTACTTTCTTCAGTTTAAGTCTGAATTTGGCAATAAGGAGTTCATGATCTGAGCCACAGTCAGCTCCTGGTCTTGTTTTTGCTGACTGTATAGAGCTTCTCCATCTTTGGCTGCAAAGAATATAATCAATCTGATTTTGGTGTTGACCATCTGGTGATGTCCATGTGTAGAGTCTTCTCTTGGGTTGTTGGAAGAGGGTGTTTGCTATGACCAGTGCATTCTCTTGGCAAAACTCTATTAGCCTTTGCCCTGCTTCATTCCGTACTCCAAGGCCAAATTTTCCTGTTACTCCAGGTGTTTCTTGACTTTCTACTTTTGCATTCCAGTCCCCTATAATGAAAAGGACATCTTTTGGGGGTTTTAGTTCTAAAAGGTCCTGTACATCTTCATAGAACCGTTCAACTTCAGCTCCTTCAGCATTACTGGTTGGGCATAGGCTTGGATTACTGTGATACTGAATGGTTTGCCTTTGAAACGAACAGAGATCATTCTGTCTTTTTTGAGATTGCATACAAGTACTGCATTTCGGAGTCTCTTGTTGACCATGATGGCTGCTCCATTTCTTCTAAGGGATTCCTGCCCACAGTAGTAGATATAATGGTCATCTGAGTTAAATTCACCCATATGCCCCAGCATTCTACTCCGGGTATGTATATGGAAAAAAATGAAAGCACTAACTGGAAAAGATACATGCGCCCCAGTGTTCACAGTAGTACTGATTACGATAGCCAAGATGTGGAAGCAACCCAAGTGTTCACCAACAGATGTGTGTGTATGTATAGGAATATTGCTGTATATACTCAGACCTCAGGAGACATTTTGGAATGTATACTCAGCCATAAAAAAGAATGAATATTGCTCAGCCATAAAAAAAAAAAAGAATGAAATTCCCCCATCTGCTGCAACATGAATGGACCTAGAGAGTATTATGCTGAATCAGACAAAGACACATACTATATGATGTCACTTATATGTGAAATCTAAAAACTAAAGCAGATTAATGCATATAGCGAAACGGAAGCAGACTCACAGATATGGAAAAGAAACGAGTGGTGACCAGTGAGGAGAAAGAAAGGGCGAGAGGCAAGATAGGGGAGGTGATTAGGACATACAAACTTCTGTGTATAAAGTAAGCAAGAATACAGCACAGAAAATCATAGCCATTATTTTCTAATAACTGTTAATGGAGTATAATATGTAAAGATACAGAATCACTATGCTGTCCACCTGAAACTGATAGAATATCATGTCAACTATATATATGTCAGTAAAAAAAAAATAAGGAAATGCTAACAAAAATGGGAGTAAGTCATAAAGACACAGGAGCCAGCTGAAGGGCCTCCCGCTAACCATATCTGGTACAATGTGAACATCATTGGCTCCCATGTCCTTGTGACATGCTTGCCCCTTTTTATTTTAAACATTTTCTTTCTTTCTCAGGCTGATCTTATACTCTAGCACTGATACCAGCCTTTTCTCTAAAGATACCTCCAAGAAAAATATTTCTAAAAATTTTTAAAAGAAAAAATTTAAATAATTAAAAAAATCAGAAACTGTGATTCCCTTTAGATCTATATCTTGTTGAAAATAACTTATACTTGAATTGCTTTTCAAATGTATAATTGTACTGTTGTTTACATGTTTGTACACCAGCTTCCCTCCCCAGTGGACCCTAAGATGATTTTGGATAGAGAGTTGAGGGTTAAGAAGGATCTTAGGTTAACACAGGTATAAAAGTGAACCTGTAAACTGATGTGTTACAAACTCAGGTGAGGTATTTACCTGGGTTCTGGTAGATGGACACTCTTTTTTCCTGTATTATTCTTCCTTTTTTTTAAAAAAAGAAACAGTTCTGGTCATATTACAAAAGAAAAAGAGAAACATAATGAATTTTACACCTACAGTGTGGTCATTATCATTCCAGAAAGAGATGAATGGAATCACCTGAGACAGGAATAAGTGCTGATATCAGATGCCCCCCAAGGAGTGGGGAGCGCCCAGGCAGCCAGCCATGGGACTCAGATTTGGTTCCCTGTGGGAAAGACGTGGTGACGGCCTCACGTTTCCTTTGTGTCGCCTTTTCTCAGAAAAACTGAGCGGCGAGCAGGCGTCTGAGATGGAAAACATGAAATCGTTGGTTTACAGACTGTTCACCGCCTTGCATTTAGAAGAGTTTCAGAAGAAGAGAGAGCACCATCTGCTGGAGAAAATTGACCACCTGAAGGGACAGCTGCAGCCCCTCGAGCAGGTTTGGAAGCATCTCGTTCGAGTCTGTTTGTAAATAATCATCATTTAGTCACAAAGTCGTGTCTGACTCTTTAGCGACCCAATGGACTGTAGCCCGCCAGGCTCCTCTGCGCATGAGATTTTAACACCCCATGTTAGTATAACTGCTCCATGTGAGCGTTTTTCTGAATGCTTCACATAGGTTTATTTTCTCCTTTAATCCTCGCAGTGAACCTGTGCATTCGGTATTATCAGCCTCATCCTTTGCATGAGGAGACTAAGGCAGCAAAGGCACACAGCTAACGTGTGGAGGAGCGCTTGAGCTCTGGCAGTCTGACTCCGGGCTGCCGTCTTAAACTCTGCTGTGCGTTCTCGCTGTGGATGGGCCAGTGCCTCAGAAACTGAGAATAAGATTAACTGCGATGCACTAGCTGGAGCACTACCATTGTTTATTTTTTTAAGTCAATAGGCCCTCCGCTCCCACTCTGCTCAACTGAATTGCAACTGGAAAATTAGCAATGGCTTCCTAACATCTGAAGTTAATCAGTGGCGGAAGGAAAAAAAAACCAGAAACTTTTCTAGGGAGGAGGGGCAGGAGTCTGTTTCAAGGGAAAAATGCATTTTTTAAAACCTCTGTTCCTATTTGTGATTTTTAAAAATGGGTAGGTATATGTGTATCTTTGTGTATGAATAAAGAGTTTCTGGAGATAGAAAAAATGTTTTATTGAAGTATAGTTGATTTACAGTATCATGTTAATTTCTGTTGTACAGCAAAGTGATTCAGTAGTGTGTGTGTGTGTGTTTGTATACACACATTCTTTTTTACATTCTTTTCTATTATAGTTTGTCACAGGACATAGAGCTATGAAGGGATAGGCTACCCACTCCGGTATTCTTGGGCTTCCATTGTGGCTCAGCTGGTTAAAAAACCCGCCTGCAATGCGGGAGACCTGGGTTCAATCCCTGGGTTGGGAAGATCCCCTGGAGAAGGGAAAGGCTGCCCATTCCAGTGTGCTGGGCTGAAGAATTCCATGGACTGTATAGCCCGTGGGGTTGCAGAGTCAGACATGATTGAGAGACTTTCACAGGATACTGAATATAGTTCCCTGTTCTATACCTTGTTGTTGAAAGAAACTTTTGATGGTAGTTAGCTGTAAAGTTACTTAGGGGATGCCAGAGAGAGGGACTTTGTTTTTGGATTGTGTACCCGCATTTTTGGGCTTCCCTGGTAGCTCAGACAGGAGAGAATCTGCCTGCAATGTGGAGGACCTGGGTTTGATCCGTGGGTTGGGAAGATACCCTGGAGGGGAGGGTATGGCAACCTACTGCAGTATTCTTGCCTGGAGAATCCCCATGGACAGAGGAGCCTGGAAGGCTACAGTCCACGGGGTCGCAGAGTCGGACACGACTGATAACTAAGCACACCCACATTTTCATTTTTCCTTTCCTTTTTAAAGAGTTGGTAATGCATTTCACTTGTGTTAAGATTCAAAAATCTAAAAAAATGGCTAATGGAAAGTTTTCTTCCTACTGTCCTCCCAGTACCATATCCCTGAACTGTGAATCATTCCAGACTTTTATCTGTGTACAAACAAATGCAAATATATGATTTTGTTCCCTTCTCCAGTAGAGTATATGCTGTTGTACACTAGTCTCAGCTTTCTTCACTGACAGTATATCCAGGAAAGATCTCCCTATTGTACCTAGAGAGCCTTCTCACTAAAGCTGCATGATAGCTTGATGAAAAATTGATAGTTTTTGGTGTTTTACCCTTCAGAATGAACCTATAATGAATCATGTGTGTGCAAGTAGGATACACAGAAGTGAAATTGCCGTGTCAAAGAAAGTAGACATAATTTTAGTTAGGTTTTAGAAGATGACTTTGAGTTTTTCATTGTATACCCTTCTGTACTAAATTTTTTCCATGACCAGGTATTAACATTATTATTTAAAAAATGGTTGACTAATGAATTGATTTGGAAATCAGTGATCACTCATGAACGTACATGTTTCATAAATTGATTTTTCACAAATCTTACCTCTTTAATGCAGATATGTATTACTTTCACTCCTTTGGGTTTTTTTGTAAGTTGGTGCACTGTAAACAACTCACAGTCATTTGATTTTTGCTCAGATGAAAGCTAGAATCGAAGCTCGCTCGGAAGCCAAGATCAGTGGCCTCCTGTGGGCTGGACTGGCGATGCTGTCCATTCAGGGCGGAGCACTGGCCTGGCTCACCTGGTGGGTGTACTCCTGGGATATCATGGAGCCAGTCACGTACTTCATCACGTTTGCAAATTCCACGGTCTTTTTTGCATACTTTATAGTCACTCGACAGGTAAGTAGTTTGTTTAGAAAATGGTTAAGTTATAATGTCTTTTGTAAATAATTCCTCACTCAAATCAAGTAATGAGCAAAAAAAAACCTTCTTTCTTACTGAATTACTGCTACCTGGGTTCTTATCAGCTGTTAAATTTTATTGTTTTTCCAGAGGATGGAGATTTATATTAGCACAGAGAAAGTGTGTATAACCTCTATAGAGAAATACAGTGCAACTTAAAACTCCTCCTTTGAGATACACACAGCAAATTTGTGTACTCTGTGCCCTGTTTATAATTCAAACCACCCAGTAACTTGAGCTTTGTCTTGTTTTGCCAAAAATGTCCATTTTCCATTTCCTCTTTTCTATCCCTGCATGTGTGATTTCTCTTCCCTGCTTGCTTGCTTTTGAAAGGAACAGCTGATCTCAAGTGAGACTAAATGTTTCACTTGGTTGCCTTATGCTGGCTGTGATGGCTACAAATGTGGCAAATATTTTACTGATGTGCCTTCCTTTACTTTGTTGTTGCTAAGACAAGTGTCTTTCTTGCTGAGGTATTATGTTCATTTAAAGCATGTTCTGTTTTGCTTTGCTTTTTTTTAGGATTACACTTACTCAGCTGTAAAGAGTAGGCAGTTTCTTCACTTCTTCCATAAGAGATCAAAGCAGCAGCATTTTGATGTGGTACAGTACAACAAGCTAAAAGATGACCTTGCCAAGGTACCTCATTGCAAATGTGACATCTTACAGCTGGTCTTGTCTGGGAGCCAGAATTTAGGGTCAGGGAAGCACAGTCGGTGGCTCCCCCACACGGGTTAAATCTTGGTCCTACATGGGCTTCTCTGTATTTTTGGTTTGTTTAGTGAGACAGCTGACGTGTTGACATGTCCTATACTAATTTCCTACAGTTTTTCTTCTTGTCGTCTGTATTCTACATGGGGATAGCTTGAAATGTAAATAGGAAAAGTCTTAAATGACTCTGAGGTAATGAAATAATAGTTTTCAATAGAAATCTATTTCTAAGTGAAGATGTGTTTTTAAAGAAAGAAGTCCCATATCAAGCTCAACTGCAACTTCTGAACCCATTAAGAACATAAAAGACTTCTAAGAACATAAGCACTCTGATAAAACAATTTTAAACTCTCTAAATGCTTCCCAGGTTTCTTCTCCGTAAAAACAGAATCAGTATGGCATTCCTCCTTTCATCTTTTCCTTCTTTCAGATGAAAAAACAGAGGTGTATACCCTGTTGGAAAGTGGGGAAACCAGGGTTTGAAGCCGAAAGTTTGGCTCTGGAGCTGTACTCTGGAGCACTTCCATATAATCTGATTCCTAGGCAGCTGTCATCTCTGGCCTCTCAGCAGACCCATTAGCTTTTTAAATTTTTCTTAGTAATTTTATAAGAAAAGTTTTGGTAAAAATGTCTTCTGCTGTTCAATACATGATCATTTAATAGCCAGCGATCATCACATCTTCTGTTACCTGTACCTTTTAAACTACCCATCCCTCAAATTTAAAAAAAAGGAAAGATTTAACAGGAATTCACAGTCCAAAAATTGGAGATAAAGAGGCTTTAAAAATACATTAACATTCCATATAATCATTACTTAGGAAAAACCTAATGATACTTTTTGGGGTACTTACATTTAAATGATCTAATCCAAGAAGGCTAAAGAATGTTCTCCTAACTAGTTTCCAGCACTGGGCATTGAAGATTTAGATTTTTTTTTTAAGGTAATAAAGTTGAGAAAAAGGGGAAGCTAATAGGTCAGATTAATGTTTTTTTTTTTGTTGCTATTGTTTTTCATGAGCTAGAAAAACCACTGCAAAGGGGAACACAAACATAAGAAGAACTATAAGGAAGTGCTATAAACTCATATTTTATATATACTATAAATTATATACTATATATACTATAAACTATAGCATAAACCATATACTATAAACTCATCTTTTACCAAAGAATCCACATAAATTGAAATATTGTAGGCAGTTGCCACTTGTAGTTTAGATCTATGTGTTGCCCTCAGGAGATGTTAAAGTTATAAAATTCCTTGGAACAGTGATCTGATATGCTCGTGGTTCTCTCTGATCAGTGCCTCCTCTTCCCTTGGACAGGCTACCGAAGCCCTGAGACATGTGCGCCGCTCTCTCTATTTGCGGATGCAAGTAGAGGAACTCGATGAGAAGAAGTAATCTTACATTTTTAATGTCAGTGAATTTTTCCATGATGTGTTTATTTTGCAACTGGAACTTTTTGATTCCCATAGTTCATTTGCATTTGACTGTTTCAATCCCATGTTAATTAAAAAAATGCTTGCAAAACACAGCTATTCTTTGATGTTCTCATTTGAGATTTTCAATTTGTGGATTTTCACGGCTTGTTGAGGTTTACTGCTGGAAGGATCTGGGCTGCATCCATCAAAATCGAAGCTGCTGCTGTTAGAGTTCAGCACTGAAGCAGCTTTGTCAGCCTGTCCCGTGTTCCTTCCCGTGCGGACGCGGAACGGCCAGTGTGCGGGGGTTCCCTTTCTTAGGCTTCATTTAAAATCATCTGGTCATTAATTTCTTTTTAATTCACAGTAGCTGGAAGGTTTTTATCATTCGATAGAGTTAAAATTATTATAAAATGTCTTTTGAAATGTTTCATCTTAATATTTACCTAGTTACTATTTATCATTTGTTGTCAAGTATTGTTCTAGGCACTTTACATATAATTATTTGTAATCCTGTAATCCTACGAGGTTGCTGTTTTTAATCCCAATAAGGAAGCTAAAGGTTTAGTGTGGTTAGTTTGCCCAAGTGTACATAGCTAGTGTACCTACTCAGAGTAGACCATAAATCTTTATAAATGTACAACTAACGGTGCTTAATCCATTACCTAGGATGTCACTTTTTCAGTGATTGACTATGGGACAGAAAGGGTACTGATGATACCCTGATACTGAGATTTGCTTTAAAAAAAAGAATACTGTTTTAAGGGTATACCTTCCAGTCAAATCAGATTCAAACTTCAAACACCTTAATTAGAGCAACATCCAGTGATCCAGGTGCTAGTCTGTATCGGTATCTCTGACACCCGGGGAGTCTGGATTGGCAGTATGCTAAGTGTTTTACTAACACGCTAAGAACATGCACTTATGACAAGCACTTAGGCAGGACATGTGCTGCCTTTCAGGAACCCGGTTCCCAGGAAGGGACAAGACCACCATCAATACAATGAAAGTTAAGGGAAACCAGTTGGGCAAGGTGGGTCTTACCTATCAGGAGTGCCGTTTGCTGTACTGAGTTCACAGATGCTTCCATCCCCGGCACCAGGAAGAATGCCTGGCCCCTATGACATACCCGAGAGAGACAGGTGTCGGTGGAGTTTTCAGGTATAGAGCTAGGAGAAAGCTGGGAACAGGAAAGAGAAAGGATGGCTTCTGAATTCTCAAACAGTCTAAAGGAAAACCTGGGAAGAGGGGTAGACTAGAGGTTGGCAAACTAATACCTATGCTCATTTTTGTAAATAAAATTTTACTGGAACACAAGTATGAACACTGATGCACTGTCTGTGGCTGTTCTCACAATATAGCATCCCGGTTTGACTGCAGCGGACAGCCTGGGCTGCAAAGCCCAACACAGTTCCTCTCTGGCTCTGTACAGAAAACTTTTACTCCTCTCTGAAAGAGGATGTGAAAGACAGTTATCAAAGAATACTTCTGTGTCTTTAGAGCTTCAGAAAATTTGTCATGTGAAAAATGAATGAATTCTTAGTAAAGATAGCTCCCTTTGACTAGTGTCATCCCACCTTACAAAGTAAAGTAGACTTTACTTTTAAAGTAGAGTTTAATTCTTGAGAGAAGGAGCTGCGTGTAGGTCACACTGTACTTTTTTGTGACAGGTGAAACTGATTTTTCAGCACCGGGGATGAGAGCTCAGTGATCAGAGGCGGGACATTCTGACCTTTTTTAGTACTTAAACTGTAGTTTCTCAAATGGGAGATGTCATTTATATTAAAACGTTATTAATCAGAGAGATCATTTATTAACACCAAGTATGATCTTTCTACTCAAGTTCCAAGTTAAACAGACTGAAACCAAAACTAAAGGATTCCAAAGAAATTGCATGTTAATTTTATTACGAAAGGGTTGTGTTATCCTGAGACAACTATTATAAACAAAATTCAGCTGTGTCCCTATTGTTTCCACAGCTCAAATTTGATGACATTTTGGTGTCCAGATACATTGGTACCAGTGTCACTGCATCTGAACAAGAGGATTTTATTCAAATAAACCCTCAGACTGATCACTGAAGGAAAAAAAAATGTGTGTATATGCATATGGTGGGTGGCAGGGGTTGAGCTTTTTAATAACATCAGCTAACTTCTCTTAGGTAACCAGAGCTATATAATCTTTGCCTAGAGGGCTGGACCTGTGCTCGCTGGATGAGCTGAGGAGAGTTTCTGTAGTCATTCACCTTGCAAGGGGAGTCATGGAGACAGCAGCACCTGAGGGTCAGGGGCTAAAGGAAAGGTAAACTGTTCAACTGACAGTGAAACCCCTGTCATGACTACAGGAAAAGGTTTAAATGCCCCACTGACCTTGGCATATAGTTGGCACATGTTTTGAACTATACCTGAAACAGCACAAACTACTGCTGAACCAGCAGGTCCCAAGTTTGTTATCAAAACCCAGACTTTTAACCATCTGCAGCCTCTGGCAGATTATTAACAAAGCATATTACTCAAATTTTACATATCATATTAGTAAGAGCTGAATCTTAAAAATAACATCTGGGACTTCCCAGGCAGTCCAGTAGTTAAGACTTCACTTCCACTGCAGGGGGCATGGGTTCAATCCCTCATCTGGGAACTAAGATCCCACATGCTACACAGCACTGCCAAAAAAAAAAAAAAAGCAACGTCTATTATTCCATAAATATGATGATGGTCTGTGAGTGGGACTACCAGACAGTGTATAATAACTTACCATGCAAGATACTGACAGAATCAAACTTTGCAAGTTTGTGACCTCTACTGACTAAGAATTAACTGCTTATATTTCTTCTTCAAAATGCCATATAATAGTTCTTGAAGGCTTTTTTTAAAGAGTTAGTCTTATACAAAAAAGTGGTAATTCATAAGTAGATTAATTTTTTTATGACCAAGTAAATGATACAAGAATGTAAATTAGAAAAACTTAATTTAAAAATTTCAAATATTAAAGGAAAACAAGTTCTTAGATTTCAAAAGCCCCTAAAAACATTATAAAGTTTTATTTAAAAAAAAAAGTCACAAAATACAAGTTAAATCAGTCAGATATTGAGTAAACTTACAATTTAGTACAAAAGTCTAGTATTACAAATGCTTGTGGATTTTTATCTATAGGAATTCCCTGAGAATTTCATTTCTCCATATATCAAAACCCCTTCACCATGTCCAATATGAACTATTTTGTTATTAAAGCTTAAAACATTTAAAATTACTGAACCATTTAAATTGCTTCAACCAAGTGATACTCCTTTATATGAAAAGAGAAAATCTATTTTGAATACATAAAACAAAATAGCACCTATCATTTAGATTTTGGAGAGAAGTGCAGCTTTTTAGTTAGCATTGAGGCAAAGCAGGGAACCTGCTTCTTTCCGATCGCACTTGGGTCTCTGCAGAAGTCTACTCGGCGCTGAGAAACCTTCCTGTTCACCAGGGTGAGGAGTTCTGTGAACTCCAAAGAGGAGCCGAATTTTCCCAGCATCTCACACAAATCTTGAATATACCATGAACCATTCACAGTTTCCCGATGAGAATAGTAACCTAAAAAAGACAGGAGAAGCCACTGACGTTTCCAGGTTACCTACTGTGACAGAAAATCACTTTTCAAGTCCGAGTTCTCAAAAATCATTGGGCAAGACTAAGATGTGTCCATGATACAGTTTAAAATTTTTTCTCTGCTGACTATTCTCATGTGGAGAAAAAGATTAATTCCACACAGTTCTATAAAAATGGTGTTGATGCTATGTAATTTTCTCCACCTCCTAAAAATTCCCAAGCTAGTAGTAAACTAGGCAATGATTTTTGAGACCGGTGATTAGAAAAAGAAAAACATAAGATTATTTACTACATTAGAGAACAACTGTCATCAAAATATTTTTCAGGGACTTCCCTGGTCATCCAGTGGTTTAGGTGCCACACTTAAAAATTTTTTTTTCAACAACATTTTCCACGAGTGTTAACCATAAAAGCAGTATCACATCACTAACTGACACATTCTGCTGCTAAGCTATTCAATATAATTAGCCTTAGAGCTTTATTTAACATGTAATAGTTTTCAGGAAGGATTTTTCTATAAGGTACTTTATAGTTTTAAATATCACTCTGACCAAGATGTCCATTAAGCTTGTGAGCTTCACAACCAGATCACAAGTCCCATTAAAAAGACCTCACCTAAAATCAAGGCAAGATGAAACGTACAGAAACTTAGCCAAGAAAGCCAATTATACATTTGTATTAAACACCCACACACCTTCTGCCACAGAGTAGCACATGAGGAAGTCGGCTCCAGCTGGAAGTGTGTAAACCGAGGCCGCGTCCACCTGGGTTAGGTTGGCATCCAGCCTGTGTGTCCCGTGATCAACGGCATCCAGAGGGATGACCGGCACGTCGTGCTGGCTGCCCCGACACGCCTACGGGACAAGGAGGAAAATCCCCTCCTTTAGTCACCTGTTCTTCCCCGCGCTTCACGTTCACAGTGAATGTTCCATACGCCTTTGCAGCAACATCAACAGGATCCACGTTACAGGCGTTTCAGAAACAATGCATTCGGGTTTACAGCAGGCCAAAGCTGACAGTGCTTTTTTTCCCACTTAGGCTTTCTCATAGTTGATGTTTTAAAAAACTGGCATCCTCAACTAGACAGCAAATTATGTTGATTGCAAGGTATACTGTAGAGGGGAAAATATCTGTGGTTTTAAAGTTTCTTATGCATTACGCACACCACAGCACCGAGAGACACCCCTTCTTTTAGAAAACTACAGTACGTCCCTAAGTGCATCTATTTAATCAGGTAATATATTCCCAGATTGGGTTTTCCCTGCCAAGCTGCAAGGGTCAAAATGACACCACCTGACCTGAGAGCCATTACCAGTGTGCCTCCTGCCTTCTGCTCCCTCTTTAAAGCGAGGGCTCAGATTCTCACTAATTCTGACTCATACAAAGGCTAAATAACATTCAATGACTGTTACGGGCTTTTGTCCCTGCTCCATTTATTTATTTTTTGGCAGGGTCCTTCCCCCTGGGAATTTGGTCTTCTTTCAGTCAATAGGTCCCACCCCCATTTATATATTGAGGGCTTCAATATAAAACAAATAACCTCCAATATTTCAGATGTAACTGTATATGGTGACATGGTCTTTAAAGAGGTAATTAGGGTAAAATGAGGCCTATTGGTGGGCCCTAACCCACTATGACTGGTGTCCTTGTAATGTCAAAATCACAGATCATGACAATATTTAAAAAGTGTGAAATATAAAATTACCCAAATGGGACAGAGACACAAAGTGAGCAAATGCTATTGGAAAAATGGTATCAACACAGGGTTGCCGCAAACCTTCAGTTTGTTTTAAAAAAGCGAGAGTGTAAAAATACGCAAAGCACAATAAATCGAGGTACGTCTGTACGCTCTTCTGGCAGCCCTCGTAAACTTAAGTTCAGTGCTCTAACAAGACTGCTACAGTATTATAAATGTGTCCATCAATTCTGAAATGGCTGAAGAATTATCAGCTTTAAAAGAAACATTCTGATGGATTTCAGAGTTACCAGATAAACAGAAGATTCCTGATACCCTATTTTTACAGGGAGATTTTAATCTTATTTTGTATTATCAGGCTTATCGTCAGACCTTTTCTACTGTCTCCCTAAATGGAATGTAGAGCATGTGGAACTCAATGCCAGTGCTTGTCAAATCACCTGCGGTAAGCCTTTACTGGCTGAGGCTGTGCCATTTCCCAGGCACTGTTCAAAGCGTTTTTCACCTTAGGCCAGGTCATCTTATCCTCCCAATCACCCTATGAGGCAGTGCTCCTGTGATGAAGAATCTGATGCACAGAGAAATAAAATAACTTGGCAAAACATTTTCCTTGATTTAGTTCCTGACAGTGCTGGCCACTCCCCCTTTTCCATGAACAATCACCCATCATTCTTATGATTTTCTCCTACTCTTCTGAGCCATCCTCCTCATCATCTTCCCTCTGCCCATTCCTCACCGGTACCCCTCATTTCTGCTCTATGCTTGTTTTTGGTGGTACCATGCAGCTTGTGGGGTCTTAGATTCCCAACCAGGGACTGAAGCCGGAGCCCTGGCAGTCACGGTGTGCTGTCAATGGACCACAAGGGAATTCCCTCTCTACATGCCTTTTTCAGGGTGTCCTTGACACGGAGAAGCTCACCTACTCCCATGCCTCCCAGTACCATCTATCCGCTCTTTACTGCCCATTCTCTAACCCAGGCCGCCTCTCTCAGTTACCATCCATCCCCTCGTTACTCCCAACTAACTTCTCTAGCCTAGGCCTCCTGTCTCAAGTTTCGACCTGTATTTCCAACATGTCTCACAGACGCCCCAGTGCCGCAGTCCAACAAGAAACCAGGGAGTCATCCTTGACTTTTTTTTTTTTAAGTAGCCCCCTACTCCCTCTCTCAAGGAATGGCAGGGTGTGAGATGTGGCCGTGTACTTCGTGCAGCCCGGCAACATCAGGAATTCCCATTTTTTTCCAGAAATCCTTCCTGAGGTACCAAAGGGGATGTTATTCAGGCCCCTCCACATATTTTTATTCTTAGCCACATCTTGGCTTAAGGGAAATGGGAAAGGACCAGAAGTCTAGCTGGGACGAGAAGTCTTCATGCCCACACTGTCCTCACCGGCTGGCACGTTCTCCAGCCCCAGAGCTAAACCTGGTCTGAGCAGGTGGTGCCCTCACCACCCCGGTCCATCAGCAGACCCTTTCTCCAGAGGCCCGCCCTACCTTAACATTGGGCTGGGCCAGGGAGTCATTTCCAAGTAATTTTGAGTCATTTGCAAGTAATAAAGATACTGAGCATCTTTATGTTAAGAAAGAACTACCACAAACAGCTCAAGCTGCAACTCTGATTGGCTAGGATTCAAAAAGGGCCTTTTCTGATTACTGGAGAAAGTTAACTTCCAAAATCAGCTTTAGTTCATTCTAATCACATGTACAGAACCATGGCCTTTATAATTAAGACTATAACACAATCAGTCTTACCTGAATGATAAATATCTTGGGTTTTCCAACCAGGCTCTGACACTTGTCTCCTTTGAACAAGCCTGTTAACGTCTGAATTTCAATTTTGGCATCATATGCATAGATGTGGTTGCCTTCACCGTGACTCAGGAAAACACACAAAAAGCAATCTGCATCTACGTGGCTGGCAGTTGATGCTAAAAAGGACCCCAAAAGTTATTTAGAAATGAAAATAAGGTACTTATTATCTACATGTAAAATTTTAATTTACTAATACTAGAATAAAGTTTCACATAATTGAGGGGAAATTTATTATAAAATGTCTAATGAAACCACTTATTTAATTAAGCAGTACTGTATCTGACTTTTAAACATCCAAATTATTACAGTTCAAAGTTTGAACAGGTTTTTGTTAGCTTTTTTAAAACAGAATAATGACATGGAAAACCTAAAGGGATGATTATGGGGAACCCCTAAAAAGTTTCTTTGAATCAGCAGAGACCTTCTTAGGGCAGACTGGAAAGACGCAGGAACTGCCCCGTAACACTTCCCTAAGTGTTGCTGCACCATCACTATTACGTCTGCAGCGCTTGGAGCTTCCCAGAGTGTTAAGACACGAGGCTGAGCAGCAAGCAAAGTAGGAAAGTTGGTGAGCAGCCAGTTATTATTTACAGCAGCAGAAATTATTTACAGATTAAAGAAGAGCCCTGGTATAAGGGTCCTCAAAAAATTAAAAACAGAGCTACTACCATAGCCGACATTTCCACTTCTGGGTATTTATCCAAAGACAACAAAAACACTAGCTTGTAAAGATATATGAACCCTCGTATTCTCTGCAGCATTATTACAACAGCCAAGATACAGAAACAACCCAAATGTCCATTAATGGATGAATGGATAAAGAAAGTGTGGTCTGCACATATACAGTGGATTAGCATTCAGTCATTAAAAAAAGGAAAATTTGCAATTTGCAACAACACGGATGAACCCCGAGGGCATTATGCTAAGTGACACAAGTCAGAGCAGGACGTGATCACGTCACTGTATGTGGGAACTAAAAACCCAGCAAGCCAGCAAGCAGAACCAAGTTCAGAGGTGCAGAGAACAGACTGCTGGCAGCCGGGGCAGGGGAAGGAGAATCGTGAGGCAAAATGGTGAAGGGGTCAAATGGTGTAAACTCGCAGTTACAAAATAAATGAGTCCTGAGGATGTTAATGTACAGTATGATGACGACAGTTAGCAGTACTGTACTGCATATTTGAAAGTTGCTAAGAGAATAAACTTAAAAGTCACTAGAAAAGATTTGATAACTATGAATGGTGACGGTAACTAGACTTCTGGTGGCAATTGTTCCCCAGTGTACACAAATGCAACGCCATGGCCTGCAGCACATCAGGCTCCTCTGTATGTCAGTTACACCTCAATTAAAAAAAAAAGTTCTGAAGAAAGTTTAATGATGTAATTGTTTTAATAGTCCATTGACAAATTACTTAAGAATCCATGACACGTGGTGATTATTATACACATTAGGTTGTTAATTTACCTACTGCATGCTGCTGCTGCTGCTAAGTCGCTTCAGTCATGTCTGACTCTGTGCGACCCCACAGATGGCAGCCCACCAGGCTCCTCTGTCCTTGGGATGCTCCAGGCAAGAACACTGGAGTGGGTTGTCATTTCCTTCTCCAATGCATGCATGCATGCTAAGTCGCTTCAGCCATGTCCAACTCTGCGACCCTACGGATAGCAGCCCACCAGGCTCCTCTGTCCACGGGATTCTCTAGGCAAGAATACTGGAGTGGGTTGCCATTTCCTTCTCCAACCTACTGCATAGTGATGTATAAATTAAGATATAATGTATGTAAATCAGAAGTATTTTGAAGTCAGTAAAAAACTTGGGTATGGAAGGAGTCAGTTAAAAAATGACTGCCCAGCATCTGTAGTATTTGCATCTTAGGCTTTTAATTGCCAAATGAAAAGATCATTACATTCATTTCCAGAGTAACAGACTGTAGTGGTATATAAACTATAACTTGGTAGGCATAATACTTTGCAAAGGTCTCTAAATCTGCTGAGTAATGTATAATCAGAGAGGCACCAGCAAAACCTATAACCCATGCTAAATTAATTGACAAGCCTTTTTTACAACAGTTAATTATTTGGACCTGTCTTCATACAAGGATAATTAAAAACTACTCAGTCCCATCAAAGGAAGATGAATAGGAAAACTACTTACCCTCATGAATTTTGAGCAATAGTTCTTCTGCTCTAAGATCATCAAAACATTTTACTTCAAATCCTAGATCTGAAAACCTGGAGATTAAATTGGATACTAGCTTATGAGCTATTCAAAACTGTCATATACTCCTAATTATTTGAGGAATCTATACACATTTTTATGACATATAAATTGACTTTTCTTTAGGGAGAAAGAAAAATCAAATACGACAATGATGGTTTTCCTCGATTACCCATGGCAGGAAGGGATTTATTCATGATAACTAATTTAAGTTAGAATATACTGCTGTCTACTATGCAGATATATTTGTAAGAATGCAAAGACTGTTGACATTTAATAGAACAGGATTAAGGGGAAAATTCAGGCAAGTTCTTAAGGAAGGCTGGGCCCAAGTGAGGTTCATCCTCAAATACTCTTGCTCTGTTATTTCTACAGTGCGGACAAGTAGTTATCACTTAAATATCTGACCATCTGGATGTTAAATAAAACAATACTACCTGCGCCTAAGATTGTCTCTGTCGGCACTGGTGCCCCGCCTCTCTGGCAGGGTTAAGTGCCAGAAGAACCTCTCATGATTGAAGATTAATGCAATTCCTCTCCTCTTGTGGTCCATTTTGTACTTTTCAGCCGGATCAAACATTTCTCTGTTTAGAAAAAGTTTAAAAAATCATATTAAATAATAAGCTCCTCCAAGCCCAAGGTCAACGCGCAGAATAGACAGAGGTCTGCTGCTTCCTCCCGCACCAGGCCGACAGGCCACCGCCGTGCCCTGGGCAGGCCTCCCAGCCACGCTGGTCAGGGAAGCCCTGAAACATCTCTGTACCAACCGGTAAACGGCAGCCATCCTGAGCACACCACTCCCACCCCCCCAGTTCCTCTGCTTGGGTGTCTTTTCCCCAGGGCTCCAGGGACCAGGGACCAAAGACGGTGGTCTGGCCCAGGCCAAGGCCGTCCCAACTGTTCCATATCTTGAGCCTCAAGTCCCTTCAGAAACAGGGGCAGCAACCAACCCGCACACCTACAAGCCAACCCTCCAGATGCTGAAACCTGGCATTCTCCGCTCTGCTTTTCAGAGCCCATGTCCCTTTCTTTCTTTGATTTCTGTAGGCTGATGATGACCACTAAAGGAAAAGACCTCTGTGAGTAAACAGAACATTATTACCTCCTAGGGAAGGCATCTATTTCAGTCATGTTTTGTTCTTCACCTATTAAAAGAAAGTAGGGTCTTGTTAACATACTTTTTGATTTATGGTCATAAAACACATTAGGAACTCCCAGCTGCCTTGATTCCTATCTGCTAAGCTCCTTCTGTCTTGGTCGGTTTAAAAGTCAAAGGATGTGAGAAGGGGTAAGGGAGAAGGAAGGGAAAGTGCTGTTAATAATAAATGAACTGTACGTGCCACAACTAGAGAAGCCCGCACACCGCAACCACAGAAAGCCCACGCACTTCAAGGAAGACCCAGCGCAGCCAAAATAAATAAACGAACCGTAAATGCAGAGCTCAGTTTTCTCACCTCCAACTCTTACATGCAAAATAAAAAAAGATCATAAACAGAAATGGAAAAACACTACTCAAATTTATTTGTTGCACACTATGCCAAAAGTAACAAACGTAGCTCTGTGATCGTGAAGCTCAAATGAAATATGAAATTGCTTTATTTTGCAGAAAATGTTTTTTGCAAATATTCTCTGAAACAGAGAAGGAGTGAAGTCAAGCAAGAGAACTGAACACAGCGTGGTTGACACTGGATTACCCTACTGCCTGGAAGCGGCAGACGTTTTGGTGGAGGAAGGGAAGGGCAAAGACTCAGATTCTGACCTCCTGCATGACACATGCATGCTTGTTATGATCCTATAATGGGGACCCTCCTCTCCCAACCCAAGATCAGACTTCCCCTCCCACAAGACAACCTCTCACTGAATCCTTCTCCCAAGAATAGTGCTGTGCATCAGAACCTCTGCAGCGACAGAATTCCCTACCCCAGCTGTCTCTGGGGGCAGCCACTGGCCACATGTGCTTTTGAGCCCTTGAACTTTGGCTAGTGCAACTGAGGAACTCAAATTTTAATTAACTTCAACTAAATTAAATTTATATAACATGTGTGGCCAGTGGCTTCTCTACTGGACAGCACCAGTGAGTCTGACATCTTCTATCAGAAGAGTCCATATGCTCATGAGTCTGCTTTTACCTGATAAACAGCTTGAGAGGGGACAGAAAGTGAAGACTACACAAATACTAATAATGGAGCAAGATGCCCCTTTCAGTTGAGGTCTTAGAAGGAAGGAGGACAGACCCTAGGGGTAAACTCCTACCCATCATCTCCCTGCCAAGAGGGTGGAGTTCCCCTCACTCCTTGGAGTCTCTCCCTCACGCCTGATGGTTCTAACCTCATGTCTCCTCACTGACAAAAGTCCACCTAGGGAGAGAGGATGAGGAGAGGGAGAATTCAACTCCAGGGCCCTTTACCAGTCACTCTCAGCCTGCTCCTCCTGGACTGCATCCAGCATTCAAACCAGCCAAGACCCCAGAGAGGCACCACCCTTGTTCCAATAGGCCCCAATCAGTTTTCCTTAACCTTCTGCATCAATCCCTGGCCTGGGTGATAAAATGCAGATTCCTGGTACGTAACCCAGATTTATAGAATCAGAATCGTGGGAGATGTGACAAGGTGATTTTTACTCACACCAAAGATTAGGAGTCAGAAGCAGCCTCTCTAATGCATCCTCCCCACTCCCGAGGCTTCCACGCTACCCTCATCCTGCCCTGAGGCGGATCCTGCGTATTCCACACCGTGTTGTACTGGGGACCCTTCCTACCAAGCTCTCCTCTATCCGGGGACACCCCTACCACGAAGCTGCTTACTGGGGGATCTCCTATTTCACACAATGCCCTACTGAGACACGACCTACTCCACACCATGTTTTAGAAGGGGCCCTGCCCACCCCACACACTGCTCTACAAAGGGTACGTGGCACCTCGTACCCTGTCCCACCAGGAGACTTCTACTCCACACACCGACCCTGGGGACTATTAATACTTCCTGCTGGACACACTATCAGAGTCATTCCACACGCGTTTCTACTAGAACTCTTCCCACCCCTGCGCTTGATGCTGGGGAGACTTCCGACCGCACACAGCTCTCTGCAGGGACACCTCCTCCTCCAGAACTCCTATCCAGAATACTTCCTACGTCACACGCTGGTCTACTGTGAAACCTCCTCCTCCACACACTGCTCTCCTGCCAGGATGCTCCCTACCCCACACACGGCTGAACAGCCGACGCTTCCTGATCAGACACACTCCACTTGGGAGGCTGCCCCAGTGAACACACAGCTCTGGGGGGCACTTCCGGTTCCACCCTCTGCTGGGCCCAGGACACCTCCTCCGACACAGCCTGTTCTACCAGGATTACTTCCGACACCACACGCTGTTCCCCCCGGGACACTTACAATCTGCTGTACCCGGAATACCTCCTAGTCCAGGCGATGATGTGCTGGGCCGCTTCCCAGCTCACACACTGCGGGAGGGAATGCAGCCAGCGCCACACCCTGCTCTCCTTCGGGAACTCTGCATCCACACACGGTCTTCCCTGGGGACCTCGTCCTCCACACACTGCCCCACCAAGGTCTCCCGTTCCACCTCTGCCCTGCTGCATCCGGGACACACCCTACTCCACACACTACTTCGCCAGGTTACTTCCCGTCACGCTGCTGCGGTCTGGATACAACCTCTTGTTCCTCTACAGAGACTCTGCCCGGAGTTCTCCCCGCTCCACACCCTGCTCTGTGGACGGATATTTCCCTCTCTGCACACTCTGCACCAGTGACTTCCTCCTCCACGCAGTGCTCCCCCGAGGAGACACCTCCCTCCTTATGCCACACGCTGCCAGACACGTCCTGCTCCACACACCGCTCTGCAAGCGGTGTCTCCTGCTCCACGCTCTGCTCCGCGCCTGGGACCTTCCTGCCCCAGTGTTCTCCATGGTCACCTACTCCACACCACAGCTCTATGTGACGTGCTTCTTACCACCACGGTGCTCCAGCCAGGGTCGTTCCTTCACTGTTCCTCAGGCCTCTTTACCTGGAGATGTCCTCCTAAACAGTGCTATACAAGGGACCCTCCCCTACTGCACTCACCGAGGACACTCCCTTCCCCAGACACTTCCACTGAACATACGTCCTCCTCTTCCCACACCACACACCGCCACACCCAGAATACATCCTGCCCCACACACTGCTGTACCAGGGAGAATTTCCTGCTCCACACTGCTCCACGGGGACATTTCCTACCAAGACTCCCCTCTGCTCAGGGATGCCGCCCTTCTGAACACACAACTCTTCAAGGCTGACTTCCCACTCTGCATACTGAGCTACCCCAAATCCCTCCGAGCCCATGAACTCCTCCACCCAGCATACTTCCTACAACCCAGCGATACAGTAGGATACTTTCTCATCCACACACTGCTCCCCTGGGACACTGCCCACGCCACACAGTGCTCTGCTGGGGCTACTTCCTAGCCACACACTGTTCTAACTGGGATTCCTCCTAGCCAACAGATTGCCCTCCCAGAAGACCTCTTATTCCACACATTGTCTAGTGGGGTTCCTTCCTGCTCCCCACACTGTTCTACTAAGCAATGTGCAGCATTTCCTCTCCTTCCATTTTCAAAAGCATTCCATGATCTACCTTTTTTTTTTCTTACCTCCTTTTAATACCCTTACCTCCTTATCATTAAAACAATTACATAATAAAGAAATAGAATCACTCAAACTAAACACATTAAATCTATATCTAAAATTCAATCTCACCTCAAGAAACAAGAAAAATCTCAAACTGACCTCACACTTAAAGCAACTAGAGAAAGAACATCAATAACAACAACAAAAACACCAAAGTTTAGTAGAAGGAATGAATCATAAAGATGAGAGCAGAAATAAATGAAATAGAAATGAAGAAAACAATAGCAAAAATCAATAAAACTAAAAGTTGGTTCTTTGAGAAGATAAAATTGCTACGTCTTTAGCCAGAATCATTAAGAAAAAAAGGGAGAGGATTCAAATCAACAAATTCAGAAATGAAAAAGGAGAAATGAACAACTAATACTGCAGAAATACAAAGCATCATAAGAGACTATTATAAGCAACTATATGATAATAAAATAGACGACCTGGAAGAAATGGACAAATTCTTGGAAAGGTACAACTTTTCAAGACTGGACTGAGAAGAATTAGAAAATATAAACAGACCAATCACAAATAAGGACATTGAAATTGTAATTAAAAAATCTTTCAACAAACAAAAGGCCAGGACCAGATGGCTTCACAGGCAAATTCTGTCAAACATTTAGAGAAGAGATAACACCTGTCTTTCTCAAACTTTTCCCAAAAATTGTAGAGGAAGGAGCACTCCCAAACTCATTCTACAAGGCCACCATGACCCTGACACCAAAACCAGACAAATAAATTACCAAAAAAAATTACAGAACAATACCACTGATGAACAAAGACACAAAATCCTCAACAAAATCCTCGCAAACAGAATGCAGCAACACATTAAAAGACTCATACACCGTGATCAAGTGGGATTTATCCCAGGGGTGTAAGGATTCTTCAATATAGTCAAATCAATGTGATACACTGTATTAAATTAAATAAAAACCATATGATCATCTCAATAGATGCATAAAAAGTTTTTGACAAAATTTAACAGCCATGTATGATAAAAACTCTCCAGAAAGTGGGCATAGAGGGGATCTACCTCAATATAATAATGGCCATATACAACAGTCCCACAGCAAACATCATTCTTAATGGTGAAAAACTGAAAGCATTTCCTCTAAGATCAGTAATGAGACAAGGATGTTCACTCTCACTATTATTATTTAGCATGGCCTTGGAAGTTGGTGGCTTAGACAGTAAAGAATCTGCCTGCAATGCAGGAGACCCAAATTCAATCCCTGGGTTGGGAAGATTCCCCTGGAGAAGGGAAAAAAAAATAAACAAATGGGACCTAATTAAACTCGAAAGCTTTTGCACAGCAAAGGAAACCATAAACAAGATGAAGAGACAACTCTCAGAATGGGAGAAAATAATTGCAAACGAAGCAACAGATAAAGGCTTCATCTCCAAAATATACAAACAATTCATGCAGCTCAATATAAAAAACAAAAAACAGGGACTTTGCCGGTAGTCCAGTGGCTAAGACTCCAAGCTCCCAATGCAGGAGGCCAGGGTACAATCCCTGGTCAGGGAACTAGATCCCACAAGCCACAACTAAGAGTTCGATTGCACAACTAAAGATCCTACATGCTGCAACAAAGATCGAGATCCTGTGTGCTGCAACTAAGACCCAGCCCAACCAAACAAATAAGAAAATGTTAAAAAATATAAACAACCCAATCAAAAAATGGGAGGAAGACCTAAATAGACATTTCTCCAAAGAAGACATACAGATGGCCAACAAACCCATGACAAGATGCTCAACATTGCTAATTATTATAGAAAGGCAAATTAAAACTACAATGAGGTATCACCACATACCAGTCAGAATGGACATCATCAAAAAATCTACAAACAATAAATGCTGGAGAGGATGTGGAGAAAAGGGAACCCTCAAAAAAAAGAAAAAGAAAAGGGAACCCTCTTGCACTGTTGGGAATGTAAATTGCTGTGGCCATCATGGAGAACGGTATGGAGATTCCTTTAAAATAGTAGGAATAAAACTACCACATGACCCAGGACTCTCCCAGCACTACTGGGCATATACCCTGAGGAAACCAGAACTGAAAAAGACACATGTACCCCAATGTTCACAGCAGGGCTATTTACAAAAGACAGGGCATGGAAGCAACCGAAGTGTCCACCAACAGATGAATGGACAAAGATGATGTGGCACAAATACACAAATGGAGTATTACTCAGACATAAAAAGGAACAAAATTAGGTCATCTGTAGAGATCTGGATGGACCCATAGTCTTTCCTACAGAGTCAAGTAAATCAGAAAGAGTAAAACAAATATCGTATATTAAGGCAGGTATGTGGAAATCGAGAAAAATGGCAAATGAACCTAGTTCCAGGAGAGGAAAAGAGAGGCAGCTGTAGAGAATGGACAGGTGGACACAGTGGGAGAAGGCAAGGATAGGATGAACTGGAAAATTATGATTGACATATATACACTATGATATGTAAAATAGATAGTGTGGTGGGAACCTGCCATTATAGCAAGGAGAACTCAGCTCATTGCTGTGTAATGAATGACCTAGATGGATGGCATAGAGCAGGTGGGCGGTGGGAAGGAGGCCCATGAGGGAGGGTCTACATGTATACATATAGCTGATTCACATCTTTGAACAGCAGAAACTAACACACATTGTAAAGGAATTACACTTCAATTAAAAAAAAAAAAATCTTTCTCTGAAAGCCAATCACTTCCTTCACCCTCCAAGAACCTGCACAGGCTGGAGGGCACTGAGTCTCTTCTGAGACCCCCAGAGGAGCTGAGACCCAGCAGATCATCTCCCCCAGCTTTTGCACCTTGTTGGTAGCGAGCCTAAGGCAGCCTGGAGTGTCCCTGCCAACCGGCTGGTCACCGAACTAACTCAAGTCCCTGAGAGTGAAAGCACAGGAGATGTACACTCTATTGGATCCCTAAGGTTTCCTTTTCATAGTCTGAGGAAGGAGCCTCATAGTTCTCCTGGGCTGATGTAATTTACACTGTGTGTTTGAGTCATCTCAAATATTGCTGTCAGCTTATAGATTTAGGGAAGACAGCTAGTATTAAGTAGTTCAAGATTAACTAGTTTAAAATAACATTCAGTTTCAAAGTTAACAGGACCATCTTAATGAGGCTTTTTTTTTTTTTTTTAAGTTTTTTTTTGTTGTCACTGTTAACAAATAGACATAGAAAGAAACTGGGCTCTGAAAACTTAATTCTGAACCTCACAGGCTCTAACCTTCACGCTGCTATAAACAGGCGCCCTGTATCCTACAATATCAACACTGATCTGGTCCAGCTGCCAGTCTGTTCTAGCAGTTTGCTGAATCGGAACAGAAAGTTATGGAGACAGAGATTAGAACGGAAGTTCCAAAACTTCCTCGGAGCTGATCAATTTTACCCAGCTTCAGAGAACATACATTATTGAGGCAGGAGACAGTTGGACTCTAGAACAGACATTTACAACTGGCCCCTTGACAAGGGGCGGGGGAGGAAAAGATAGGCTCCAGGCCAGACACTCCCAGCCCTCTGCTTACACATCCTGAGGCAAGAGACAGATGGGCTTTGGGCTAGGTATTTATGACCAGACTGCTGTCTGGTCTACATTTCAAGATCTGCTCTTGGATATAAAAACAGCAGGAATACAGTGGATAACCAGACCTTATGGGTTACCCACTGGGTACCTTATGGCAGGAACAGAGTGGCCAAACTCTGTTAGAAGATCAAGAGGTCATACATTTCCCATTCTTAGGGCAAAGGAGACACTGCTGCTGCTAAGTCGCTTCAGTCGTGGCCAACTCTGTGCAGCCCACCAGGCTCCCCCGTCCCTGGGATTCTCCAGGCAAGAACACTGGAGTGGGTTGCCATTTCCTTCTCCAATGCGTGAAAGTGAAAGTGAAGTCCCTCAGTCGTGTCCGACTCTTAGCAACTCCATGGACCCCAACCTACCAGGCTCCTCCGTCCATGGGATTTTCCAGGCAAGAGTACTGGAGTGGGGTGCCATTGCCTTCTCCGAAAGGAGACACTACATATGTGCAAAAGGCTTCAAGGGGCCAAAAAAGGCAGGGATGTCAGACCACAGTAAGTCTTGCTACTCCCCCCACCATATGCCTCTGTGATGAAATCCATCTTGACTGAGGGGTGCAGGCATACCCAGGGGAGGGTCCTGAGACAAACTGACTGAGGGGTGGAGAGTAGGGGCAGGTAGGGGTGTCAAAACAAGACAACGGGCCAAAGGTGAACAAAGAGCAGGAGTGTAAGTCACTCAGTCGTGACCGACTCTGCGACCCCATGGACTGTAGCCCACCAGGCTCCTCTGTCCATGGGATTCTCCAGGCAACAATACTGGAGTGGGTTGCCACGCCCTTGTCCAGGGGATCTTCCCGACCCAGGGATCTTCCCGACCCAGGGATCAAGCCCTCATTGCAGGCAGCTTCTTTACCGTCTTAGCCACCAGCACTGTCCTAATAAATGACTTAACCATCTCGCAAAGTCGGACACAACTGAGAGACTGAACGAACTTTTTACTGTCTTTTTACTGTGTCCTCATCAGAGAGGACACACCCACACCCTTTGTCTGCAGTATGCATCTCAGGCTTGCTTCTATCTTAACAGTCTCTCTGTGTTCGCTCCCATTTGTCGTTGTGCTGTGTCTCTAATAATAAACTTTGTACCTGCATTTAGTTTTTGCCTCCATGAAAAGTGCATTTTTCACTAGGGGCAAGAGTCAGGGAAAAACAGGTTTGAGCCTCTAGCCCTTACTGGTCTGGAAGCTAGGATTCCTGGTTTTCATCAAGGCTACCCAGATTCAATTCCTGGGCAGGGAATTACAATCTCACTTCATGCCACTGCTCACTGCTGCCTCTCCGAGATCATTATGATTCTGTCACAGTCATTTTAAACTGTATGTGCCCAATAGACCAGCTTTCAGGAAGGGTGCACAGTATCATTATACTGCATAACGTGAAGAGCCAGCTCACTGGAAAAGACCCTGATGCTGGGAAAGACTGAGGGCAGGAGGAGAAGGAGAAGACAGAGGGTGAGACGGTTGGATGGCATCACTGACTCAATGGACATGAGTTTGAGCAGGCTCCAGGAGACGGTGAAGGACAGGGAAGCCTGGGATGCTGCAGTCCGTGGGGTAGCAAAGAGTCGGACACAACTTAGCGACTGAATGGCATACTGCATGAATACAAATAAACTGGTTTTGTTGACATGGAGAAAATAAATCTTAGTGAGGGAGATACTCTATATACGATTTATAAATTCCTTTTCATCTGCAATTATTCTCAGAAATGAGGCAACGAGACTCTTGACCTCTCCTCCCTTCTCCTTGTCTCTGATTTATGCAATTTTCCTCTCCATCATAATGTAACCATTTCTTTGCTCAAACCAGATTTTACAAAACCAATCAATCATTCTTTTTCCTCCACACCTTAACCTGAGAAGGCCTCCAGTCACCATTTCTTGATGACTTGGCACATGAGATAATTTTATCTCACTCTGCTCCACAGGCCCTTTGAGACAGAGAAAGTACAAGGGGCTTATCTAAGGTCGGTGCCTTGGAGTTGGTACCAAAAGGCCCGGTTCTGCCTGCAGATTGCAAAGTCCATGCACTCCCTATTAACACGGTAAAACCACTCCCACCAGGGAGAGACCAGAAACCTTTCTAAACCAAGTGCTCACTTCTCCAAACTTCTTCAGTATCTAATGTCATCATCTTCATTCACTGCAGTATCTGTGACAATCTACCTATATTCCTTATCAAGGACTGGTTTAATAATCCTACCTTCAGTGACTCATGTCAGGCCTGGAATACATAGGAAAAGGAGCAATGTGGACAAAGAAAGGGGAGCCAAGTCGGGAGAGCAAGGAAACCATTACAGGAACCGCAGGGGATGTGCAGTGACTAGCACTGCCTCAAGCATCCAGCCCTTGTTCCCGAACCCCTCCCCCGGGGTTCCAAGAGGGAAATGGTTGCAGGACCTCATCAGGGTAACCCCACTTCCTGAACAACCGTGGTGACTTTTACAACGTGCCTCTGTGACGAGGCTTGTTTTATGTAGCAAAGAACAAAAAGCTCTGGAATAAAGGCACTCTGTGGATTGACCACCGGCGAGTCAAACCACTCTCCACCTTCCTCCCCCCCGCCCCGCCCTTTTTAAAACTATGGCCAGGCTCAGAGTTTCTAAACCTTATCAGTAATGTAATTATAAGTGACAGGGAAGAACATCCTAAAGCATGTGTTTAGAAGCTGATTATTTTGTAGAGAAAAGTTGTCTGTTGTTTTAGTCGCTGTGTCCGACTTTTTGAGACCCCATGGACCTTAGCCGGCCAGGCTCCTCTGTCCGTGGGATTCTCCAGGTGAGAATACTGGGGTGGGTCGCCATGCCCTCCTCCAGGGGATCTGCCCGACCCAGGGAGCCGACTCAGGTCTCCTGCTTTAGCAGGCGGATTCTTTACCGTCTGAGCCACCAGGGAACCCCCCAGAGAAAAGTTACCGTGGCCTAACGTTAAACTCACAAATAATTGCAGGTTTCCCAGATGCAGGAGAACCATGGGGGGCTGTGCAGCTACCAAGGCCTGACTTTCATCTCCAGTTTCCGTGCTGGCAAGCCCGGGGCTTCTCTCTGCCCGGCCGCCCCCGCGGGCTGCTCACGCTCCACTGTTACTACAGGCAAACACTTATTTTTACGTAGAAGGGAAAAAAATAAGGCCCAACAAGACCCAAAAGTTAACTTTTCTTACGACCAGGCGCGGTTAAAGTTCAAATTGCCACGACAGCTAGGAAGAGATCAGTGCCCGGAGGACAAAAGCGGCCGGGGCACTCCCCAGCGCCCAGCGCCGCCACCAGAGACCGCAAGGAGGCGGCGGCGAGGTCCCGGAGTTGTTTTTCTGAGCCCAGAAGCTCCGCGGCGCCCACCCGACCTGAGCGCTTCCCTCCAAGACCCTCAACTTCTCCCGGCCTCCGAGCAAAGCCGGGGCAACCCGCGTCCCCACTCGCGCCCGCGCGCCCCGCTCGGCACCCGCCACCTACCCGCACCGCGAGCCGGGCGGAGCGCAGGCTCGGAGCTCATCGCAGCGGAGAGCGTGGCACCGACGCCCGGGCGGCCTCCGCTTCCTGAAGCCGGGCCGCTGCCCCCGCCCCTTCCTCCGCCCCCGCCGCCCCCGGCTCCCAGCCTTCCCGCGGTGGAGGCGGGCTCGGGGGGTCGGGGGGTGCCCTTGGCTTCGCTCGGAGCTCGCCGCGGCCGGAGCGCCCGGGCACGGCGAAGGACGCGGTCTCGCCCGCCTGGCGCCTGGGGAGCCGAAGCCGGCCTTCGGGAGATGTCAGCAGCGACTCCGAAGACAAGCCGCAGTCCCGGGGTGGGAGGCTGCAGGCAACTACAGACCGCCGGCTGCGAGCCCCGGATCGCTCGAGCTCCGCCCCCAGTCTCTGCTCCTCGCGCGTCTCCAAGGTGTGCGCTGCCGCGTTTTCCCCTTTTCCCAGTGCCGGTGACTTGTTAGGAGGACTTTAAAACGCTCTTTGTATAGCGGATCCGGGACTAAGTAAGCTGGAGGCAACTCCAGAATTTCCAAGTCTGACTTTCATATGTAGTGTTAATTCTGGAAAGGAATCATGCAGAAATTCGGAGACCCGATTTTGGGCTCTGTAGATTATGACTTTTACTGAGCATGTTTGCTGCATTTAATTGAGCTCCTCTTCGGGTGGCTGGTTATTGTGTAAATTTGCTTCAACGAGTAACTCCTGACATTGGAAGAAAACGTGGCCTCATCTTTTCCAACTTCTCGTGGTCTCGTCATTTAAAAAGTAACCAATAGCAGACGGGGGGAAATGTGTTAAGACACGACTTTCAATATATTAGCCTAAGAGATCCGATTTATATAAATGGGATTTCCCAGGTGGCGCTCAGTCGGTAAAGAACCTGCCTGCAATGCAGGAGACCTGGGTTCGATCCCTGGGTCGGGAAGATCCCCTGGAGAAGGGAATAGCAACCCACTTTAGTATTCTTGTCTGGAAAATCCCATGAACAGAGGAGCTTGGCAGGCTACAGTCCATGCACTCGCAAGAGTCCGACACGACTTAGTGACTAAACCAACACCACAGGAGGCGCTAGTGGTAAATAACTGGCTGCCAATGCTGGAGATCCCAGAGACAAGGTTCAATCTCTGGGTCAGGAAGATCCCCTGGAGGAGGTCAGGCACGCACTCCAGTATTCCTGCCTGGAGAATCCCACGGCCAGAGGAGCCTGGCGGGCTACGGTCCATAGGGTCCCCAAAAGTCAGACATGACTGAAGCAACTTAGCATTCATGCTTCTATAAATATCACTTTTTTATATGAGAGAGAAAAATAAAATCTAACTTCCTACATGTGCTGTGGTTCAAAAAAGCACACAGAATATGAAATCAAAGGATTTTACTCACCCCATGCCATTTACTGTTCTTTTTATTGTAGGCATAAAATATTTCTGAAATCACTTTGTTCCTACTGCAGTGAAGACATGGAATATCAGTATCTCCCTCATAAGCTGGTTGAGACAATTGAGTGAAATTATTGTATTCAGAACAGTGCCTGGCTTGTGAAAAGCTCAGTAAATTTTTATTGCCACCATCTTAAGCATATTGAAAGCAGACTTGGCCTTCTTTTGGTTTGACCATTACCAGGAAGTTGCATAGGGTGTAGGAGATACTCAATAAATATTTACCCACTGAATGAGATTCATACTTTCAGCATTTGTGCTCTGGACCTTACCCAGTTTGAATGAGTTATCTGACCACCAGAACTTCCTGTTCTTCTGCCTACTGTTCATGGTCCCCTGTACTTGAGCCCTAAAAATACTCCTTATACTGAAGTGGAACTCCAGTTGGCTAACCTTCCATGTACCTGAAAGGAACCGATGAAAGGAATTAAATTCCCCGCCCCCCCCCCCCAGATGTTTGTTATCTCAGAATGCTGTACTGCCTTTATAGCATATGGGGTGATATATTTTAAAGATTTATTTACCTTAGGAAATGTAAGTATAAAGTATTAGGATAGCCATTTCAAAATTACAAGTGCTAAATTTTAGCCTTTTAAAAGCAATAGCTATCCCCTCACCCTGACCCCATGAAAAAGGGTGTCTGTGATTGGGAAATAGGCTGCCAAGGTTCTAATCCTTGCTCTATCATTTATTGGCTGCAAGGCTTTGGACAATTAAGGCAGTTTAACCACTCCCAGCTTCAGATTCTTCTCTTTAAGATGGGGACCAAATTAATTCAATAATTGAGACAGAAACTGCCAAACTCCTAGAATAGTACCCAGCCCATAGTAAGCTTTCAGTGTTATTTTTAGCTACTGAAGATTATCTAGACAGTTCTCAAACTGTGGCCTCTGAACCAGCAGTATCCACATCATCTGGGAACATACTAGAAATGCAAACTCTTGGGACCGACACAGTTAGACATAATGGATGAGAAACTGCAGGTGGGGTCCAGGAGTATATTTTAACAAGCCCTCCAGTGACTCTGCAGCATGCTCTCATTTGAGACATAGACGGATTAGAATTCTACTGGGCAATCTCTTCCTTCTCAAAGAAGAAAAAAAAGAACTCATAGCAAATCCATATTATTAAAATAATTAAGATATACTAAAGACCCAAAGTTACCTGACTGCATGGCTTGATTCTTGCCATTATTGTCACTTATATGGAATTTACTGAAACTGAAGCTCTTAGTCAACTGTAACCTATCCAGGGAATGAAATGTATCAGCTAAAGTTAAATTCAGAGATAATTCTAAAACTTAAAATGTGGCCTTTTTTCAGTGTTTACCCCCGCTAAACCTTGTTTTTTTCCTATGCAAATCATAGAAACAAAGAATTTTTATAATTCTGATACCTATAATTGAGAGCCAGCAAAGACAAACACTGTTAAGTAGTCAGCAAGGAGACTGAAGGATGTTTTGGAAACCAAATTAAGCCTGAGACCAAACCAAAGCATAACATCACTGCAGCCTGAATGCAAACATGACACTGTCGGTCTAGTTTTAGTTATTTTGATTGGTAACTATTCATTTAGTTCTTTTTCATATACTGGTTGAACCAATTCTCTGAGGAAAAACGGCAAACTAAGAAGGCTATTTCAAACGTTAGAGCCAGGCGTTCTACAAGACTTGACTACACTGGGGGTAGTGTCTGTGAGCTGTGACCAATGCAACATTATCTATGTGGAAGGATCCTTAGCTAATTGGTTTCATTCTACTCCCCAAAGTTAATAAAGCCAGTCTACTAAAAAGAGTTGTTTTTACAGAAACACTCCATTATCTTCACTTTGTTAGATGTTATTCCTGTTTTGTACATAAAATAATGACCATTTTGACTTGAAAATCTTGAGCTTCTATCCATACTGACAGAAATAGCACTTTTTCACTTTAGGGAGAAGTAGTTATAAGCTAACAAAGCAACCTTTTAATTAGTACTACTAGTCTAGACTATTCTGGGGGGTCACTGAAGAAACCCTGCTTAAGAAGATGGGTTTAATTTGCTTTTGCCCTTGTATCTTAATTGTCTTCATTGCAACTTCTTTGTACGTCGGTTTCTCCACCTATGAAATGAGTACAGCCTTATCTATCCCTGGAAGAGGTGAGTCAAAAGACTTTAAGACAGGCATTGTTTGAAGGCAATATAGTTTTATTATTTTAAAATATCAATATATGTCTTGCAAAGAGCTGCTAAAAGCTATTTTTTTGGCATGTGACTTTGTTTTTTCATTAATGTATTCTGTAGATAAGGAAAATACCATCCTTAAAACTTAAATATATGCCCTGTTGTACAGAATTCAAGCGAAGACAGCTTAATATATATACACGTAAGTAATTACAGATATGTACATGTACATGGGTTAGTATACATATACATATATTTCCTAGCTCTGTTTGGTGGGAGGGTCTCAAAGCAGTGACACCCCAGTAGAAACAAGCTATCCACTGTCCAGATCTTGGTTTCTAAGTGCCACTGGAAACCATTCTTCAAAGTAACCTTTGAAAAGATGCTGATTCTAGGGCTGGGGCGGGGAATATAGAGGATGAGCCTGAAGCAACTTTCCTACTTTCTGGCCAGAAAGTATGGAGATGCTCAAAAGTTAAAAGGAGGGTGCAGGTCAAAGACATACAGAGTCAACCTGACATAATTCCCAACAGCCAAGCTGGAAGGATTTGTATATATTACCCAAAGTACAAAAGAAATAAGCATGAATCCATACTGATAAAAATAATTAAATAATAAGTGGGTGAGGGGGAGAATTTCAAGTAGTATATCTAGATATAATCCCCTATCAAAATGTGGAATGTAATCTTGCCCATCCCCCACCTACCACAGACAGGACTTGGTGACTGGTTTCCAAAGAACAGAAGCACAGGAAGGGAAAAATAGTAATTTTAGAGTGGAGAAAACTAACAGATACTACCTTAACCAAATGCCTAGAGTTAACCTAATGAGCTGGTAACAGTCAACTACCAATATGATCTGATGAGAAGAACTGGTCAACTCTTGGTTTTCTTCCTAAAAATCTATAACCCTAGTCCAAACACAAGGAAAGACTAACCCAACTTGAGGGGCATTCTACAGGACACCTGACCAGTACTTCTCAAAACTGTCAAGGTTATGAAAAACAAGGAAAGACTGAGGAGCCATCACAGACTAGAGGCTAATTAGACCTGATGACTAACTGCAGTATGGTGTCCTAGAGTGGGTCCTGGAAAAGAAAAATGCCACTAGTGGGAAAACTAGTCAAATAAAGTCTACAGTTGCATTAATAGAACCAACCAATGTTGGCTCCTTAGTTAACATTCGGGATAAAGTAGTGTATGAGAAGCCTCTATACTATCTTTGCCACTTTTTGGTAAATCTAAAATTATTCCTAGACAAGTTTTTAAAAATCTGAACATAAAAATTACTTCTACTGATATCTGTACATTTATGATCATGAATTAAATATTTTACAAAGACATTCTGACTCTGTCCTCTTGAGAAAGCCAAGGTTGCCAAGAAAATCCATGAATCTATTGTAAGTTTAAAGCTACCTGGTCAAATATTGCTGACTGGAGTTTGCTTACTTAGCCCTGAGGGACACACTTGCTTTATTTAATAGAGGACATTTGTTAGCAGAAGAGTGCCATCATCTCAGTTGGGGAAGCCATCAAGTTCTCAGCAATGACATATATTCAAAGTTCGGAAATGTGATCCTTTTTCCAAAACCTATTTTAGTTCTTCTCAGTTCTGCCTGTAATGATTTAAAAAGAACCATTTCTCCTGGTATTGTCTTTCTCCAACTTTCTAAGTGGTTTATCTTAATAACTTTGGCCAGAGGTTACCCAGAAGACATACATAGCTTGGGCTAGGGAAAGTCAACAGCCAGTGGTAAGCAAAGAATGGTAGAGGGACACAGCTGAGCTTTCCAAGGGGCTGAAGAGATTTTTCAGAGGCAGCTAAAGTTCTGGGATTTGCTCTTAAATATGAGTTAATAATTTTCAGCATAAATTGAGCTCTATAAAAGACAGTTTTTTGTATCTTGTTTTTCCATCTTTTTTGATTCCACAGTTAAAGACTTTAAAAAAAAAAAACAACCCAACAATATCAAGAACAATTTTGTTAAGGCCACTATTAGTAAAAGGTTTACGGTCTTTTAAAAATATCCCCAAATCTATTATGAAGAGCAAGTACTAAGGAGTAAATACCAAAGCATAATAGATTATATTGCTCTGATGTATGTTAAATGACTCATCATTTTGTCTTACTGAATCCATCTTTTCTCCAATAGGCAAAGATTATAGCAAAATATGGCATTTGTCATGAGTGGTTCATAAAATGGGAATGGCTACGCTACGCTTCTGAATTTTGTTCATGTCATCTTGTAGGCACATTATATTAATACCTAGATATCCTAGTTTTGCTTCCTAAGAGGTCCAGCAGATGGTTCCAATTTTACAAGAGAAACAGACATGCCCTTGTCCTTATATCTAGTCCCACCATTCATAGAAATGTGGCTTATTCATTATGTTTCAGTGGGTTATGGAAAAACTGTATATTATGTGCTAATTAAAAGAGCAAAAATAAAAGTCAGATCCTTCTGGGCATATATGTATATTTTAAATTTTACAGAAAACAAACATACTTCTAAGTGAAGACTTCACCATATTTCCAAATAAGATAATGTTGAACATACCTTATCATGAATTTCACATTTGACCTTATTTTTTGGTAAATACAGTTGTGAAAATTGAGTCTTACTCTTTCTTTAAAAAATTCTCCCCTTAACATGCACCGCTTTCTGTGACTGGTCAAGACAATGAGGCACACTAAGGCAGCAACGTCTGGGAAGATAACCTGCATTTGTTTCTTCAGTTTTAATGTCAAAGTAAGTTCTTAAAATAATCCTGTCACAAAAATAAGGCAACTCTAGGCTGTAAAAACATTAGCTCTTTGTCAAAGGTTACGTTCTTCTGTCCTCATCTGTTGTCACCAGTTGCCAGCATCTTCTTCAAAGATCGGTTTTTTCTTCATAGCGACACCTACATGCAGCTCGCTGGCTGTCCAAGTACGGCTTACAGCCTAAGTGTATAACGCTGTCAAACAAGAGTTCCACGGTGGTTTCACAGGCTGCAAAGTAAGAAAGTGCCATCACTGTTGGGCAACTGCAAAGCATCACTCACTCTTCACATATAATACATGTTTCGGCCCAGTGTCAGGCACAGCCTTGGTGGGCACTTAAAACTATTTTAGGTGAACGTCTTCCCAAGCTCTCGCAAACTAGTCACATAAACATATATACACAGATTTTCCATTTCAGTCTCTTCACCTGTATGTTTTTGCATGCAACTATCCAACCCAACTTTTTGTACCAGACAATGAGTCTCTCTCAGTAGCACTGATAAGTTCATCACTGTTAATTTCCCTTGTAAAATACCATTCACAGAGATGCCTGATTGTTATCTTCAGTTTGCACTTTAAGGGGTGACTTCTAGGTGCAGAAAAAAATGAAGGTTAAAAATGGAGAAATCTCAAAACATTTAATGATAAGCCAATAGCTTTTAATGGTCACACATTTCAGATGCTTAAAAGTAAATGGACCTCAGTCTCTCTCTCTGACCAATATCCAAATTTGGCTTGGGAGGGGAGACACAGGAATTGAAGGTGTTTCTCCTCTGGTGGGGATTCTTAATTTTTTGAAAGATTGTAAGAGGAGACAATAGATTTAACTTTTCTTATTCTAAGAAACCTAGAACACCCAGGTAAGATGATCTATTTTTTTAAACTTTTTTTTTTTTTTAATTTTCTGGCTGCACTAGGTCTTTGTTTTTGTGCACCGGCCTTCTCTAGTTTCAGGGGGTGGGGGCTATGCTTTGGTGTGGTGCATGGGCTTTTCTCACTGCACTGATTTCTCTTGTGGCCCAGAATGGGCTCTAGGGCAAGTGGGCTTCCGCAGTTGTGGCTCGTGGGCTCTAGCTGTGGCACATGGGCTTCGTTGCTCCATGGCATGTGGGATCTTTCCTGACCAGGGACTGAACCTCTGTCACCTGCAATGGCAGCCGGATTCTTATCCACCGCACCACCAGGACAGTCCAAGGTTATCTTAATATATTATATGTACAGAGACGTGGCACAGAGTGATTTTTAGTTATTCAAATACTTCTAGTTTCCAACATTCAGGTTAAGAAAGAAACTTTTCATTACAAATTCTTGGCATTTTCAAAGTTTCCAAAAGACTGCGCCATTAAGGAATATGACTAACTGCAGAAGTGTAAAGGTTATGATTATTAAATAGGAGATTGCAAGGAAATTGGTTTCATCATTTAACATTAGTATAGCCTTAGGTCAGAAAGCAGAAATGACATGTATCTGTGCTTCAGCTGGACAACTAGTTTACCTTAGCCAAAAGCATTTAAAGGGATTCAGAGAGAGTGAGTTCAAGCTTCACTTGGAAGAGATTTTCTCCTTCTTATTACTTCCTAGTTATTATTAATATTAGGATTTCAAAATCCAAGACACCTATGAGTCTTGGGGAATACTGGAGTAGACAGATGTATGTAACTTGGGACAAGTTAATTCTTTCTGAACCTTAGTTTCCTTCCTTTAGAAAGGAAGGAATGCCAACTAGTACTTTGGGTTTCTATGAACTTCAATGAAAACATGTCTCAAGTATCTAGCAAGGTATCTTATGGAAAGTGCTTAAAAATGGCAATTTCCTTTCCTGCCTCTTCTTATTGCCCTTCCTCTTGTTATTTCAGTGTATGGTATATTCTTTGGCTTGTCAGTGAAAAAAAAAATCTTGTTAACTACTGGTATTTGTAGAGCAATGTGTATTTCTACAAATAGTTCATTTTACCCTTATGACAACTCTATAAGATGGGTATTATCATTCTCATTCTATAAATGAGGATACTGAAACACCTAGTCATCTTTGCTGACTCTGCAATAACCATTACCATGAATATGACTACATGCTGAGCCCCGTGAGTCCACTTAGCAAATCACTGAGCCTGCGGGTGGTTTTGAGGACCTTCCCAACACAGACACATATAAAGAGACAGAGTTAAGATGCAAATCTTTGGAACTTCCTACTCCAAATCCACTGTGCTATACTGGGAACTTCACTGGATCCAGAGTTTCAAACTTCAGGCTCTGGATAATTAGGACTATACATAGGGCACAAGATCTTGGATGAATTCTTCTTTGCCTCATACCCTCCTCCCAAGGTTTCCTACCACTTCTTGCTTCCGTGACTGTAAATCATTTTAGATGACAAAATCATCTCAGGAAATTGATAGGCCTATGTCACAACAGATAAGGTAATACAGAGTGAGAGATTTCTGTTGGTAATTCTTATGCTCACACACACTCACCCCCATCGCATGAAATCAGCCTTACCCTGCACGTGCTGAGCCAGCCCCAGTGTTTTCTGCACATCTCGGCAAATCTTGGACAGGCAAGACTGAAACGCCTCATCACAGTCGTTTTTGCTTTTGCCGCAGGTCTCATAGCACCGGTCATGCTGGTTGCAGCACTTTGTCAGGGAAGGGATGCCGATGTTAAGCTGAAAGCGACATTTGGATGGAGTATTGTTGATGAAATTCAACCTTTCTCTGAAGTAGTGCATTCAAAGAGACTTAGAAATCAAAAACAATACTGTTGTATAGATAATTTTCAAAATTTGTTTCTGCCTCCAAATGTTTTTCAGGTTAAATCTCCCTCCACTACTCTCACTTGCACCCCCATGTTACTGCGTCCTCCCCCTCGAAACCATGCCCCAAAGCTCCCTGTTCTGCCGTGTTAGAGTATTTGCAGTCATCTGCTGGTAGCAAACACAATTTGCAAGACATAAAACATAGTTTTAAAAACAAAAAGATAAAGCTAAGAACTTCAGAAGATTTTTGCAGGGGCTATACAAGTATGATCTTTGGCTATTCCAAAGTATTCTGTGCCTCCTCCCTCAATACAATGTTAGTGTTAGTCACTCAGTTGTATCCAACTCTCTGCGACCCCATAGACTGTAGCTCGTCAGGCTCCACTGTCCATGGGATTCTCCAGGCAAGAATACTGGAGTGGGTAGCCATGCCCTCCTCCAGGGGATCTTCTGACCCAGAGATCAAACCTGGGTCTCCTGCATTGCAGGCAGATCCTCAATACAATGTCCTTTTTACGAAATGTCACTGACAACGTCTAAGCTCCTACAACTGAATCTTTTTTTTTTTTTTTTCGGTTTTTATGTTTAATCTTTAAGTGTTCACCAAACCCCTAAAGATATTATTATTCCTTTGAATTCATAGTTATCTTCAACTATTTTAAATAATTTCATATGCAAAACCTTTGTGTCCAGGAATCACTTTCATAAAACATTTTCTTCCCATAATACTGGCTCAGATTCAGCCTCCCTTATAACAAACACACAGCTATCCCACTCGGTCTAGTTTCAACACAGACAATACTACGCTTTCCTATACTTTTTTATCCTAAGTAGTATTACTTCTATACTCCAAACTTTTCAATCATATTTGTGACATAAAGGAAATATCATTGAAATGGTATGAACATCTACAGGATTAGAAAAAACAAAACATGACTTTTACATTATTTAGTTTCATTAGAACTTATTGTGTTTTAGCTATAAAAGATCACTATTATAACAAACAAAATTATTTCTGAACCTGAGAACATATTGATGGTTTATCAAGAGTGTTACAAAGACTACCAATCATAAAAACTTACAAATAAAAAATAATATTTACATGAACACCAAACAGTGGGGAGCCACATCCATTCGGTGGGGAGGGTTTATATCCATAACGTGGGAAAGGCTTAGATCCTATAAAATACAAATGTTATAAAAATTAATTTTCAAATATGTTAGAAAATACACAGTTTACAATATGCTGGGCTAGCCTTGGAAATATTTACTGTTTGATGCTGACATAAGTGAATATGTGTTTATTTGGATGAGCATTAAAAATGCTGATTTGTCTACCAAATTATTTTTACTTCTCAAGCAAAATATGTACAAGTGTACACATGTACACATAGATGGCGGTTCATAAAGTGTTCTGACAGTTTATTTGTAATCCTACACCATACGCACATATAAATCCTTATTCTGGACATCTATTTCAGAGCTTACAGGCCAGACTGGGTCCATATGTATGAAACATAAATCCAACCTATTTTCCTGCACGCTCTAATGCTTCTGTTTTTAGGTTAAAATCTACAGGGCAAGAACTGTGTCTTACCAATCTCAGTCACTGTTCCACTGCACACAAACCTCCATAACTACTGTGTGTGTTAGGTGCTCAGTCGTCTGGGACTCTTTGCGACCCCACAGACTGTAGCCCGCCAGGCCCCTCTCTCTGTCCATGGGATTTCCCAGGCAAGAATACTGGAGTGGGTTGCCAGTTCCTCCTCCAGGGGATCTTCCCAACCCAGGGACAGAACTCGCATCTCCTAAATTGCAGGCCAATTCTTTACCATTGAGACAACCTGAATTGTCTGTCAACAGATGAATGGATAAAGATGTGGTACGTAAATACAATGGCATATTCCTCAGCCACAAAAAAGGATGAAATAATGCCATTTTCAGCAACATGGATGGACCTAGAGATTATTATACTAAGTGAAGTAACACAGAGAAAGACATATCACTTATATCTGAAATATAAAAGAATGGTACAAATCAATCTATTCACAAAACAGAAATACTTACAGACTTAGAAAACAAACTTATGGTTACCAAATGGAAAAGGTGTGGGGGAGGGATACACTAGGTGGTTGGGATTAACATATACATACTACAATATATAAAATAATCAACCCACACCTATTGTACAACACCGGGAACTCCACTCAATATTGTGTACTAATCTATATGGGAAAAGAATCTGAAAAAGAGTAGATATATGTACCTGTATAACTAAACATGGATGTGAGAGCTGGACCATAAAGAAGGCTGAGCACCGAAGAATTGACACTTTAGAACGGTGGTGCTAGAGAAGACTTGAGAGTCCCTTGGACTGCAAGGAGATCCAACCAGTTCATCCTAAAGGAAATCAGTCCTGAATATTCATTGGAAGGACTGATGCTGAAGTTGAAGCTCCAATACTTTGGCCACCTGATGCGAAGAGCTGACTCATTGGAAAAGACCCTGATGCTGGAAAAGACTGAAGGCGGGAGGAGAAGGGGACGACAGAGGATGAGATGGTTGGATGGCATCACTGACTCAATGCACCTGAGTTCAAGGAAACTCACGGAGACAGTGATGGACAGAGAAGCCCGCATAAGGCAGCTCATGGGGTCGCAAAGAGCCAGACACGACTTAGCGACTGAACAACAACAGTAACTAAATCACTTTGCTATACACCTGAAACTAACACAACACTGTAAAGGAACTGTAGTCAAATATAAAATTTTTTTAAAATGTAATAAATAAAAATATGAAAAAAAGGTTAATTTGATATGGACACCAAGATTACAACTGTATTAATACTATTTTAAATGTTGTTATAAATGGTATTATAAGCTGCTGAATGTTAAAAGTACTTAGCATTTCTACTGGGTGCCAGTTTTTACTAACTGCTATGAATTAAACTATGTCTCCCTGCACCCAAATTTATATGCTGAAGCCCTAACTACCAATGCATTTGGTGACAGGTTCGTTGAGAGGTAATTATGTTTAGATGAGGTCACAAGGGTAGGGCCCTCATGATGGGACTGGTACCCTTTTAAGAAGAGGCCCCAAAGAACTTGCTTTCCTTGCACTCCCCACCCCCACCACGCATTGTCTGCAAGCCAGGAAAAGGGCCCTCACCATACAGAAGGGTTGGCTCAACCTTGTTCTCGGACTTTTTAGCCTTCAGAACTGTAAGAAATAATCTCCTGTTGTCCACATCACCCAGTCTGTGGTATTTCATTATATCAACCTGAGCAGACTAATACACAGTGCAAGCAAAAACTCAACAGCAGAAGAAACATGAGAGTCAAACCAAAAATCCATAATGTGTTGTGGTCACTGTCTCCTAAATACATGAGCAGAAATTACAAAATATAATTTCTCAGCATTTTTGTACAGAAAGCTAAGGGGGAAATGGGCTATGAATAAGAGTTTTAAAAACAAACCCAACCCATTTCGCACAGCTACACACAAACACTATTCACTGATCTCATTTTTTAACTCAACAACTGCTCTTAATCTTGATGCTTTACATTTTATCATCTGTATGGGCAGTTGAAATCTAAAGATCCACCTGGACTAAGAGAATGATAGTTCTTTTCTACGTATTTTTCTTAATTTGGTTTAAATATTTTCAACAGACCAATGTCTTTCACCTGAAAGACACTGAAGCAGATGAGAGGCATAAGGGAAGGCTATTGGGTCTCAGAAAGCTCTTACTAATGCGTTTTGTAAGCACAGTACAGAACTCTGACCTGTTTTCTCAAACACTTGGGAGTTTAAATTTCTGATTATTCATATCCAAAACGCCCTAATGCCACTTATCCCCCCTAGTACACTCACTCTCCTATTTTCTTCAATCTCCAATACTTCCTGGGTAAACGGCAACCCACCGCAGTATTCTTCCTAGGAAAATCCTATGGACAGAGGAGCCTGGTGGCCTACAGTCCATGGGGCTGAAAAAGAAATCAGACATCACTGACCGACTAAACAACAACCAACATTTTCATTCCCACCTTCTCACTCAGCGGACTACCTCTATTCCTACTTTACCGAGAAAACCAAGGAATGAGAAGAGAACTTGCACATTACCCCAACCGGTATCTGTGCACGTATCTACACCTTTGTTGCAATTAATAGAGATATGCCATCACTGCTCCTGGCCAATCTATTTATGTAGAACTCACTCACTAGAACTCACTCCTCAGAGTTCTTTCCACAGAGCAAAGATAAATAAATGCAACAAATCTGTGCCCTTTAATTCAACACCTCTTCCGCCATTAAGTCTTTTTTTTTTAAGGCTCCCTTGACTTCTTTATTGCTGCTACTAAGTTGCTTCAGTCATGTCCGACTCTGTGCAACCCCATGGACAGCAGCCCACCAGGCTCCTCTGTCCCTGGGATTCTCCAGGCAAGGATACTGGAGTGGGTTGTCATTTCATTCTCCTACACATGCATGCATGCTAAGTCGCTTCAGTTGTGTCCAACTCTGTTCGACCCCATGGATAGCAGCCCACCAGGCTCCCCCGTCCCTGGGATTCTCCAGGCAAGAACACTGGAGTGGGTTGCCATTTCCTTCTCCTACACATGCATGCATGCTAAGTCACTTCAGTCGTGTCCGACTCTGTGCGACCCCATGGACAGCAGCCCCCCAGGCTCCCCCGTCCCTGGGATTCTCCAGGCAAGAACACTGGAGTGGGTTACCATGTCCTTTGTTGCTACATCCCTTAATTACCATGCTCCTCTAGTTCTGAGATTTGTCTGTTTCTATTTGGTTCTGATAAGGTCACTCACACTTCAATATATAGGAAAGGTTGAAACACTGTTCCAGAGAGACTTCTCAAGTAATAGGAATTAAAGAACAATTTCCATTATGTAAGAATCATTAATTTGGTGATTTGGAACCTATGAGTCCTATGAGCAGTACTTCTAAGTACTTAGTAAATACAACAGTACTTACTAAGACAAAAAGATTTTCACTGAAACATACTATTTCCTAAATTCTCAGGTTCATTTGTGGTTTTTAGACTGGAAACTTTGCTCTAGATAGTAAATTTAGTGAGGATGTGGAAGAGGTTTAAGTAATTGGAAAGACTGAAACAATATTTTTAATAAGAATAGTATCCATGGATCCTAGAGATAGTCACACTGAGTGAAGTTAAGTCAGATAAGGAGAATTAGACACCCCTTATAGGTGAAATCTAAAAAGAGATTATACAAATGAACTTATTTACAAAACAAACAGATTCACAGACTTAGAGAACCATATATGGTTGCTGGGGGAAAGGGTAGGGTGAAGGAATAGTTAGGGAGTTTGGGATGGTCATATACACATTGCTATGTTTAAAATGTCTAACCAACAAAGTCCTACTGTACAGCCTAGGGAACTCTGCTCAATGTTATGTGGCAGCCAGGATGGGAGGGGTTTGGGGGAGAATGGATACAGGTACATGCACGGCTGAGTCCCTTTACTGTCCACCGGAATCTATGGCAACACTGTTAATCGGCTATACTCCAATATACAAGTTAAAACAAAAAGAATAGCATCCATTTAACTTCAGAGATATTTTAAACCTAATAAAATAAACTCTAGAACCCTTGACTCATAATCAATTTATGAAGACTGATCCTTCCAACTTTTCCTATCTCAGTAAATGGCAGCTACATCCTTCCTTTGGCTCAGGCCAAAACCTACAGAGTCACCCTTGCCTGGCCCTTCAATTCTGGTGCTTTATGCGTGTTGTTCCCTCTGCCTGGATTGTTCTTTCCCTAGCTCTTCACAGCGTCACCTTCACCATTTCAGACTTCTAACGTAGGATCTCATCAGGGAGGCCGGCCCTGAACCTGTTTAAAAGAGTAAACTAACCGCCTCCCAGCACCACCACTGTTGGCTCCTTGCTGTACTATTCTGGAAGTGCTGGTCCACTTCAGACCTCCACACACTGCAGACCTGGCTTAGTTCACTTAGTCTTTAGTTTACTGTCTCTCTGCACCAGAATGTAAGCTCCAAGGACAGGGATTCTGTCAGTTTTATTTCACATTTTCCCGTCGGTTTTGTTCACTGCCAAATCTCCAGTTGGTGAAACACCTGACACAAACCAGGCACTCAAATATTTGTTTAATGAATGGGGATGACTAAGTAAAATGGTGATGTTTGTCTCCAGAAAAGCAACCCTTTAATCTTCAAGCTACTCTCTTATTCCTCCTAACAAGCTCTAAGAGAACAAAAACACCTTTCCTGATCGAACACTGGTAGTAGCATTCAGGCATACATTTAAGAAGGAATGATATTTAGCAGTTCATAGCATACAACATATAATTCATTCTTTACCTCCATTAACAGAAAACCAGAAATTATGACTACATGTTAATCATGCTTTCACGTGACAGTGTCCCTTTAAATTCACCTATGTATAGTTCAGTTTTACCACTAAAGTCACCAAGTTGCCTTTTACTTTGAGCTGCCAAACATGAAATCAACTAGGCCCCACACTTGTCCACATATATGGGAAACATGGTCTCCCAATTACTCTTAGCATTCTGAATTTGAAAAAAGAAGCCCAAGTACCTCATCTGAACTATTATAGCATTTAGGCATTCAAAAAATTCAAGGGCTTCAAAAGAAAGATCTCCGCCTGAAATACCAAGTTATCACCAACAATGACACCAAACAAGTCCTCAGATTCAAAGAGAATTCAAGTTTAAAAATATGAAAAAGTAAATCAAAAGAATAATATTAATAGCAACCAACAATGAGAAGGCAGGTCACTGACATCTAAGGAAAGAAAATTCCCGTCAAGTATTGATAGAATCGTTCTGGAAGAGTCAATCAGAACTCTTTCTCAACAAATAAAGTACACCAAAGTCTGTACAAAGGTCGCAATTTATTTTCTGTAGTTTTAAAACTTAAACCAATTCTTGAAAAAGTTATCATAAAACAGCATGACTTGAAAATTCTCCGTATGTTTTGCATAGTCAGCTAATTTAAAGGCTCTAAAATCAGTGTGTTTCACTCCATCCCTATGAAACGTATGTCACTAAGTTCTTAGGCAATCGTCACCATGCAATTGTAAAAAAAAAAAAAAAAATGTAATTCAGCAGCAATGAAACAGAATGCAGAGTACTCTCAGGCGACCTCTCACAGTCTAAAAGCAGTGGTGTTGACTTGTCAGCAGGTTGCTCAATCACAAGAACGGCAAGATCCTAGCGGTGCTTACGATTTTCCAGGACCAGAAGGACACCGACAAGGTTCGCCGGGCATCTTACACCTCCACGACCCCAGTCCCCCCAACAGCCCCGAAAGCATGGGCCCCGCAGGGCCGGGGGCCCCCTCACCGTCATTGCACTTGTACTGGCAGAGCCCGTCCTCGCCTCCCAGGAGGTCCAAGGCGGCGTTCAGGTACATGTCAATCTTGTGAACGCCGTTCCGGATGGTCTTCAGGGTGGCCCGCCAGTCGGTGGCCTGGGCTTGCTCCTGGCACCTCCCAGCTGTGGTCAGAAATAGGACGAGGAGGACGGCGAGCAGGGCCATCCGCGCAGCGCCAGGCCGCGCCCGGCCCACCCCACGGAGACCTCAGGGCGCCCTAAGCAGCGGCGCGGGTCGGGGGCTAGGCAGCGGCGGCCGGCTCCATGCCCACGCCCCCAGCCGGCCTGGGAGGCGGGGCTCGCCGCGCGCAATGAGCTCTCCCGCCGGGAAACCGTGCCGCGGCAGAGACGCCGGGCGACGCGCACGCGCGGGCCCGGGCCGGCCGCTGCGCTGTGCGCCTGCGCGGAGCGTGGTGCGTCAGAGGCGCGGGGCAGGTGGGAACGCAGCGTGGCCCCGGCTACCTCGCGGCCCACGTGGTGCCCCGGAGGCAGTACCACTTGGTGTTCGTTAGTACTACCTTAGCGATTAGTTGTACTAACTAAATACCACGCCGGGCCCCATATCCCAGACAGGCTGATTAAGTTCATCCCGGCGTCAGTGGGCATTGTTATATTTTGAAAGCTCTTCAGGTAATTGAAGGGTGTAGCGAGGTGGTGAACCTTCGTGACTTCCTCTGACTTGGGGGCGTGCAGCCCGGCCATCCCGAGCCGAGTGACAAGCTATTCAGGGTGTAGCCAACGTCGGAGAAACAAGCCCCCGGAGTCCCTTGCAGAGAGCGTTGCGAGAGGACCAGCTGGGGGCTTGAAACCGTGATTCTGCGTGATACATGGAATGAGAGTTCAGATTCGCACCTCCCGGTCTCGGGTTCTCACCGGTCTTCTTGGACTGCGGTGGCCGCGGTTGGGGGATAGGGACTGGAGCATGTTAACCCAGGCCCTGGTGGTGCCGGGCTGACAAATGTAGATGCTGGTTGAGAAATTTTATAAGAAAATGGTTTGACAATAAAAACCATGAGTTTTCTTCCGTAATAGGGAAGAAGCCATACTGTAAACTTGAAAGCATTAAAAAAAAAAAAACAAAAACACAATTTTCCTACTGAAGATGATATGTTATAGCTTCATGGCTCCAGTGACGTTTCCCTGTATTTTTAATCCCAGCACAGTGCAGACTCCTGAAATAACAATTGGAGTAGTTTTTACCAGAGCTATAAATAGCTAGTTATTTTAGTATCCTGGCAGTTTACAAGAATTTTACAATAAGATCCAGGGTAATACTGCAAGTATTGAGAATGGATGGGTCCTTTCTATAAGAATTACACCAGTAATTCTAGTTTGGCGTTATTGTGTTTGTTAAGCTTCATGAGTTTAATAAATGTGCAATGCACAGCTCATACAAATTGTATGCGTGTCTTTATTTAGAGCTTCCTGTGTGCCAGGCACTTCACAGAGGCTCTCTTACACTCAAAACAACGCTTTTCAGGAATACAGCCTTTGGACAAATTAGAAACAGATAGGGGCGTCTCTCCCGGCTGACCTATGAGCCTAACCCCAGGCTAAGTTACTGGGTAGCAGCCAGGCTTAAGTCTGCCTTCAGATGCTCAGCCAGGAGCCTCACGGTTGTGATCAACTCGAAACACAGTGGAGGAAGAGGAGAAATGTACTTGAGGGATATTATCCTTTTTACAGTAAAGGAGTTGAAGTGCCCACAGAGAAGTCATGTGATAGGATCCAGTCAAATCAAGGCCTGTTTCACACCAGTTGCAGAATGAGAGCACAGAGTCCTAACCACTGGACCTGCAGCAAATTCCCAAGACCTCTTTCTGCCATCACAAGATGCCAAAGATTTTTTTTTTCCTTAATTTTTGGACCCCACATTTCAACAGCTGGGAAAAGGAAACATAGAGTCCTTGTTTTTTTTTGGTCTGCTTTCTGGAGCTTTGGGTTTCTCATCTCTAAAGTGTGGATGTTGTCCTACAGTACTTCTGAGGTCCCACCTAGCTCCCTTGACCAGGCCTGGTTCTTTCAGAGAGACTCTGTGGTATGGGCAGAGAAGGCAATGGCACCCCACTCCAGTACTGTTGCCTGGAAAATCCCATGGACAGAGGAACCTGGTAGGCTGCAGTCCATGGTGTCACTAAGAGTCGGACACTACCGAGCGACTTCATTTTCACTTTTCACTTTCATGCATTGGAGAAGGAAATGGCAACCCACTCCAGTGTTCTTGCCTGGAGAATCCCAGGGACAGAGGAGCCTAGTGGACTGCTGTCTATGGGGTCGCACAGAGTCAGACACGACTGAAGTGACTTAGCAGCAGCAGCTGTGGTATGGGAATAAGTCCTCACAAAAAAAAGACAAAATATAGCAATGTTACCTGGTTCCAGCCCTGTTATAAATGAGCCAAGTCTCTCCTTTATACCTTTTCTGTATATGTATTCATGGTTCAGATCAGTTCAGTCACTCAGTCCTGTCCGACTCGCTGCGACCCCATGAATCACAGCACGCCAGGCCTCCCCTTCCATCACCAACTCCCAGAGTCTACCCAAACCCATGTCCGTCGAGTTGGTGATGCCATCCAGCCATCTCATCCTCTGTCATCTGTATTCCTGGTAATCTCACCTAATTTCTTATACTCTAAATGCAACCTCAGGTTTCCCAGGTGGCTCAGTGGTAAAGAATCCACCCACCAATGCAGGAGACGTGGGTTCAATCTCTGGGTTGGGAAGATCCCTTGGAGAAGGAAATGGCAAGGTATTCTTGCCTAGGAAATCCCATGGACAGAGAAACCTGGTGGGCTACAGTCCATGAGGTTGCAAAAGACACAACTTGGCAACTAAACAACGGCAAATACAGCTCCAGCTCTGTGAATTCAGATTTTGTCCTCTTTGAGCTTTCCTTAGGGGTTAAATCCTCAGTTCCATTTTCTCTGGTTGACAGAGATCTTCTCTTTTTTTCTCAAACAAATCTTCTTTTCTACTATGTACTTCATGTAAATCACTGCCATCTTCCCAGAAAACAAGACTTTTAAGTTTTATTTTCATATCTCTTCATAGTCAATCATTAGATACTTGTTTTGCTGTAGTGATTCCAAGATTTACTTTTTCCTCTCAATTCCTGCTATCAGATACCAGGGTATGGCATTGATCACCTGATCAGCTACATAATCAGGGCTGATCATGCAGGGCTCAGCACAAAGTAAAAATCCAGGTCTCCTTGTTCAAAAATTAAGAATTTCAGGGTGTTAATGGGAGATGTAGTCTGGAACCCTTCTGAGTTCAGGGCCTTGTGCAAATGCACAGGATGCTTGCTCATGAAGCCAGGCCTGATTGATAATAGCATATAACTCCTAGGTAACCCACTTCCATCTTTTCTTCTAACTAGTTAGCATAGAATGTTTGAAAAGAGCCTCCTTTACAGGATCAGTTCAGTTCAGTTCAGTTGCTCAGTCATGTCCAACTCTTTTTGACCCCATGAACCGCAGCATGCCAAGCCTCCCCATCCATCACCAACTCCCGGAGTTTACTCAAACTCGTGTCCATTGAGTTGGTGATGCCATCCAACCATCTCATCCTCTGTTGTCCCCTTCTCCTCCTGCCCTCAATCTTTCCCAGCATCAGGGTCTTTTCAAATGAGTCAGCTCTTTGCATCAGGTGGCCAAAATATTGGAGTTTCAGCTTCAACATCAGTCCTTCCAATGAACACCCAGGACTGATTTCCTTTAGGATGGACTGGTTGGATCTTCTTGCAGTCCAAGGGACTCTCAAGAGTCTTCTCCAACACCACAGTTCAAAAGCATCAATTCTTCGGCACTCAGCTTACTTTATAGTCCAACTCTCACATCCATACATGACCACTGGAAAAACCATAGCCTTGAATAGACGGACCTTTGTTGGAAAAATAATGTCTCTGCTTTTTAATATGTTGTCTAGGTTGGTCATAACTTTCCTTCCAAGGAGTAAGCGTCTTTTAATTTCATGGCTGCAATCACCATCTGCAGTGATTTTGGAGCCCCCCAAAATAGTCAGCCACTATTTCCACTGTTTCCCCATCTGGGTGCCATGAAGTGATGGGACTGGGTGCCATGATCTTAGTTTTCTGAATGTTGAGCTTTAAGCCAAGGCTCTTTAGTTCTTCACTTTCTGCTATAAGGGTGGTGTCATCTGCATATCTGAGGTTATTGATATTCTCCCGGAAATCTTGATTCCAGCTTGTGCTTCCTCCAGCCCAGCGTTTCTCATGATGTACTCTGCATATAAGTTAAATAAGCAGGGTGACAATATACAGCCTTGACGTACTCCTTTCCTTATTTGGAACAAGTCTGTTGTTCCATGTCCAGTTCTAACTGTTGCTCCCTGAGCTGCATACAGGTTTCTCAAGAGGCAGGTCAGGTGGTCTGGTATTCCCATCTCTTTCAGAATTTTCCACAGTTTATTGTGATCCACACAGTCAAAGGCTTTGGCATAGTCAATAAAGCAGAAATAGATGTTTTTCTGGAACTCTCTTGCTTTTTCGATGATCCAGCAGATGTTGGCAATTTGATGTCTGGTTCCTCTGCCTTTTCTAAAGCCAGCTTGAACATCTGGAAGTTCACGGTTCATGTATTGCTGAAGCCTGGCTTGGAGAATTTTGAGCATTACTTTAATAGTGTGTGAGATGAGAGCAATTGTGCAGTAGTGTGAGCATTCTTTGGCATTGCCTTTCTTAGGGATTGGAATGAAAACTGCCCTTTTCCAGTCCTGTGGCCCCTGCTGAGTTTTTCAAATTTGCTGGCATATTGAGTGCAGCACTTTCATAGCATCATCTTTCAGGATTTGAAATAGCTCAACTGGAATTCCATCATCTCCACTAGCTTTGTTTGTAGTGATGCTTCCTAAGGCCCACTTGACTTCACATACCAGGATGTCTGGCTCTAGGTGAGTGATCACACCATTGTGATTATCTGGGTCGTGAAGATCTTTTTTGTACAGTTCTTCTGTGTATTCTTGCCACCTCTTCTTAATATCTTCTGCTTCTGTTAGGTCCATACCATTTCTGTCCTTTACAGAATACTTTCACCTAATCAGGAAAGCCTGTATTTATTGTGACAGAAACTATTGGTTGCAAACCCATGGCTTCCAGATCTTTCCTGCTAGCAAATGACTAGTTTTATCTATATACACTTTGTCTATGGATTGGGTAGGAGCTGAAGTCAGGAAGTCAGTTATGACATAATAAACTAGGTAAGATATTATTATGGCTTGGCCTAAGAAGGAGGAAGTGGAAGTATGAAAAGTGGTCACATTCTAGATATAACTCGATGGTAGAGCCAACAGGATTTATTGATGGATTGACTATGGTATAAAGGGAAAGAGAAAACTCAAGGATGACATTTAAGTTTTGGCTTAAACAATTGGAAGGATAGAGAGTTCTTACTAACTAAAATGGGGAGGATTCCAGAAGTAAAAGATTTCAGGGAAAAATTAGAAAACTGTTTTCAGAGATATCATGTTTAAGAAGAGTATTCTGAGTTCACAGTTCAAAATGGGATAAGAGCTGGAACTAAATTTGAAAATTGTCAGCATAGAAATGGCTTTTAAAGCCATGGAACTAGATGAGATCCTCTAAAAAGTGAATGCACAAAGAGAAGCAGAACAAGGTCTAAGATGTTGGAGATGAAGTAACTAAGAACCGGTAGAAGAGACTAGGAAGAAATGGCCAAGTGCAGCAGGAGAGTGCTCCAATCCAGTGTATCTAAAAAAGATAGAACCATCGATTCAACTGGTGTGGAGGAAGATGAAGACAGAATATTGATCATGGGATTTAATAACATGGAAGTTATTGGTGAATTTTAGGAGTTCAAAACACAGTTATAGTCCAAGGAAGAAAAGATTGGAAGAGGAATTAGGGAAACCAATTATGGTGAAAACTATCAAAGCTAATTCTGAAAATATAAAACATTCTATTTTTGTGCTGATTCTTGTCTGAATGATTAAATGCCTTGGGATGGGAACTTCTGGGCAGCTGCAACTATGCCATTTTTTATAGAGAGCTTCCCAGTACAGTTATAAGTAAGATCAGTCAGATACCCTTCTAAAAATCCCTTATGGTCTCTTCACTGGACATAGACATCATGGTACAAGATGGTATTAATGAAATAAGAATGCAAAATGTATTGGGTTTAATGTAACATATTAACTCAGAATGCTTGGAAACTAGAATATTATGCAATCCTTTGTCTTGTGTGAAATAAAACAAAATGAATGAAATGCTAATGATCATGGGAAGTTTCTGTTTTTAGTCTTTTCCAGTGTCTCATTAAATGGCCTCAGCAGTGTTATCATGATAAAATAAATGCCACGTAGTGAAACAATTACAGCCACAATGATCAGTTTTTACCTAATGTGAAAGCTGGAAGTTTAGTTTCTAAAAGAGGCTCAAATTAAGGGGGAATAAGTGCTGGATGGGGCTTCCCTGATGGCTCAGACGGTAAAAAATCTGCCTGCAATGCAGAAGGCCTGGGTTTGATCCCTGCGTCAGGAAGATCCCCTGGAGAAGGGAATGGCAATCCACTCCAGTATTCTTGCCTGGAGAATTCCATGGACAGAGGAGCCTGGAAGGCTACAGTCAATGGGGTTGCAAAGAATTGGACACAACTGAGCAAGGAGATCCAACCAGTCCATCCTAAAGGAGATCAGTCCTGAATGTTCATTAGAAGGACTGATGTTGAAGGTGAAACTCCAATATTTTGGCCACCTGATGTGAAGAGCTGACTCATTGGAAAAGACCCTGATGCTGGGAAAGATTGAGGGCAGGAAGAGAAGGGGACGACAGAAGGTGAGATGGTTGGATGGCATCACCGACTCAATGGACATGGGTTTAGGTGGACTCCAGGAGTTGGTGATGGACAGGGAGGCCTGGCGTGCTGCAGTCCATGGGGTCACAAAGAGTCGGACACGACTGAGTGACTGAACTGAACTGAACTGAGTGACTAACACTTTCTCTTTCAATTGCTAGGTTCTAGCCTCTGCCTTAAAAAAAATTAATGGTTTGATAGCTTTCAAGCTGGAAATGAAGTGAAGGACAAGAAATGGCCGCATCAGGTCTGTGAGCGTCTGCTTCCATAACCTTGATATGTTGAGGGTGATGGCTCTTTGCTTGGGGAGGTCTACCATCAGACCTTCGGGCTTCTATAACAGAATACCATAGACTGGGTGCCTTACAAACAACAAAGGTTTATTTCTCATAGTTGCGGAGGCTGGAAGTTCAAGATCAGGGTGCCAGAATGGTGGGGTTCTGGAGAAAGTCCTTTTCAGGGTTGAGGACTACTGACTTTCCACCGTGTCCCAAGGTGTGGGACCTCTGGGGTCTCTTTTATAAGGATACTAAGCTCATTCGAGAGGGTTCCAACCTCATGACCTAGACACCTCTGAAAGATCCCATTTCCTGATACCATCACACTGGGTATTAGAATTTCAATATATAAATATGGAGGGTCAACCTAAAACAATAAAATAGCCAGTTATTTTCCCAATAAAACAGGTTTATTCTAGAGCAGCAAAGAATTACAATTCAAGACATGCAATTATGGTGAACCACATTCAAGTCCACATGCAAACAAAGGAAAGGAAACTCTTTTATAGAGGATATTGGGAAGTTGGGAGGGACCTGTTATAAATGAAAAGGCCACTGGAGAAAACGCTGAGCTTGATGTATACTGGCTTTCCGCTGGCCAATTTGTGACACTCTCTCACTGGCTGAGCTGTTACCAGACAAGAAGAAAATGTTTTCTCCTTTTGTTGGTGGTAGTAAAGTAGTGGTGTCACTTCCTGCTGGAAATGCAGAGTAGTTTCTTCCTGTTGGGATCTGTACCATTGATTGATATATAGAGGGCATATGCATGAGAGCTTCCCTGTCTGATCGCCCAACTGCATTTTAGTGAGGTTTCCCTTTATTAATTTTCACAGTGGGCACGAATTTTCAGACTGTAGCAATCAGGGAGAGAGATTTTCAAGTGACCTTTGTGGCTAGAATGTATGATTACTTGGCACACAAGGAGGAAGCACTGGAGAAGATGGAAAGGAATCCACTTAAGTGAAATTGCAGGTTTTAGACCATCCGGATAAATTCAGGTGTGTGATTTCTCTCAGTAGGGTTTCTGACTACTTTCAAACCTCTGATTGATTTTGAACTTTTTATTTCCTACTTTATATTTTTCTACTATTTATCTTCGCCAAACTCCCATAGACAGCACAGCTTCAAAATATTCCTAATTAACCCTTTTTCTATTCCTCTCTTCCCTTTATTTCTGCAATCAGTGGCAACAGCGATCACCTCATTATCCAAGAGAAAACCTGGAAATCACCCTAGGCTACTATCCCTCTCCCTAGTGCTATATGTCTTCTGTCCCCAGATATCATCTGTTTTGCTCCTTAACATATCTAGAATTAGCTCCATTCTCTTTCTGAGGGCCCTGCTTTGGTTTCTCCATTCATCAGTCATCATTTCTCATTTTTCATTCTTCCGCAATGCCCCCAGCACGAACTTTCCGGAGTCTTTCATTGGTTCCAACTCTTTGACGCAAGGCCCTCCCTGCGTGACCTTTTCTCCGTCTCCAGCTCCTCAGCGGCAGCCTGGGCTCCAGTCATGCTGACCTGCTCTCCATCCTTTCGGTGCTGACTTTGGTTCCTTAAGCCACAGGGCTTTTGTGTTCGTATCTGCCTGGAAAGTTCTTCCATAATTTAGATTAAGCTCATCTCTGGGGAAGGCTTCTTGGACTCAAGGCTGATTTATGATTCTCCGAATAGGTTTCTCACCATTGTACCTGGCAAGTGCAGCTTTGTAATTTATTTTCCCATCTGCCTTATAAGCTGGTGAGTTCTGAGCCCAGGTTAAATGCGGTGATAGCAGAGTTCCACATCTAGTGACCTCTGTTTGTTGACCACGTTCGGGGGAGATCATGCTAACTCATAGAAGCGGTGATGGCAAAGGGTCAATCAGTAGCGTCCAATGCCCAGCCTCTGCAGTAGGAGCTAGGCGTAGAGCCTGGGACCCAAGCTAGTGGCAGCGGGAATCTCTGACGAGCAGTCCTACAGTGGTCTTTGTTGCCTCCAACTTTCTGGCTTTTTTGGAGATTCTGTGAACTGCACAATATATTTGAATAAATTTTTTTTTTTTCCATTTAAGCAATACTATTGGCTTCTGTGGTGTGCAACCAGGAACCCTCACGCAAACCTCTAAACTGGGAAAGCCCTCAAGTTAGGTCATCCCACTCCTGCAGTTCCCAGTCTCTACCGCATGGGGTCACTATGAAGAAGCCTGCTCCTCTCTTGCCCAAATCCGGTCCACTTCTGTGAGGTCTCCGGTCACTGTGCAGACTGGGCCATTGAATTGCCAGGGTGCTGCTCCTTCCTGGGTCAGCTGAGGGTGACCATATGCGGAGTTTCCCAGCTTGTAGGCCTTAGTACTCTTCTCTTTTTGCTCATAAACAGACACCTGCTAAAGGGGCATGTGCTCCAAGTTGGCTGAGCTGTTGTCAGCCAGGGAGAAAATCCTTCTTCCCGCTGCTGGCGGTAGTAAAGTACTGGTGTCACTTCCTGCTGGAAATGCAAAGTAGCCTCTTCCTGTCGGGATCTGTACTATTGATTGATATATGGAATGGTATGTGCGTGAAGGCTTCACCTTCTGATCCACAGAATGGTGGACGCACCACAAATTCCTTGACACCCCTCCTGTCAAGAGATGGGTTATGTTCCTTTCCCTTGAACCTGGTCCGGTCTTTGTGATGGAAGCGAAGCTAAGCTGAGCTAAACTTTCCAGGCCAGGTTTAGAAAGCCAGTGCAGGTTCTGCAGGTTCTCTTGGGACACTTGTCAACTGCTATGTAAGAAGTCTGGTGACCCCAAGTCACCTCGTTGAGAGCTCATGTGGAAAGACCACATAGAGAGAGGTGCCTGAGGACCCCAGCTGCTGAGTCTCCCAGCCCAGCAACCAGAAACCAGCCATGAGTGAAGAAGGCTTCGAGATTATCCTTGTCCCAGCCCCGTGTGATGGCAGCTTTATGAGAGGATGGAAGAGCTACCTAGCTAGTCCAGTCAACCCCCAGATGCAGGAGCAAAATCATAAACAATTGTCAGGTAATCATTGCTTTTGGGGCCTTTCTTTCACAGCTATAAGTAACCAGATGCTCTCTTGCAGTCAATGACAAAAGGAATTAAAAATGGGCAGCTAAGGAGGGAAGGAGGAATTACTGCTTCACGGGGCAGTTTCAGTTTGAGAAGACAAGAGATTTCTGGAGATGGCTGCATAAGAATGTGAATGTGCTTAATGCCACTGAACTGCACAGTTCAAAATGGTTAAAATGATAAACAAACAAACAAAAACCTTTATGTTTACTTACTAAAATTTTTAAAAGGAAAAAAAATCTGGGCAATAACTGATTTGGGAATAAATTTAGAAATAGATATTCATATTATTAAAACAACTGGAATCTACCCAGAACTGGTTCTGGCTCTCAGGTTTTAAAGGTTAATATTTATGTGAAAAAATATACCTCTGTCTTCAGGATGTTGATAGCTGCCCTGAAAAAAAAATAATAGTAAAAGCAGCGAGCACTGTTCATGAACAAGTGCTAGGGATGCTGATAAGAAGACAAAGTCTCCTGTGTCTTGCAGTGTAGTGGGGGCTGGGGGGTGGTGGGTGGGTGGGCGTTTTGGGGAAGGGGGAGGCAAGTGAAAACAGAATGTGTTGGGTGATGACAAGTGCTCCGGTGAGATTAAAGCAGGCTCATGTGATAGAGAGCAACTGCATGCCCACTGTACACTGAGGCCACAGGGGATTTACTGAGGTGGGAAGAACAGGTTTAAGAATAGGGGTAGAGTTTGGGATTGGCCTTTCTTTGAAAATGCTATCAGGCGTCCAGGAGACATGTTAAGTACTCAGTGAATTGCATAGTCCGGACTTCTAGCAAAGGTCAGGGCTGGAGAAACGGATTTGTGTGGTGCTAGACTGTGGTGGGATTTAAGGAGGACTTGTGAAACAAGGAACTAAAAGTTTCTGGGAACTTTGAATACTTAAAGAAACAGAAAAAAATGGGACAAGAGCTGTGAGGTCTGTTATTTTCTTGTTATAGGTATTATGGCAACCGTTTTACTGTAATCAGTTCAGTTCAGTTGCTAAGTTAATATGTAGCTTCATTTTCTCAAAATTCCAGTTTCCTCTTTAAAAGTGGGAAATGGGACACAAAAAAAGATAGTAAATTGCCCAGGGCCAAGCCATGAGCAGGTGGTAGAGCTGGGGTTTGAACCGGGCTTATGGGAATCCAATGTCCTTCCACCTGCTAAACCTTAGTACAGTGAATACGACACCCCCAAGCTTCCCTGGTGGTCCAGTGGTTAAGAATCCGCCTTGCGATGCAAGGGACACTGGTTCAATCCCTAGTCCAGGCAGATCCCACATGCTTCGGAGTAGCTAAGCCTGTGGGCCGCAACTACTGAAGCCTTTGCGCCCAGAGCGTGTGCTCCGCAACAAGGTGAGAAGCTACCGCGATGAGAAGTCAGTGTTCCGCAGTGAAGAGCAGCCCCACTAGTGGCGACTAAAGTCCACATGCAGCAACAAAGACCCACAGTCAAAAGTAAATACGTAAATCCAAAAAAAACATACAGCACTCCTGAATGAACAGATTATCCAGGTCTTTTATAAATAAAATAAAATAAAATATGTATGCTTGACTGAAATATTTATTTGAGAATTATACAGCAAAATTCCAAAATGGCATAAACTTTGTAGAGACCTTTAAAAAATGTCCCATCAAACCGCCTCTATTGTTTTCCTTGAAGAAGTACTAATTATTCAGTATCATTTCAATTAAAATGGAGCTCCTGAGAGAAAAAGAGTAGAAAGAAGAGCGAGATCATAGTTTTATACATTGTGCTGAGAAATAAGAGCCCTTCCTACATGAAGACTAATCCAGTCAAAATAATTGGCCACTTTGGTGTAAACTCCTGGGAACTCTGGGTTTCCGCAGTTTTCACCCCAACTCACAACACCCCAGACGTAAGTCACGTTGTTGACATCCTGACAGACTAAGGGGCCTCCAGAGTCCCCTTTACAGGCGTCAATGGAACCGTCATCTGTACCTGAGGAAGACAAGGGACAAAGAAAATCACACGTTACTTCCATTGTCAAGGCTGTTCTCCCACCAATGCCTGTACAGGCAATAACGATGGGCTCCCTTACAGAGCAGGCCCAAAGAGTTGTGGAATTGCAGGTTGGGAAATACTGTGTCTTTTATTAAAACTCATTCTCCAAGTTTAGCAAGTACACTCCTGCTTCCTGTACTTTGTGGAAGCATACTTCATAATGAGATAGAAATCTCAAAGTAGCATCAATGGCTGAGTGGAAAAATAATAGCAGTACCTAGTACTCACTGAGTTCTTAATATGTATTAATTGTTCACTCTTTTAACCCTCATCACAACCCTATGAGGGACAGGTCATTAGTATCCCTATTTTAAGATGAGATAAGGCACAGAGACATTAGTGAACTTGTCTAGGGTCAAGGAAATGAACTTGAACCCAAGTAGCCAGAACTTGAACTTGAACTTCTGAACTTGAACCCAGGTAGCCAGACTTCAGAGCTTATCCTCTTGACTGCGCAATTGTGCCTGGGTAGATTTTGTGCTGTTCTCTCCTTTTGTGCTCTGTAATCCTTAGCTCCATTTTAAGATGGTGGGGTGGGAGGAGGCACATGGAATGGTCTGTTTACTTTTTTCTCACTCTTGTGACTTTCCAAGATTTTAAATCGCTGTATCCAAGAAGTTGGGGCTTCCCTGATGCCTCAGCAATAAAGAATCCACCTGTAGTGCAGGAGACGCAGGAGACTCTGGTTTGATTCCTGGGTTGGGAGGATCCCCTGGAGGAAGGCACGGCAACCAACTCCAGTATTCTTGCCTGGAGAATTCCATGGACAGAGGAGCCTGGCAGGCTATGGTCCAAAATGTCACAAAGAGTTGGATGCAACTGAGCACACAGATACATCCAAGCAGTTACAGGATGTCAATAACTGCCTTTTTCTATAATCCACTATTTGCAAGTGATTTCAATCAAGTGTCCTGAATGCCCTGCCATGGCTGGCACCCTGCCTTTGGCTCACCACCAGAAGTAGGAACTGACGTAGTTATGTTGGGTGGTAGCACTAGCATTCCTGTGATTTTGAAGGAGGGAGGGACAGGAATCCTGAGAAGCCAAAGGGATTCCTAATGGGGGAGAACTGACTTCCAACTGGACGTGTTGAAATGAGATAGTTTGGATTTTTACTTAGAAGTCTAGGCTTCGATCCCGAATATACCATTGCTTGTCTGTAAGACTTTGCTGTGTTGTTGTTTAGTCGCTAAGTTGTGTCTGACTCTTTGTGACCCCCCCCATGGACTGTAGCCTGCCAGGCTCCTCCGTCCATGGGATTTTCCAAGCAAGAATACCGGAATAGACTGTCATTTCCTTCTCTAGGGGATCTTCCTGACCCAGGGATCAAACCCGCGTCTCCTGTGTCTCCTGCTTTGCAGGTGGATTCTTTACCACTGAGCAACCGGGGAAGCCCCTATACGACTTGCAGCAACTCGCATTACCGCTCTGCATCTCACTCTTCTCATCTCTTAAGATCACCAGTGTCGCAGGTGAGGAAACTTGCTCAAGGTCACAAAGCAGTAATTGGTGAGAACTGGAATGTAAACCCAGGCAGTCTGGTTCCAGAGTCTGTGCTCTTAATCACCTTGTTAGGCTGCTGTATAATGGCTTAAGGAAGATTTTTCCTTTGGGTATTAGGTTGCGGGAACTTGAGCTAAGGGAAAGGGACTGAAAGAGTCTGATAATGCAACGGTCAGTGGTGGCTTAGTTGCTAAGTGGCGTCCGACTCTTGGCAACCCCATGGACTGTAGCCCGCCAGGCTCCTCTGTCCAAGGAATTTTCCAGTCAAGAATACTGGAGTGGGTTGCCATTTCCTTCTCCAGGGGATCTTTACAGCCAGAGGCCAAAGGAAAAGGTTGGAGGCCCAGAACAAGGCTGTGACTCAGCGGGGAGGACAAAGGTGTTTGGTAGAGGCTATGGAGACATCTCCCAGAGGCCACTTTGTGCTTACCTGCACACTCCATTTCTTTTTCAAAGTAGCGACCTGGGTAGAACTTTGAGCAGTTGTTTATTAGATGAACTTCACCCCACATAAGTGAATATACTTTTTGGTTACCTAAACAAAGTGAAAAAACAAAGAGGCATTTAGAAGTTACAAATGAGGAATTGAAGTATTTACTTTCATAATTCAATAAACCATTTGGAACATATAAGAATATATATATTCTTTAAGACATATGTAAACTTTGCAGGAAAACTCACTAGCAAATTTAGTCATACACTGCTCGTATCCCATTTCTGTAATATAGTCAAGAAGCCTTATTGAATACCTAGCCTGGGTACTGTGAGATGGGCTTCCCTGGTGGCTCAGTCGGTAAAGAATTTGCCTGCAGTGCGGGAGACCAGAGTTCAATCCCTGAGTTGGGAAGATCCCCTGGAGAAGGAAATGGCAACCCACTCCAGTATTCTTGCTTGGAGAATCCCATGGACAGAGGAATTTGGAGGGCTATATGGTCCAGGGGGTCACAAAGAGTTGGACATGACTGGGTGACTAAGACACAGTACACTTTGAAAAGAATGGGATAGACTCCTTCTGATCACTGAGTCTAGTGGTGAGGTGGGGTGGGGGTGGGTGGTGATTAGAAATCTGTGATTGGGGCCTTCTCACATAAATAGTTCCAGTCTTCTTATAGTCCCTTCTTTGCTTGAAAGTCCTTGTTAGAGTGGAAACAACTTTTAAATATAAAAACTTAAAATGAAAATACACATGAAATTATTGGTATCTATGAGTTTTTGTGTCTGTGAGGAACTCTATCTCCTAAATGATTTGAAAGTGACTGAAAGAGGATTTAGGATTTCCCTTTAAGTCACAGATTTGGGACTTGAACTTGGTCCAAGGAAAGAGAAGGACCAGATGCTGTTGCTGATTGACAGTCCGGGGAAGATGAGAAAGACCTAAGAACACAGGTTCATATACCTCAGGTATAAGGAGTGAATTTTTGTCCCATCTCCTCTCTTCCTTTTTCCCACCTTACAGCAGTCTTTATGTGCTCCAGGACGGCAGGGGCTGGGCCTGATTCATTCACTGCTGCACCTAGCCTCATGCTAGTACCAAGTAGTTACTTAATAAATATTTATGTAATTAATGCATGAACTCAGTAATTCCATTATACACTAAACATTTTATGCCAAATGACTTGGCTCTTCAATTAATCTACAAATCTCTGTCTCTACCTGGGGACAGAGATGTCTGGTTTATTCTGAAAGGACACCCTCACAGATTCTACCCAGGGTGTTGTGGGCTAATATTCTTTTCTTCTGGGAAACAGAGGGAGAAACTAATGCTTTCTAACACATTCCTCCAACCAGTATGGCAAATTAGGAAGGAGTTTCTTTTTTCTCCTTCAAGTCATACCTCACATTAGTCTTTGTTTTTTCTTTTTTAATATTTATTTTTATTTATCTGGCTGGGCCTCCCTGGTGGTTCAGTGGTAAAGAATCTACCTGCAGTGCAGGAGACCTGGGTTTGGTCCCTGGGTTGGGAAGATCCCCTGGAGAAGGAAATGGCAACCCACTCCAGTATTCTTGCCTGGGAAATCCCATGTGGGGGTCACAAAGTTGGACATGACTTAGCGACTACACAAAATAATTTATTTGGCTGTGCTGGGAAGTCCCTCAAGTTAATCTTAAGATGACTGCCTTCTTCAGGATAAGAGCATTCCAAAAATTAGCAATTTATTATTTCCCCTAATTCAGGATAAGCCTTCCAAAACTGGGAACTCTTGTACCACACGAGTGATTTCTGAGCCTCAGAGACTGTTTCGTCCCCTGAACTCTCGTTTTGTACGCTCCTGGAAGCCTCCCTCACGGCCTGCTGTCTGCTGGTGGCAATTATGTCTGATGGCGCCTATGCACCGTAAGTCCCTGGAGGGCTGACCTTTGTCATTCCACTTTGTAGCCTTAGCGCCCCTTGTTTGTTGGCTATGTCCATGGTTTTCATCAGTGAGATTCTAGCACTTTAGCATTACTATCTTGCACTCACAGTGAGGGCTCAATACATGTGATGATTAATTAATAAGCCAGTGTATAAGAACAAATCTACTAGCTTATAGAAAATACATACATCAAGAATACAATCAGCAAATTTCAAGGTGTGGGAATTCTAAAATAAGAATGACCCAGATTTATTTAAAATAAATACATTTTAAATAAAAGAAAGACGTAATTGTTCTAGATTAAAGAGGTTTAAGAAAAATAGCCGCTGAATGCAATGTGTAGACTTTGGAGCCCAGTGGAAATAATCTGTAAAAATGTTTTGTAAATGATTAAGGCATGTTCAACACAACTGGTTATTGGATGATATTATGGAATCATTTTTATTAGGCAATGCCAAAGAATGCTCAAACTACCACACAATTGCACTCATCTCACATGCTAGCAAAGTAATGCTCAAAATTCTCCAAGCCAGGCTTCAGCAATATGTGAACCGTGAACTTCCAGATGTTCAAGCTGGTTTTAGAAAAGGCAGAGGAACCAGAGATCAAATTGCCAACATCTGTTGGATCATCGTAAAAGCAAGAGAGTTTCAGAAAAACATATATTTCTGCTTTATTGACTATGCCAAAGCCTTTGACTGTGTGGATCACAATAAACTGTGGAAAATTCTGAAAGAGATGGGAATACCAGACCACCTGACCTGCCTCTTAAGAAATCTGTATGCAGGTCAGGAAGCAACAGTTAGAACTGGACCTGAAACAACAGACTGGTTCCAAATAGGAAAAGGAGTACATCAAGGCTGTATATTGTCACTCTGCTTATTTAACTTATATGCAGAGTACATCATGAGAAACGCTGGGCTGGATGAAGCACAAGCTGGAATCAAGATTTCCGGGAGAATATCAATAACCTCAGATATGCAGATGACACCACCCTTAGGGCAGAAAGTGAAGTAGAACTAAAGAGCCTCTTGATGAAAGTGAAAGAGGAGAGTGAAAAAGTTGGCTTAAAGCTGAACATACAGGAAACAAAGATCATGGCATCCGGTCCCATTACTTCATGGCAAATAGATGGAGCAACAGTAGAAATGGTGGCAGACTTTATTTCTTTGGGCTCCAAAATCACTGCAGATGATGACTGCAGCCATGAAATAAAAAGACACTTACTCCTTGGAGGAAAAGTTATGACCAACCTAGACAGCATATTAAAAAGCAGAGACATTACTTTGCCAACAAAGGTCCATCTAGTTAACGCTATGGTTTTTCCAGTAGTCACATATGGATGTGAGAGTTGGCCTATAAAGTAAGATGAGCGCTGAAGAATTGACGCTTTTGAACTGTGGTGTTGGAGAAGACTCTTGAGAGTCCCTTGGACTGCAAGGAGATCCAACCAGTCCATCCTAAAGGAAATCACCCCTGGGTGTTCATTGGAAGGACTGATGCTGAAGCTGAAACTCCAATACTTTGGCCACCTGATATGTAGAACTGACTCATTTGAAAAGATCCTGATTCTGGGAAAGATTGAAGGGGGAAGAAGGGGACGACAGAGGATGAGGTGTGGATGGCATCACTGACTCAATAGACCTGACTTTGGGTAAACTCCAGGAGTTGGTGATGGACGGGGAGGTCTGGCGTGCTGCGGTTCATGGGATTGCAAAGAATCAGACACGACTGAGTGACTGAACTGAACTGAACTGGTTGGTTTTGTTTTTTCAAGTTTTTGCCTGGTAAAGATGGCGTATTTGTGGGTGAAATTACATGGTGTCTAGGATTTGATTTGATATCCTCCAGGGGAAAAAAAATAAATTCACTGTGGGGGAATATGTTGATAAGCTCCTGTTGTCATTCAGATCCTTTCTCCACCCTTCAATGCTCTGGCCCCTACCCTGAGAGCCGGAGCTGGAGGGACTGCCTCAACAAGAGTAAGCTCGCCCCTGGTTTCCAGCTGCTTTCCAACAAAGGACTCCAGCAGAAGGAAAAGGAGGGAAGGAGAGAGGATAATGAGATTGGGACTGGCTATAACCTTCAACCCGAGGTCATTGCTTCTCGCAAGGTAGCATGCTGTGCCCAAGACCTCTCTCCTTCTGGTAACTTCTTCACCTTACACCTTCAGATCTAGGAAAGGTCTCAGTTCTGGGACTGTTTGACCTGGATTCCTGCACAGCTCTTGTGGTTCCCCAACCTCCCACCCACTTTGTTATTAACTCCTTTATAAATAAACTTTCCTAATTATCCTATTGTGATTGATTCAGGAAGCTAAAATAAGGATGGGAGAATGTTGGTAACTGAAAACTGCATGGTGAAAGCAGGTTTATTATACTTTTATCTCTACTTTTGTGATTGCATATAAATGTACATAATAAAAGTTTTTAAAAAAGAAAACAGGGAATTCCCTTGTGGTCCAGTCGTTAGGACTCTCACTGCTGAGGGCCCAGAGTCAACCCCTGGTCGGGACATTAAGATCTGGTAAGCCATGCAGTGCAGCCAAAATAAAATAAAATGTTGGTGTTTAAAAAAAGAACAAATAAAAGAACATAATACTCTCTGAATAAATTAATTACTAATAAAATTTTAGCATTTTGTAAGTTTTGGGTAGTCAAACATACCACAAATTCAGGTTCATTTATATGAATATTTTATACTTTTCTCATGGCTTAGCTGGTAAAGAATCTGCCTGCAATGTGGGAGACCTGGGTTCAATCCCTGGGTTGGGAAGATCCCCTGGAGAAGGGAATGGCTAACCACTCCAGTATTCTGGCCTGGAGAATTCTGTGGACTGTATAGTCCATGGGGTCGCAAAGAGTTGAACACAACTGAGCAACTTTCCCTTTATACTTTTCAATATGGCAATTATAAAGAGTGTGTTGCAATAGGCGTCTATTAGGCAAATGCAGTGAAGCTATTTACAAAGAAAGTTGAGGGATCAAAAGGAAGCTACATTTCTAGGCTGACTTCAAGATGAGGGGACAAGTACTGTCTAAATTAATTCTAATCTATCTCTAATTTATTAGGTCTTTCTAATGATTTGCCCGTAAGCAAAGTATATCTTTTATTCATGTGAATGTTCACCTCAAGTCATCTTAGAAGCACAAAGGATAACTTCTTTATGTTATCTTTCTCTTTGTGGGATGTTGGGGTGTGAGTCAGGAGAACAGGGGAGGGCAGAAGAGGGAGGGGAAAGGCTGTGGGGTCACTGACTCGGCATATACTGTGACAATACCTTTGAAAAACATTTTATCTTTCATTCATATCATTCCAACCAATCCAAAAGGTCCAGGCTATATCCCCCTGTCACTCTGTTTTTCTCTTGGTGAATGGTTACCCCTCAATGGATGTTTCACTATCGCAGAGTATAGGTATCCTCGAAACTCTGGGTCAGGATCAATTACATAATTTGCAGAACCAAATTATTTAATTTTAAAAACTAAAAATGTGAGGTGGAGCCCCTGCAAAAATGATTGAGAATTTCATGATGGTGACAGCAGGTTAGTACAGCAAGCACAAGGCCCTTCGGTGCCCAGAGCTCAGGGTGCTGGGCAACCACGCAGGTCCTCTGCCCAGGAGGCGGCCCTGGCCGGACGCTCACTTTTCTGGATTTGATGCACTGTTTCTCTCCGAACACTGGGAGATTAGCTCCTATGCGTTTCTCTTCCTATTCATTTTTCAACCCCTGCATTCTGATGAACAAACTGTAAAACATACCTTTTTCTCGACCCCAGCCAGAAATGATGCACTTATCGTTAGGCTGAAATAGATGTGGAGACCATGGGACGCAGGCAGGGACGGATTTACTCAATACACATTCTTTTTGATTTGGGCGTTTTTTCATTTCAATCAAAGCTATGTCATTTTGGTAGGTAGTTCCATTGTAATTCTCATGGATAATAATTTGATTCACGAATTGAACAACTATGTCAGTGTCAGGTTTTAACCAGTCTGTAAATGATGTCCATAATTGGTAACGATGAATTCTGCTGACTCTGTAACAGATAGGAAAGGGGGGAAATATATTGAGTAGGGGGGTGGGGAAGCAAGTACAAATTGGACTTCTGATGCTTCATCTTTAAGTTCTCCCCTTTTAAGGAGCTTTTTCATTTTGCCAGATTTTTTTAATCCTTTCTGCCATGAAGCATTGCAATGAAATTTTATTAGGACAGAATTAAAGTCAGTGGATAAGTGTAGAAAGGAATAGTTCATCTACCTGCTAAATATTAGGGACATAAAGGTCTCACTACTTACCAGAGATGCCAACAGTAGAATGAGTTGGCTGCCTCTGACATAAGAGTGTGGGAATTGAGGGTATTTAAGCAGAAAGCAGAGAGCATCTAGTCAGGAATATGCTTGAGGAAGTGGGGAGTCAGCGCACAGGATCCCAGAGGTCAGACCTGGGAACCACCACTGTAACCTTTAAAACTGACTTCATCCTAACTTTGCATTGTATTTATTTGCTCAAGAACCTTTACTGGGTCTTCTTTGTCTACAGAGAGATACTTGTGTTGAGTATTGTATCTGGAACACAGTAGCTGTTTTAAAATTTGGTCGAAATGGTGAATGGGCTAAATATTGCCTGTCCTCATGCCTCACTCCATTTTCTTACCAATTTTCACCTTGTGGTTTCCAGCAAATTTGGCATCTACTATTACTTTCTCGGGCTTCCCAGGTAGCTCAGCTGGTAAAGAGTCTGCCTGCAATGCAGGAGACCCTGGTTTGATTCCTGGGTCAGGAAGTTTGCTGGAGAAGGGATAGGCTACACACTCCAGTATTCTTGGGGTTCCCTGGCGGCTCAGACAGTAAAGAATTCGCCTGCAATACAAGAGACCAGGGTTTGATCCCTGGGTTGTGAAGAGCCCCTGGAGGAGGGCATGGCCACTTTAGTATTCTTGCCTGGAGAATCTCTATGGACAGAGGAGCCTGGTGGGCCACAGTCCATGGAGTCAAAGAGTCAGACACGACTGAATGGCTAAGCACAGCACAGCTTACATCACCTTCTCAGGGAAACACCTTACCGTTAAACAGTGGTGTCCTAGGAGCTAATGAGGTGTTTAGGATGTTTTTATTTACACTCAATGTTCTAAGAATTAATAAGAACAGCATTCTTATTAATTTTGGTTATATTTCAGGATGAAAGGTCCTAAATATCATTCAAAGATTAACTGTTCATCCATTCAATTTCCTTAATAAATGTTTAATGTGCCGAGTGAATGTAGGCAAGCCAATTAGGAAGCAGATGGTAAAATCCAGGAGAGAGGTGGGAGAATGGTAATAGTGGAGATAAACAGAAACTTTGAGAATTAAATAACTGGCAATTAAAAACACCATCTGGAAGAAACTGTGGTACATATGTACAATGAAATATTACCCAGCCATAAAAGGAAACACATTTGAGTCAGTTCTAGTGAGGTGGATGAACCTACAGCCTGTTATACAGAGTGAAGTAAATCAGAAAGAGAAAAACAAATACTGTATATTAACACACATATATGGAATCTAGAAAAATGGTACTGATGAACTTGTTTGCAGGGCAGGAATAGAGACTCAGACATAGAGAACAGACTTACGGACACAATAGGGAAGGAGATGGTGGAACGAACTGAGAGAGTAGCATTGAAATACATACACTAGCGTGTGTTAAACAGAGAGCCAGTGTGAAGTTGCTGTATCGCGCAGGGAACTCATCATGGTGCTCTGTGACAACCTAGAAGGGTGGGGTGGAGGGGGAGGTGGGAGGGAAGCTCAAGAGGGAGGGGATACATGTGTACCTATGGCTGGCTCATGTTGATGTACGGCAGAAACCAACATGACATTGTGAAGCAATTATCCTCCAATTAAAAATTAAAAAAATTTTTTAAATGACATCTGGAGCTAGTGATATACAGCTGAGCTGTGTGGTAGGGTTGAGGGAATGAAATGCGATCATTTCTAGATTTCTGCCTTGTATAGCTAGATGGATGGTGTAGCCATCTGCTGAGAAAGGGAACATTAGGTCAGGACAATATTTGGGGCAAGGGGCAAATCATGAGTTCAGTCTTATTATTATTTTTTATATTTAATTTCTTGGCCGCAGTGTGGGGCAGGTGGGATCTTAGTTCCCTGACCAGGGATCGAAATGGTGTCCCCCAGCATTGGAAGTATGGAGTCTTAACCACTGGATCACTAGGGAAGTCTCGGAGCTCAGTCTTAGACCTTTTGAATTTGATGTACTAATGCTTCTGATACAGCCAAGACAGTGTACTGTAGGCTCAAGGCTGGAGAAGTCTAGGCTGGAGATACCACTGTGTCAGCATATGGCGGTATTTTAAAGTGCAGATAATTTTAGAAAGAAGTCAGAAGAGAAGAGGAAGCCAGGATACACATCGAGGAACTTTAGTATTTCACTTGAGCCATAATGCTCAGTCACTGGAGGAGGAAGCTGCAAAGAAGGCAGAGAAGGTGTGACCGGAGAGGCAGGTAGAAAACCAGAAGAGTGTTCTGTTACAGAAGCCAAGAGAAAAGGGTCGTTCAGAAGGAAGAAATGCGATTTGGTCCTTCACTCCAATCCATGAGGATTTTTATGGGTGTCATTCAACAGATTTCTTGTCCCTCTAAAGTTTGGGTCACCTGCAGATTTTCTAAACAGGCCTTCCTCTAAGTCACTGTCAGATATGCTGAACTTGGTTTTACCCTGGCTCTGCTACAGACTGGGCTTCCCAGGTGGTGCTGTGGAGAAGAACCTGTCCGCCAGTGCAGGAGATACTAGACACGGGGGTTCGATCCCTGAGCCGGGAAGATCCCATAGGGTAGGAAATGGTAACCCACCCCAGTATTCTTGCCTGGAGAACCCCATGGTCAGAGGAGCCTGGCGGGCTACAGTCAGGTATCTACAGTTATGGGGTCGAAAAGAGTTGGACAGGACTGAAGCAACTTAGCACACACGCAAGCACTGCTACAGACCTGTAGTGCTGTTTTAGCCAAGGTATCTGACTTCTGGTTTCAGTCTGCCTATCTAGAAAATGAGAGGAATAATATTTGCCTCTCGAGAATGTTAAGAATGTTAAAACAAAATGACATCTATGAAAGCTCTGGGCACAGTATCTGGTCTGTAAGAGGTACTCCATAAATGGTGTTTCATTCATTCTAAAGGTCAGAACTGAAGCCAGAATTCTGAACTCTGTCCTCCAGGCTGACCTTGACCCATGCAAATGAGCCAAGTGAAACAGCTTGTACCTACAGGTTCGATCCGCCCTGCCAGCTGAGGTCAACAACTTGGTCTGTGGGGAACATAGTGGGTTCTGAGGAACTGGCCTCTGGCCTCCTGATCGTGAACATCAGAGAGGGTGTTTAGCAGACAATAGAGTGGAACTTAGTGATTTTTCTTACATAGATTTTGATTTATCATTTTACTTTATCACAACCTCTGTTACCTAATTTCATTGTTTCAGAAATCAAGAATCTACTGGAGAGGGTTTTTTTTTTTTTTTTTTACCTGACACAATGTGCAGCAGTCAGAATCCAGCAGCCACCGATGTAAATTCCTCCACAGTGGATTTTGTCACCTTCCTTGATTGCCACCTGCCATGGGAAGTCTCCCTGGAAAGACATTCATGCGGTCACGGCCATCCTGCCGGACAGGTGGCTTGAAAGTTTCCATTGCAAGGTTCTTAATCTCTAATAATTTCCATCCCTCCCCCTGACTTTTTTTCCCCCCCAACTTGGGTGGCTCCTGGGAAATGACATTATAACTTTTTGTGTGGGTTTACCATTTTTGCTGGCTTGCCTCCTACGACTCGCTTCCTTCGAATGTGCATGTTGTTTTTAACGCCACAGGATAGTTTAGGCAAAAGTGACTTTGTAAATTTTCTTTCTTTAAGAAAAGAAGAGATTGTGTCATTATGATTTTTGAAACCATTACCTTCTGGGCAAACTTCTTGATTATCTATGCCACAAAAACAGCAGAGTCACAACAAATATGAAGCAGGCCAGTTTCGTTAGTAAGTTATTTTGGATGCTATTCACCTTGCTTAAAAATTCTGGCTTAATATTAAAAATTAAGCTTAAAATTGGCTTGGTTCTCTGGCGTTCTACCTAAAGGTGGAAGGAGGTTGCCTGAGGGGTTACTCACTGACCAGCCTCTGGCAGATAAGAGAAGCCACATGCCCAAACATTACTACTATGACAGTTCAAGATGGGGTGACATCTCTGGATGAGGTTCACAAGCAGAACTCCAGAGTCTCTCTTTCATAGTTCTTACTTTCTAGAGACTGTTTATGTGGGACTCTTCAGTAGTATTAATACTAACATTAATGATGTTAATGTTGAGTTCTTTCTGTGTGTCAGATCCTATACTAAGTACTTTGTATATAGCTTGTATCACTTAATCATCATATTAACACTGAGAGGTAATGTGCCAGGAGCCCCTGGACAATCCAGGATAAGTAGGCTGGGAGGGAGCTGTGTTTTTAGCCGCTTAACATGTGATGGTGTTTCCTTCCTCAGTGAGCACTCAGACATAGCACACTTGTCACTGGGAGGCATGCTAGAGTCAGGCTTAAGACATGAATTTGCAAGACAATTCATGACAAAGGAAGAAAGTAAAAGTATAAGATGCTCTTCTTATAATCACGCTCTATTTTATCATGTCATGAAAATTTTTGTAAACTTGCTTCTTAGTCCCAAATGAGAAATGAAAATTAATATCACTGTCAATTACTTTGAGCACATAGGAAAGAGGTAGGTCCTCAAGGGAGAGAAGTTGTGAACAAATGTGGATAAAAGATTTTGGGGGAGTCCCATCCAGCCTAAGAACTGGGTTACTGGAAAAGTGTGATGATAAATTTTAAATTTCTGCTTGTACCTTTAAGAAGGGAGACCCCCATCTATTGAGGACTGTCAAATCAGCTTGGATTGAACCTGAAAATTAATTTATTACCCTGAGTAGAAAATAAAGGGCCTTTGTTGGAAATCCCTCTGACTGATTTGAGTTCTAAATCTTCCACTCATTGCCTGATTTTTAAAAACTTGCTGATGAACTCTGGGGCCTGGCAATCAGAAGGGAGTCTTACATGAGCTTCAGTTTTCAATCCTCCTAAAATAGGGAGATATTTCACTCCCAGTTTGTATTTGAGCTTGTTACTAACCTAAGGTCACACGGCTAACAAATTACTAAGTCAGGACTTAATACGTCAGCTTGACTCAAAAATTCCTATCAGTTACTGTCTTCCCAGGAACTTAATACTTTATTTAAATTTGGCTGTCAGTGTAGACTTGGCCAAAAAACAGATCTTCACAGACTTCCTGTTATCATGGTTTAAAATATTGCAAAAGAATCTATTATTTTTGTACTTAAAAGGTATGTCCTGGGTCATACATGAAATCTGGTTGGCTTTGACAAAACTGACCTGATAAAGCTCATAGCAAATAGAAAAACTGTATGTAGAACTAGACTACTTTTTTCATTTCAAAATAAGCCATGTATATTAACCCATTTTAAAAGTAGTTCTCAAGAAGTATTTAAGCTTGTTTTTCTTAAAAATTATAAGAAAAGTAGTAATGGTTTTTTGTATTTAAATTGAAATCAAAAGAAATTGGTACTTAAATCAATTATATTACATATATGCATATATACTAACATACATGCACATGACATTAAAATGCAAATTTGACCAGTGAAGCACTAGTAAAAAAGAATAGTGTTAACTTACCTGCATCCATATCAGCAGTCAACATTTCTGCTTCTTCTATAATCAAACAGAAGTTCTAATGTTTATGTTTATGGTAAAAATTAAATCATTAAAATCATTTAAACTTTGATAATAATTTTCTGCCTAAATTCTGTCCTACCTTTAAAAAGGACAATACAAAATCATCTTATTTCCTTTCTGTAGGTAGGTAATTGTGAAGGCTCAAGACACTGACCAAAAGAGTCCTGAGCTGACATTAAAATGGGTCTTCACATTTTGTATATAATAAGGTATCTCTTAACAGGGGTCATGCAATATTTCATCAGTTTCAGTATTCAACAGGGTTATTATTAGTCATATGGGATGCAGAAGTCAGAAGTTAAACAAAAACAAGAACAGATTCACTCTTTTTCTTTCTTAGACTTCGGCTTGAAGTTATACAGGGTGATTCCATCTTCACTCTGCTGTCCTAAAACATTTCAGTTGTGAACAGAATCATGATTTCTTTGACCTGAGCATCCAAAGGTGAATTCCACAACAGGTTGCTCTGTTTTGGATGAGGTTGCAGCCCAGAGAGGCAATGTTACTTTGCTGCAGCGGTGCTGTGTATTATTACTGCATTTCCCAAATTTTTGGGAGGGGAAGACTTACATGTATCTGTTACACTACACCCCTAGGTTATTTTCTGCTCAGAGCTTTCACAAAAGCAGTAACATAAACCAAAGAGAAGACTTCATAATTAAATGCTCAACAAAGGGCGATGGGGAAAGTCCAGTATAGCTGAGATATACTGGATATTACAAGACGAGCAGAAAGCTCCAAAGCACAGATCATAAGAAAAACAATCAATGACTTTGATTAAATAAAGATTTAAAAATTTAAAGATTAAAGACTTCTATTCAACAAGGCTCACTATGGCCAAAGTTAATAGGTGGGTGACAGAATGGAAGAAAGTATTTGCATGTCTAAAATGGAAAATGGACTAATATCTAGAATGCTAGAAGAAAGAAGACTGTGGCCCCAGTATGAAATGAGGCAAAAGATGGGAATTGGCAAAAGGATAAACGAAAAGGAAGAGGAAACTCGAAGGGCTAGTATGCATGTGAAAAGAAACCCAGAATCATTGGTTATGACAAAAGTTCAAATGAATAAACAATGCCCTATCACTTGAGAGTATGAGACCAGCAAAATTAGGAAGCTGGATGGTACTAAACGTTAGCGGTGCGGAGGTACCCCTTTGGGGTACTGGTGGAGATGAGCAGCTCAGCCACAGAACATGCAGGCACTAGTTTGTCAAATGTGTCTAACAATTTCTGGCCCAGCTCAATGCCTCAGGGAAATCTCCCACACATCCTTAAGGAGAAGATATTCATCGTTGCACGTGAGTGTGGGCTGAGAGTCCAGTACTGAGCAGGTAGAGAGTAACTTGTGGAAGATGAACACCACATAGTGTTTTATTGTGTGGCAGTTAGAAGCAACAGATTAGGCAGAAACATTACAACATGGACAGGTCTTAAAAATGTAATGCTTTGTGAAAAGATGAAAAGGAAATAGAGGATGCACAACACCGTACTGTGTGAATTACAAATGTACCCTCACAAGATAACAACCAACCCTGGATGAGAATGTATACAAACAAAAAGACGCTCATGTTAAATCACATTACAGTGGTTGCTATGCAGAATGAGCGAGTCTAAGGTACAGGAGTAATGGAGAATCAATGAAGCAAGAGAGGGACCTTGCCTGAACCAGAGATGACCGTGTGCTGGTCATGAGTGTCACTAACTCATCACTTTGCAACTGAAGTCTGAAACTAGAAAGGAAGGAAGGGCAAGAGGGAGGGAAGGGGGAAAGGAATTAAGAAGAGGAAATGAACAAATACCAAAATGAAACAAAAGGGACAGCAGCAGCCTTGGAGGGCAAAATGACAAGAGGGAGGGGATACAAAGCAACAGTTGAAGTTAGCCATTTAGAACAAGGATGATCTTGAGTATATAAATGTCACTCAGGAATCCTGAGAAATCCTGAGGAGGATCAAAAGCTTCTGGTGGTCATTTTCGATCGATAATGAAGAAAAGGATGACTCTAAAGAGCTGGAAGATTTGGGGATGTCTGTTACAAAAGTAAATAAGAAAATACCTCAGGTGAAAAGATGTTATCTTTCCTCTGGTGACAGTTTCTTCAGCAGTTGCCTTGGTTTTGAGGAGAAAGGAAAGGAAGAGAAGGATATTTGGCAGAGGTGCAATGTGCAGAGAAGGCGCTTGGCAGGCTGTGAGCAGGGAGTGTGGGAAGGAAAGTTTACCCCACTGCGGGACAAGGCCTCTGTGTCTAAGCAAACGGTGAAACTGGTCATATATATCATCCTCAGTTAATGGTTACCTTCAAATATAACAATATAACATAAAAGCAGTACTTGTGTTTTGTTTCAATTCTGCAAAATCCCAAGACTTTAATAAAATTTTTACTTTGAGCTACAAGTCAAGGACATGAAAAATAAAAAAACCCCAAAATTTACCACAGCAAAGCATCATTTTTACTTAAAAAGACAAAACAAAACATACCATTTCAAGCTAGGACCCCTCATTCTTCTTTTCAATTCTATAATATAAATTTTCTATGATAAAAGTATATTTACCTTTAATTTCAAGACGTCTAGTTCCTAAAAACAAAAGGAAAAAAACTCACTGTAGCAAAGAGATCATTTTCACTTGAATTAAATGTACACTAATCATCAATTTTCAGTACAGTATAACAACTTAACATTTATAAAAAGATAAAAGGGACCCATAGTATGCCACTTTTTGTAGCAAATACTTTGATTTTTAATAGTGCCTAACAAATGTTTCCTCTTACATTTAAACACACACCAACTTTACCACAGCAAGGAAATCATTTTCACTTGAGTTTAAAAGAGATTCATATGTTAGATATATTTGAATACATACCTAACAGCAGATTTATTATATAGTTAGACAAAAATTTATTTACTCTTTTCTAACTCATGTTAGGAAAAAGTTTATAAAGGATAAATGAAATTAAGATCTATTCCAAACCTACCTTGGCTTAGTGATTTTGATCTGTTTTCTGAAAGGAGAAATCAATGAATATATTAATATATTATTTCACACCTCTGCTCTCACTTGCTCTTTCTTAGAAAGGGAAAAATTAGGATCATTATTGAAATGCAAACCAGAGTTCACTCTAAAGACAGATAAACTGAAGCAGCAACAGCTGACTAAATGTATTTTTGATATGGATTCAAGAAGTTAATACTAAAGGGAAGCTTTAGGTTGCACTTACTCCCTTGCAGTAGGATTTTTTTTTTTTTTTATGATTAACAAATTCTGAGGAGGAGGGAAGGAAGGAAGAGGGGAAAGAAGAGGAGAGAATAGATAAGAAACCCCAAATATTACACTGAAACAGTGAAATCAAACTGTCGAGCTTCAGAGAGAGACAAATACTATATGGTTTCACTTGCATATGGCAGCTGAAAAATCAAAATCCATAGAAAAAGGGATGGGGTTTGTGGCTACGAGAGGCAGGGGTTGGGGAGTGGGGAAGTGGATGAAGGTGGGGAACAGCTGGGCGAAGGAGGTACAAAAGGTGCAAACTTGCAATTATCAGATAAATAAAGGACGTCTCTGGTGGCACAATGGATGGGAACCCGCCCCAGTGCAGGGGACGCAGGTTTGATCCCTGGTCCAGGAAGATCCCACATGCCCAGGAGCAACTAAGCCCGTGAGCCACACTGCTGAGCCTGTGCTCTGGAGCAGGGGAACTGCAGCTACTGAAGCCGATGCACCCGGGAGCCCCCGCAATGAGAAGCCCGGGTACTGCAGGGAAGAGTAGTCCTCGCACGCTGCAACTGGAGAAAACCTGTGCCCAGCAACAAAGGCCCAGCACAGCCAAAATTAAGATAAAAAAATAAATAATTAAAAAAAAGATAAATAAGCACTGGGGGTGGACTGCAAAGAATGGTGACCATAATCACTATGCTATATTTAAAAGCTGCTTAGAGAGTAAATCCTGAAAGTTCTCATCACCAGGGGAAAAAAATTGTAGGTGATGGATATTAACTAAACTTACTGTGGTAATGATTTTGCAATATACGTATCAAGCTCGTCTTAAACTTACATTGTTGTATGTCAAGTATATCTCAATAAAACTGAGAGTGGTAATGTCTTCCTCCCTGAAAAAAATTTTCAAATTTCTTTCTTTCCTTTCTTCACTAAGGACTTAACTACAGTTAACCAACATGAAAGTATTTTGCTCAACTGCTTTATAATCTTGAAAAGAAATGACATGATTTGAAATCCTAAAAACTTAGGAACTGATATCAATGGAAAATTAAGCCAAATTTCATTAAAGTCAAATATTAATACTTGGCATATCAAGTAATTATATATAATATAACTAATATCAATGAACTTATCCATACATATCTCCAGCATTTACTTAATGCTTATGTAGAAGGCACTTTACCGGGGGCATTTGGAATGTAAAAATAGGTAGACTCTGTTTTAAAGGCATGTGCTGTTGAAAAGGGAACGTAAGGCAAGCATAAAGCACTAGAATAAACCATTAACAGTCATGCAGGGGTGTCCTGACATGGACACGACCACTTCACAAGAGGCTGCTGTGTCGCTTCCCAGCTTGTGTTCTGCGACATCATGTCAATGGCTTGAGATCACCCATGGTGGGAATCATTTAGACCACAGAAATGAGCAAAAGCTACAAATCAGGGAGTCCCTCTCCCTCTTCAAAGCCCACTGTTAAACATTCACCAGCACACCACCGGATTCGCTCCGTGTGAGTAAGGTGGATGCAAGGACCCACACACACTCCTCCAGCAGCCTTCCCTGTCTTTGAGGAAGGGAGCTCCATCCTTTCCGTTCTCAGGCCAAAATCCCTGCAGTCATCCTTGACTGCTCATTTGTTCTCACACCCCCATCCAATCTATAAGTGAATCATATCCAACCAGTCCATCCTAAAGGAGATCAGTCCAGGGTGTTCATTGGAAGGACTGGTGTTGAAGCTGAAACTCCAATACTTTGGCCACTTGATGCGAACAGCTGACTCATTTGAAAAGACCCTGATGCTGGGAAAGATTGAGGGCAGGAGGAGAAGGGGACGACAGAGGATGAGATGGTTGGATGGCATCACTGACTCGATGGACATGAGTTTGGGTGGACTCTGGGAGATGGGGATGGACAGGGAGGCCTGGTGTGCTGCGGTTCATGGGGTCGCAAAGAGTCGGACACGACTGAGCAACTGAACTAAACTGAACTGATGACTGCTTCTCATCATTTCCATTCCTACCAGCTTATCTTAGTCACTGTCATCTTCCCGGGATTACTCAGTAGCTTCATTACTGCTTCTCCCTGCTTCTCCCTCACCCTCATACAGCCTACTCCCCACGCAGCAGCCAGAGTAATCTTGATTTAAAATGTAACTCAGATCATGCCGTTCCTCTGCTGAGAGTCCCCATTTCATTCCTTAACAGACCTCCTTAGAGCTGCCCTGATCACCCCAACCAAGCACCTCTCCAACCTCTCCTATTGCCTGTTTTTTGTTTTTTTTTTAAATTTATTTATTTGGCTGCCCTGGGTCTCAGTTGCAGCACATGGGCACTTTTAGTTGTGGCATGTGAACTCTTAGTTGGGGCATGTGGGGTCTAGTTCCCTGACCAGGAATTGAACCTGGGACCCTTGCATTGGGACAGTGGAGCCTTAGCCACTGGACCCCCAGGGAAGTCCCCTCATGCTTGTCTCGTAATCTCTCACTCTGCACAGCTGGAACTCCTGCCACATGAGCCTCCTTGCTGACTGTCCCTCAAACATACTGGAATGTTCCTATCTTAGCAGAACCACACTGGTTGTAGCCTCTGCCTAGCACACTCTTCCGCAGACTTCTGCATGGCTGGATCATCATTTCCTTCAGTTCTTCACCTAAAAATAAAAGTGAGTGAGCCTTCCCAAGCCACCTTATCTAAACTTCCAGAATTTATCCTCCCTTTTATATCTTCCTTTCCTGCTTTTTTTTAAAAAAAGTACTTACTATTTTACTAGATATTTTTACTTATTTTTCTTTATTTTTTCTCTTCCTCCACTAGAATATAAGATCTATGCAGGTGCAGGTATTTTGAAACGTTATTCACAGAGGTAATCCCAGTGTCTTAGAATAGGAACCAGCACACACAGTAAGAACTCAATAAATATCCATTGGGTAGATGAACAAATATATTAACTTAGGAAGATTTTTCCTCCAGAATGCATTAATGGGAGCATGAAGTCAGTCTGGGTGGGATGCATTAGGTTCAGTTCTGTTCAGTTCAGTCGCTCAGTCATGTCCAACTCTGCGACCCCATGGACTGCAGCATGCATTAGGTACCTAGTAAATATTCCCCCCCTTTGGAGGTTTTCCAGTGAGCACTAAAAAACAAAGAGCACCTGCTCACTGCTTTGAAATGTAGTAAGCAAAAGGAAGGAATTAGATATCGCTTTGCCTTTCAATAATGAACTGCATTTCATGGAAACAAAATAGTTCTTCTCTACAAGATTCCAGTTAATAAATGCAGAAGGAATGTTGAATTAGAAATTGCCATTTTTTAAAAGAAGAGAGGAGGGATAAATTAGGAGTTAGGGATTAATAAACACAGACACAGACACACACACACATACCCCCCAACACACAAAGGATAACCAACAAAGACCTACTGTATAGCACAGGGAACGATATTCAATATATTGTGATAACCTCTAAGGGAAAGGTATCTGGAAGAGAATGTGTGTGTGTGTGTATATATATATGGATATATATCACTATGAAGTGAAGTGTTAGTCGCTCAGTCGTGTCCAACTCTTTGCGACCCCATTGATTATAGCCTGCCAGGCTCCTCTGTCCATGGAATTCTCCAGACCAGAATACTGGAGTGTGTAGCTGTTCCCTTCTCCAGCGGATCTTCCCAACCCAGGGACTGAACATTGCAGGTTCAATTCTTTACCACTGGAGCTATCAAGGAAGCCCACACCTAAAACTAACACAATATAGTAAGTTGACTATACTTCAGTAAAAACTTTAGAAAAAGAAATTGCCATTTTACAGGCCCTATTGACAAATTGGATCTAGGCAATAATTACAAAGCCTGCTAAAACCCCTAGATCAAATAATAATAATAAAACATAACCACAAAACTTTAAATTACCTTCACAGCCAACTTCGTCTTCTCCCGTAATACAGTCCAGCTCACCATTGCACTTATACTGCTTTGGAATACAAACACCTGATTTACAGAGAAAACCTTCACCTCGGCAGTCTGTGCAAACACAAATAGAAGAGGGGAGGTTTTTTTTTTCACTCTTAAAATGCAATGAGATGGGATCTTAAATCAATGGGAAAGTTGCTTCTGTTCTCTTAGAAGAAAGCACTTGGGGGTTTAAAGGCTGGCTTCATCTCTACCTTTACAGCACAGCTCATCACTGTTGTCTACACAATCATTGACACCATCACAGGCCTTCTCCTGAGGAATGCGTTTCCCATTCACACATTGAAAGGAGTCCTTTTTTGGAGGAGCTGTAAAATAGAATTGTCTCTGTGAAATTTATCTATGAAGTTGTGGATGACATCTTTATCACTTGTTTGGAATAACGGGGACATGAAGATAAAGTCAAGCACAAATAAAAAGTGATATAAAATGCATGAGTGGTAGCATTAACATAATATATTAATAGGGAAAATAAATGCCAAAGCTGGTTTATGGAGGTCCTTTGATAAACTCTGAAAGCCAGCATTTATTGTGGAGGTTTCTTCTGAGACTAGGGGAGGGGATCTGGGAATCCGGAGCCCTTGCTGACACTGGCAAACACTGGTGCTCACCCATTCCTTCATGCTGACCCAGCCCCACCCGAGGCTTACCTGGGCAGTGCTATTTACATTTTGATGGCTCTCTTTTTTTAGCACCAAGTCAAAAGATTTGATCTTTAACACTATATATATAGTTAAAATATTCCAACATCAGGATGAAGGAGGAAAGTGGCAGCAATTGTCTCAAGCATAGATGTGATAACTTAACCATTCTAAAGGAATATGTAATTGGCTGGACTCCTCAAAGGAGATGCTGAGTTTCTTCTAATATTTACTTGTGTTTGCTACATCAATTTTAATCCATATGTTCCAAGAATCAAAGTGGAATCAAACAACTTTACTTCCCATGTAGGAACCAGGATAGAAGTAATAGTTGAATGGGAGAAAGGTACAATAGGGGAAAAGCGCCAATTTGGGCTCTAAAACCCAAAATGTGATTTTGTCATTGTGTGTGACTGGAAACAGGATATCTGTAATTTGTTTGTTTACTACAGACTTGGTGTGAAATAAACAATCTCTAAGGAAGGGAAAATATTGGGCAAGTACTCCACTGACCTGCACTCTCTGTGTAACACTCCATGCCAGCCAACCCGTTCAAAATGTTGATTACTCCCTTAGTGAAAGTACATTCAGCCAAACTGGTCTCTAATCCTCGACAATGCACGTGCAGACATTCAGCGGAATTTAGATCAGGATCTCTTCCATGAGTATCAAGAGCACCTCTGCAAATCAAATAAATGAAACGTTAAAGTAGAATAATTAGTGCTTTGTGCTTATAATTCTACTGTAGGAAGTGAGGGACTAATTTCCTTTTATTTTCTATGTATGGGTGATAGGTTAAGCAAGATGCTTACATTCTCTGAGCTTCCACATCTTCCCCAGTAACAAGGAATATAACTCCCTCGCTGAGTTTTGTAAAGATAAAAACAATCAATTTAAACTGACTGGAAAAGTTCAAAATACAACAAGCAACCAAAAATATTGGTTTCTCCTCCTCTGTTTCTTGTTAAGAAGAAATGTCTCTTTGATCAAACATTCCTGATTTCTTTCCAACCTGAGATGTGTCATCCTTGGCCTCTCCACTGGTTAACTCCTCTTTTCTCCAGAAAAGGGAGAAGATTAATTTGATTAGGGAATCTTGGAAATAAAAAGCAGGCCAGGTCAACCCTGCTCTTCCATTCTCACCCTGCCCCATGCTGAGTCTTACCTGGTTGGCCCCACGGTTACCTGGGATCAGGGAGGTTGAGTTAGTTTAATTCTAACAGTTGGCTTAATTCTCTACTTTTATGCTAAGCTATGGCCTCAATTCAGTCTTAACAGTGTTAAGTGGTATTTTGACATTTATATGCCATTGCTTGGACTTCTCATTTTGTTCAGAATTTGTGTAGCTAAGAGGCTACCTCAATGACCCAATATCCTAGAGATGGTGAGTTACAGTGAGCTTCCAGAACATTCAATTGCTCTCCGCTTTTCTCTAGAAGTTAATGGGGGAAATGGGTTAAAAATAAAAGATTCAGCAAAGATGCATGAGGCAAATGTAAGCAAAAAATTAAGCAGTAATGGCAATATAAATATCTGATAAATTACAATGAAAGGGAAAAAGAGAGCAATTAAAGGGAACAAAAAGTTTCAGATCCATAATGAAGATATAGTAGTCATGAAACTGTGCCAAACTGAGTTGAAATATGAGAACAAATGGGAGTCATTTGGGGCAGTCTGACAGGTGAATTATCTGAGAAACCTCTCAATGTATGACTCTCTGAAAGTACTAGATAAATGCCCTCAATGAGCTCTTAAGGAATTAAGGGAAATACCCACTGGCTAAATAGAGAAGTCTGTTCATGAGTTTATACAACGTGTGATAAGAACAAAATACTGGGAGATCAAAGAGTGAGAGAGTTTGCTGTTAGGTTGAATCATAGGTTGTAGGTCACAAACTGTCAAAAATAAGAACTATCTCATGACTCAATTTAACGATAAGAGACTCTCACTAATGAACTACTAGCAAATGTGGTTTAGGAAGAAAAAAATTGAATGAAAAATGAAGAGGTGAGATGCAAGAAGAAACAACAAACCAAGAAGCTGACAAACATGAAGTCCATCTGAATAACCACTGACTGAACAGCAGTACTGACAATTGCTTATTACATGATGATAGCAATTAACTTCAGGAATACATACAAATAAGGTGGAACAAAATACTGAAAAGTTGATATGGTAATGACATTCTTCGTATTATTTCTGAAGAGGGCAAGAGCTTCATAAGTTAAGGATTCATGGTATAAACATGAAAATAATCATTAATGGAATAGAAATAGGATGTATATAGTTTTCAAACCAAGTAGAGGAAGAAAAAGAAGATTAAGAAAACAACAACAGCTTTATTAATCCAACAGAATTTTTAAAAGGAAGAAATAAGAGGATATGAAAAGGGTAAATAATAAGCCCCAAATAAGACAGGAAAATCAACAATGTAAATAATCACAATAATGTAAATGGACTAACTCTTCAGTTATCATCATATTGTATTAAAAAAAAAATGGTACGTGCTGTTTATAAGGGACACACTCAGAGATAAAGACCTTGAAAACTTATAAATAAATAAATGGGAAAATATTTGAATAAAGCAATTGACATGCTTTTTTATTCTAATGGAATAAAAATTTTTATTCTAACACATCCCTTATGTAGAACCCTGCATATGAAGCATTTGAAATATACGCAGTACAAAGGAAGTCTCAAAAAATATTTAAACAATTGTCCTCATGTGGAGAAATTCTCTCTCCACAACACAATTAAATAGGAAATTTATAACAAAAAGTTAACCAAAAACAAACTAATATATTCATTAGGAAAGTAAAAAAAAGAAACTTCTAAATTATGTTTGAGTCAAGGGGGAATTATACTGAAAATTAGAAAATATTTTGAACTGAACAATAAATGGAATACTCACTTATAAAGGCATGCAGATGAAGCATTAACTGGAGGGAAATTTGTACCTTAAATGCTTACATTAGAAAGTGAGAAAAACTGAAAATTGAGAAGCTAAGCATTTAACACAGAATTAGAAAAAGTACAATAGGGAAAAGCAGAGAGAGAGAGAGAGAGCCAAAGATAACAGCAAACATTAATGAAAACAAAGAAACAAGAGAAAATTTACAAATATAAAAGTGAAAGACAATCAAATAGACAAATCTTTGCAAGGTTGATGAGAAAAAATCAGAGAGAAAGAGTATACAAACAACATCAGGTACAAAGGAATGGACATAATCATAGATGAATAGAGACAGTTATACACCCAACTGTACAGATGCAAATGTGGAGTATGCAACTCTAGGGATCAGCAAAGGATTTGCATCCAGAGACCTGAGCAAACCTACAGTCTATGTGCTCAGCAGTGTTCTAAGTACTAGTCAAGCATAAACACATTTCATCCTCATGACTACACTGTGAGGCAGGTAGTTATTATTCTCAGGTTACATTTGAGGAAGTTGAGGCATGGAAAGACAGGGTAATCTAAAGACAAATAGTTGGAAGAATAAAATCAGTCCTGGGAAAATTCAGTGAGCAAGCACTCACAGTGGAAATCCAAGGTCAAGGCAGGCCACGTTGGCCTGAGTAATGCTCCAGCTGTCTCCACACACAAACATTTTTCTATCTTGGTCTGCAAGCTTTACTGCAACAACTCCTTCTGAATCTTGTTTTCCATTTGACAAGGAAACACTAAATTGCGCTAAAATTAAAAAAGATTTTTTTTAAAGAATTAGCAATAGTCAGGCATTCATTTTTTATCCTCTTGATTAAAAGCCTCTAAAGAAATAAAATGCATAATTTTTAATTAACTTTGAACACTATGAAGATGCTAACAAATAATGGTAAGCAATTATTTTATGAGTTTATTATGTATCAGTGGCTGAGACACCCAGTTGTAACAAAAAAAATCATAAAATCCTCATGTCAATTTTATGAAGACTAGGGTGATATTTATTCCCGTTTTTACACATGAGGAACCTACATTTATCCAGTTTTATACATAAGATTAAGTGGCTTGCTCAAGGTGTGAAGCCAGGAATCTGTACTTGCTGTATTGATCTGACTCCAAAATCCATGCTCTTAAAAGTAAGCCAAACAAGTAAAGAAAATGTAAGAAAGGTTTATGTGTTCTCACATACTTAAGGCACTGCATGCTTGAAGAGGATGGAAGTCTGACACCGACAGAATAATCTGTACTATTGCTTTCCTCCTCTCCAACAGGTAAGGGAGCTGGACTTGGGGATCTCCCTTCCCTCCGTCCACAGTACCTCGGCATCTTAACTCAGCAACGCAAAAATATTTAGGTTACTGTGTTCTGGTGCATGTCACAGTATCTTTAAAAAGAATGTTTCAAGCACTCTTCTGTAAATTCATGAAATGCCTGTGATAATTCATATCCAAAGACAACGAGCTTGAAACTTGCTGTCATAGTTCACGTTTCATGAGCACTTCTTGTTCACTCCTCACAGAGCTTCAGGTACATTGTTTAAGTTTCACAAGAGTCTGATGAGTTAGGAACTACTGTTACTCACATTTTACAGATGCGGAAACCGCAGTCTAGAGAGGCCACACAGCTTGTCGGTAATGGAGGGGGTGCTTGGAGGGGCTTGCAATGAAACTGATTGACAGTGAGACCCTTAATCTTCTTATTTTTTTTTTTTGGTTGCGTGGGTCTTCATTGCCCCACATGGGCTTCTCATTGCGGGGGTATCCCTTGTCGGGGTACACAGACTGTACGGTGAGTGGGCTTCAGGAGTTGTGGCTCCCCGGCTCTAGAGCACAGGCTTGGTAGTTATGGTGCAGGGGCTTAGCTGCTCCAAGGCATGTGGGGTCTTCCTGGACCGGGGATTGAACCCATGTCTCCTGCATTGGCAGGCCGATTCTTTACCAATGAGCCACCAGGGCAGCCTGAGTCTTTTCATCTTAATCACTCCACTAGTTCACATATTAGGGTCCCAGCATCCTCGCTACATCAGGCACCTGGATGAAGTCTTGACTTGTCTGTCTCTCTGATCTGGTGTGTTGTCATTTGCTAGGGTGGAGTATGTACCCGGCCAGCAGTGGCCTGAGCTAAACCCCGGATCAAGGCTGATGAGGCTTGGGGCTAGGGAAAGGGGTAGGGGTTGGTGGGATGGAAACTGGAATAAATGATTGGGGTTGGGGGTCCAAAGACATTCTATTTAAGTACCAATCTCATGTAAAGCATTTCCCCCGGGTGCTAAAGCAACTCAACAGTTCTGGGAATAATCCCTTTAGCCAAGTAGAAGTGAGAGAAGGGATGCTTCTGACGGGCTGGGCAGCAGACAGTGGCATAGGCCCTGAGGGGGTGAGAAGGACCAGCCTCAGGGTCACATGCTCTAGATTCAATGGCTGGCTGTATACTGATGATTCCTAATTTCTTTATTATCATCCCAACTACTACTGAGGATCTAGAGAAGAATTTTGAGTTGTCATTATAACATTTCGAAGGAAAAGTATTTTCTAATAGAAAATATAGTAGACAATTTTCTTCTTAATATAGTAAACTAGGCTTTTCCTACCTTCACCCGTGCATGCTCCACTTTTTAAAAACTTTGCCTCAGGACGAAAGCATTCAAAACTCTTCTGCTGACAGTAAGTTTGGTAGCTTTTCCCATTAGTTGAACACACCCTGGTACCATTCTTTGGGCACTGATAAGGAAGTTTACAAAGACACGTTCCATCGACACATTTCTGCCATGGTTGGCAGAAGACCTTTTTGCAGGAGAGATGTGTGTATTTTGCAGTTAAGCACTTTTCATCCACGAAATCTTTTTGAGATGTGCCTGGTGTTGAAGCGGGCTATAAAGCACAAAATAAACATTAACTTAGCAACAAGCTAAAATCTTTTTAAAGATGAATACCTGAAGGAAAGAAACCAAACAGACTCACCTACCCCACAGCATAGATGAGGGTGATGTGGTCTGGTGGTTTTTAGACTCAAACAACCCTGGCTTTCAGTCCCAACTTGGGCACTTACAGTTAAATGGTCTTGAGCAAGTTACCTACCCTCACAAAACATGAGCTTCCTCATCTGTAAAATGGGGATATTATCTTTTCTCTTACAAGGTTATTGCAAGGATTAGGAATAAGATGTGTATAATGGTTGGCAGGTGCTAGGCATGAAATCAGTGGGAGCTGTAATTATTCAAAAGCCAACATAAAATTCTGCCTTTGAAGAAATCAGTGTATCTCATTAGTCACCTTAAGGAGTAGCAAATTTGGTGCTGATTATAGTCTCATGGAATGAACTGATGAATGAAGTGGATTAATTCTATTAATAATGCTGAACCATTTGCCAAACTCTTACTTTGTGCAAAATCCTGGTAAAATGAACATGACATTGGCTCTTTCAAGGGTTTGACATCTAGACAATAAGATAGAAATACACATAATAACTAGGGTAAGTGATGTAAGAGTCACACAAACAAGATGCAGTACTCTTGGAGATCCAGAGTGGGAGAGAATACATCTTTCCAGGGGCATTTTTTTTTTTTTTTTGGTCCATCCATGAGGCATCGGGGATCTTAGTTTCCCAACTAGGGATCAAACTCTTGACCATTGCAGTGGGAATGCAGAATCTTAACCACTGAACCACTAGGAAAGTCCCTCCAGGTGCACTTTAAAAGGCCTCATGGAGGAAAGTCAGGTGTTAGCAGAGGGTTGGTGCTAGCAAGACACAGAGAGGGTGGTGCACATCAGTCCCTCCTGATGGGTCCCAGGTTTGTGGTGCTTCAGCTGGGATGGTCACTGGTTAGGAAACCCTGCCAAGGAGTATACCAACCAGAAGAGGGACAGGCAAGCCCATCTCTGGTAGACATGAGCCAAGGTAGACATGCTTAAGCTCCCTGGTAGACATGGGCCAAAGATGCCATCAGGACTGTGTTCTGGGTCCCTGGCCTGACTAGGAGGCTTGGGAACATCTCCAAGAAGAGCTGATGTCTGGATTGAGTTCTGAGAGTGCTCAGGAGGAGTCTACTGGCAGGGTGTGGTGGGTACACACTCCAGGCAGAACTGTGAAACCCTGACAGTAAAAACAGTGCATTTCAGGCTGAGGGACAGAGTAAGAGGGTGGTGGGGGGTAAGGCAGCAGGTCCTAAGGGAGCCCCTGGGAGACTTTTTTGCATTTCCTCAAATTTGCATTGGAGGAAGATCTTTCTGGAGATCAGATCAGACAGATAGGCAGGAGGCCAATTAGACCTGTGGGGGAATTTCCTGGCAGCCCAGTGGTTAAGACTCCATGCTTCCATTGCAGGGGCCCCTGTTCCATCCCTGGTTGGGAAACTAAGATCCCACATGTGTTCAGTGCTGCTGAAAAAAAAAAAAAAAAAAAGATCTGCAGCAATCCAGAGGAAACACAGTGAAAGCTGGAAATAGTTCAATTGGGTCAAAAGCCAGTTGTGGAAAGTCAATGCTCTCTCTCTCTCTCTGTGCCCCAGGCATCCCTGTGAAGGATGGGCATCCTTTTATCTGGTCTCCCCAGCCTCCGGCCATGAGTCCCCACCGCACCCCCAATCCCCACTCTTGCTCAGTGCCTTCCAGCTACAGTAACAGCAAGCTGGGGCAGAAACAAGTTAAACAATCTTTAAGGGCTGTGATGAAGACAAAAATCAGTCACTTAAAGACCACATAAAACTTAGCAAAAGTTGTGAAAGTCATTCTATCTGACGTGATTTTTGGTAAACTTTATCAAATAACCAGGAAATTTGACAAATTTATCATTAAATACACCAATTTTTGATACACTGGTCTAGAATAAAATCTACTAGTTAATACTTTCCATGGTTCCATGTGCCTTTTTTGGTAGCACTTATTAGAGTTGAACTTTGTATTATTTAGCTCCTGTACCTTCCACTGATAAAATTTAAGTGCCCTGACAGCTGGGACAGTCACCCTTTTAGGGACAATCACCTTTCTACTGAAAAAGCAATATTTTAATTGGGTGAAAAATTTTCTTTTTTTCCCAAATTTATCCCTTTCTGAGGTGTCATTTTCTCCTGAGTTTTAGATCAAAACTTGGGCAAGTGTCATCGACTTTTCAGTCATTCTTAGAGCAAAAACAAAAAATTAAAAGACTCTTGGTCCCAGGAAGAGTCATATATTGAAGGAGGAAATAGACAGAACAGGCTCCATCTTGAAAGCAGGACTCCATCTTGGGCCCAACTATGGACTGAGCTATATGCCCAGTATCTATGGAAATGACATACCAACTGGAAAACCAGACCCCCTGGAGGGAAGAGCCCCAGGGCTTGTACCTAGACCCTAGACTCTCCATCACCTAAAAGAGAATACCCTAATTATTTGTGTAACCAAATAGAATCATAAATTCTATTATGCTTATTGGGGTATGACCACAGGCCTATTGATAATTGCCCACTGTTAACTACCTAGGCTTAAGGCATATGAATCATGGGTTAACTTTGATTGTATCTTTCTTTTCCTTTGTTCAGACTAGTTTCAGGGAATTTGGGGAGGTAGGTTTGGGCACATACACTTAGGGTATATAAGGTTTTCACAAAAACTGGTTGGGGTCCTTGGCTAAGAGGAGACTCTGCCTTGGGCCCACTGGTGTAATAAACTGCACTCCACTATCTGCATTGTCCTTCTGAGTGAGTTTGTTTCCCGGAACACGTGGCTACAACAATATAACAGCAAGTGTCCATTCTGGGTAATTATATAGACTCTGACCTTCACTTCAGAAGAAGCTTCTTTCTCCTCACTCAGACTTGCTTCAGGGGCATGCTGGGCCTGGAATGCATTGAATGAAAGGTGAAAAACAAAACAGACCAACAACCAAAAAGACCCCCAAAAAATAAACCGAAAAAAACCCACAAAGAACACTGAGGAGAATTTTACACTTTAGTAGCTAAGGATGTGGAATAAGCAGAAGATATTTTGCTTTTCAGCTAGAGAGATGTTGCTCATGCGTCTAATTTTGCAGAGAGCTTCAGAAGAGGAAGCTGAAAAAAGGCCACTGAATTTGATGACAAAGATGACTGGGATCCTTGAAGCAGAAGTTTTAGCTGAATGTCAGAGGCAGAAACCAGACCTCTGTGAGCTGAGGCCAGAATGGGCAGTGAAGAAATGGAAACAGAAGCATGGGTTAACTCTGTTGATTGGTCCTGTACGCAGACATGGGAGACTGAGCACAGACTTTACAGAAACTTCTGCCTCCTCTCCAAATTTCATTAAAATGAGAGTAGTAGAATTTTTTTAAAAGGCATAATCAATAAGGCCAAGGAGAATGGGGGAGAGGATTATAGACTTGGGATATTATTGAAAGGTTGGAAGCCGGAAAGCAGATGGGATGGTGGTAATAGGTTTAGCACATGAGAGAGAAATGAAACCCAAACCTAATGAAGGAAGTCCATAAGAATAAAGCAAATTAACCCCCAGAGAACTCCAGAAAAGCCTAGCAACTGGGGCACCTACTACTTCTGAAGAAGATGGAGTGTCTAAAAAAACCAAAGGATTAGTTAAAAGAATGGATGTATGAATATGTTTTTAAGGAATCTGATATAAACAGCAGAAGAAACAACAAATATTTGAAAGTTGTTGTCTCTAGTTGAGAGAATCAAGGATGAGGAGGTTTGTGCTAGAAGTGTTTTATGTTATATGTGTCTGTGTTAGTCACTCAGTCATGTCTGACCCTTCGTGACCCCAAGGACTGTAGCCCTCCAGGCTCCTCTGTCCATGGGATTCTCCAGGCAAGAATACTGGAGTTGCTATTTCTTTCTCCAGAGGATCTTCCTGACCCAGGGATCGAACATGGGTCTCCTGCATTGCAGGCAGATTCTTTACCATCTGAGCCACCAGGGAAGTCCATCTAAGCCCAACCAATTGTTAAATAAATTATTAAATATTTTAATATCTCCATGATTTTAAGCCACATGGTATTATTTGTCTTTGTAATTGTATATAGAATTAATTTATTAAAAAACAGCTAGATGAAAAATAAGGTCATCATGCTTTCAATATAGAAAACATTAAAGTTAGGCTTTGAAGGGAAAAAAATGGAAACATAGTATCATAAAGGGACACAGTAAAGAGATTTTTGTTGTTAGGTTAGGAGAGATTTCATCATGAGTAAAGGGTAAGGTAAGTAATCCAATGGAATGGGAAAGATTGAAGCTTTAAGAGAGAAAGGGCAAAATTGTTGGAATCAGGTTGAGGATGGGGTGGGAGAAGGTGTAACCAGAGCATGGGGGAGAAAACTGCCTTTGAAATTAAGCAGTTTTCTATTTCTACAATTTCTTACTGTAAGTAGAATCAATTTCATGATAATATTACCATTTAAAATTTAAAGTTGATGGTAATGGCAAATACCAACACTGTGGCTGCTGACAATGGCAATAATCAAAGGAAAGTTAGGAAATTACTGTGGGGTGATGGCTGAAAACAGTAACAGTAAGGCTTTCTTATTCACTGTGTAAAACCTGATGGCAAAAAGTTTTAACTCTAAAGGGACTGGGTAAGTCACAGTTGTCCATGGATCCTCAACGTCTAGAGCAGTAGGCTGATGATCTTAGAGGACATTATTAAAGGGGTTTGTACATGCATTTTTACACCAGTGTTTGCTGTAGACAGAATATAAACTATTCCTCATACATTCATGTGTATTTATCTTTCCAATGTGTGTGGAAGCTGTTAAAATTAATAAGAAGCAAAATTATTTAAACTATCACTGAAATTATATTGATTGCATAACTTTCTTCCTTCTTACAATAACAGATACTAAAATTACAGCTACTATTCTGCCTGTAGTTGATGGTGAAAGGTAGATGGGTGGATCTAAGTATTTTCTTAAGATTTGTTTTTGTGGTAAACATAATACTATTTACTAAAATCTTATTTAACTCTTACTTCCAAGCAAAAGGTGAGACTGCATTTCCTTCTTGTGGCTGGATGTGGTGGTGACTTGCTTTGCACACAGAAATGTGAGCTGAAGTAACATGTATTGGTTTCAGGTAGGAACATTTAATTTCCAGTGCTCAACAATGCTACTTACTTCTGCTCTGCTGTGGTGATCAGGGGAACATATGTTTCAGAGGCACCATAGAATGAAACAAGCTCAGAAGGCTGGACCAACACATGGAGGATGTGTTCACTGGAGAGTCACCCAGACCCACAGTCTTTGCACAAGAAAAAATTAACTTTTCTTAAGTCAAGCCACTAAGATTTGAGGATTGGTTCTTATTGCAGCAGGAGAAAAACCCAACTATTTCTTCACATTAAAAATGAATATAATATGAACATTGCAAAAGAGACCAAACCCACATTTGTAACTTATTACAAGAGCAAAAATTCACAAACTAGTTTTCAACTTCCTTTAGACTTCAACATTGTTTGGACAGTTTTGTCTTTAACTTGGACCAATTGTAGATTGTTACAGGCTTCCTGGGATTTAGCATTCCTATTTCTCTACCAAAGATTTTTTTGGAAGCACCTCAACTCTCCTTTTCATTGGCATATTAGTCTTTCCTGTCATCCTTATTTTAACTTCCTTAGAGCCCTAGATAGAACTAGATCCTTCCTCATTTTCCCCACACACCCCCTCGTTGGGATTTCAAATTCTGTATTATGCTGATCTTATTCTTTTCAAAGTTGCTTGAAGGTAAAGAGTTCTCTAGCCACTGGCCACCTGCTTTTCAGAGGAACGTCCTAGGATTGTTCATACATAGAAAACAGCAAAAGTATTGTTTTTTTCAAATTGATAATGTGAGTAAAAAGCTTCTCTTTACCATCAGTGGTTTTTTGTTTTTGTATGTGGGGTTTTGTTTTGGTTCCTTGTTTGTTTTTCCTTGAAGCTTTGAAGGGAATTAATCTTGGAAGAGAAGCAGAAATTTTGTTTTGGTTTAAAAAAATCAAAACTGCTATAATGCTTTTTGCAGCAGTTTATTTCCTTGACTATTTGAAGTTATTGGGAAGAATAGCTAGGTCCTAACCCTGGGTCGGGAAGATCCCCTGGAGAAGGAAATGGCAACCCACTCCAGTATTCTTGCCTGGAGAATCCCATGGACGGAGGAGCCTGGTGGGCTACAGTCCACGGGGTCGCAAAGAGTCGGATAGGACTGAGTGACTGCACTTTCACTTTCACTTTCTTATTGCAGCATAGCCAAAACTTACTGATACAGGTAGCCATCTATATGTAGTCTTTATAATCCAAAACTTTGAGAACCACTTGTCTATGGAGATTGGGACAAACTGAATCATTCTGTGTGTAAGCTATGTGTGAGTTGATGGAGTATGCTAAAGAAGTTTTTTCCCCATTTTTGTTGAGCCTGGAATTAAAAGCTGAAAAAGAAGAGTACCAAATGTATGAAAAGTACTCCCAGTTGTAACCTGGGACTGTCTGCATCACTCATGTGAGGTGTATAATCTTGCAAATGCAGATTCTTGGATCCAAGCAGGAGACCTCCTGAATCAGAATTTCTGAGGGAAGATCTTGGCATCTGTACTGTAAACTAGCTCCATAAAGATTCTTATACTCCCCACGGATGGAGAGCCACTCCTATTGTCCAATAATTTTCAAAGTGGATTACATAAACCCCGGGGATGTGAAGATAACCCAGAGGGTAAAATAACTTTGTATGTTTTATTGAAAAAGTAGAAAGAAAGAAATGAACCTTCACTAATATTTGAATATGGATTGGCTCTTCACAGCATATTCATTCACTATTTATTGTGAGCCTACTATATGCTAGGCACTGTTCTGGGTCCTGGGGACACAAGCGCCAAAAGTAAATAAAGAATAAACATAGACACTTCCCTGGTGATCCAGTGGCTAAGACTTTGTGTTCCCAATGCAGGGGGCCCAGGTTCAATCCCAGGACATGTACGACATCCCACATGTCACAATTAAAGATTCCAAATAAGACCCAGTGCAGACAAATAAATATTTTTTTAAAAGAATAAATATGTAGTATGACATAACGTGACAAATACAAATACACAGTAAGAGAGAGACAGAGTGAGGGGAAGGATTGCTATTTTTGCATATAGTGTTGTCAAGGAAGACTTTGAGGAAACGTTTACCTTGGAGCAGATGCCTGAAGGTGAGTGAGCAAGCCACGCAGATATCTAGAGGTGAAGTGTCACAGCCAGAGGAAACAGCCAGAGCAAAAGTTGAGGGGTAGAAGTATATGTGATGTGCTCTTGGACCAGGATGCTGGGTGTGGCTGGAGGGCTGGGAATGGCTGAAGGGAGGAGATGAGGCCAGAGAATTGGAGGGATGTGTGATTGATCACATAGGACCTTGTTGGCTACTGAAAAGGCTTTGACTTATCCACTGGGGGATATGAGCAAATGATGTTGAGAGGGTAGGCAGATAATGAAGAACTGGTAAAGGAGATAAGAAGATGTGGCCAGTGAAGTAAAAGACAAATAAATAGAAAATGGTGACACAGAGGCAGACAGAAGGAAGGGATGATTAGCAGTTGTGTGATACTCTTCCAGTAAGACGGTGATCTTGACAAAGGTTATTTTGGTAGAATATGGGAACTCAAGCCGGACTGGGTTGGGAAGCCCCAAGAAATAATAGAAAGAGAAATTGAGCATAGCAACTTTTTTGAAGATTAGATGTCAAGAAGCACAGAGAAATGGGGTAATAATTGGAGGGCATTATTGACTACACTAAAGCCTTTGACTCTGTGGATCACAGCAAACTGTGGAAAATTCTTAAAGAGATGGGAACACCAGACCACCTTACCTGGCTCCTGTGAAACCTGTGTGCCAGTCAAGAAGCAACAGTTAGAACCAGACATGGAACAACGGACTAGTTCAAAATTGGGAAAGGAGTATGTCAAGGCTGTATATTGTCACCCTGCTTATTTAACTTATATGCAAAGTACATCATGTGAAATGCCAGGCTAGATGAAGCACAAGCTGGAATCAAGATCACCAGGAGAAATATAAATAATCTCAGATATGCAGATGAGACTACCCTATGGCAGAAAGTGAAGAGGAACTAAAGAGCCTCTTGATGAAGGTAAAAGAGGAGAGTGAAAAAGCTGGCTTAAAACTCAGCATTCAGAAAACTAAGATCATGGCATCTGATCCCATCACTTTATGGCAAAAAGATGGGGAAACAATGGAAACGTGACAGAGTATTTTCTTGGGCTCCAAAATCACTGCAGATGGTGACCGCAACAATGAAATTAAAGGAGACATGCTCCTTGGAAGAAAACCTATGATAAACCTAGACAGCATATTAAAAAGCAGAGACATTACTATGCCAATAAGAGTCCATCTCATCAAAGCTATAGTTTTTCCAGTAGTCATGCATGGATGTGAGAGTTGGACCATGAAGAAGGTTGAGCATCGAAGAATTGTTGATTTTGAACTGTGGCATTGGAGAAGACTCTTGGGAGTCCCTTGGACTGCAAGGAGATCAAACCAGTCAATCCTAAAGGAAATCAGTCCCGAATATTCATTGGAAGGACTGATGTTGAAGCTGAAGCTCCAATACTTTGACCACCTGATGTGAAGAGCTGACTCATAAGAAAAGACCCTGATGCTGGGAAAGATTGAAGGCAGGAAGAGAAGGGGACGACAGAGGATGAGATGGTTGGATGGCATCATCAGCTCAATGGATGTGAGTCTGAGTAGGCTCCAGGAGATGGTGAAGGACAGGGAAGTCTGGCGTGCTGCAGTCCATGGGGTCGCAAAGAGTTGGACACAGCTGAGTGAGTGAACAACAATATGGGGTCAAGAGAAGGTTTCTGTTTTAGGATGGAGAATCATATTCATGTGCTTGATTATGGGACATTATAGATTATATCATCTAGTTTTAGCCAAAATAATCTTCGCAGATGGACAAGTGATTTAGAGATTCATGTAGTGAAATGATACCAGATTGACAATAATGCCAAAATACAACATCAATAAACAAGAAAATGGCAGAGTCTACACTTCCAGCTACAGTAGAAGCTGTTTATTAGCCACCCCATGGGGTTCAAGACAATAGAAAGCTAATCAGACATGAAAAGAAGCCAACCTTCCCCCAATCAATAATATTAAAGAGACTGATGGAAATATAGGTTTCCATCTAATATCATTATTGAAACTTTCCCTGTGTTTATTGTGTATGTTGCTCTTTGTAAGGTATCTTTTCCAACTAATATGATATTAAAATCAAACAAAAAAATTAAAAAACACCATATTTGATGACATTATTTCATTAAAGATTAACAGTAAGATTATTATTAAAATACTTGTTTTTAAATTTTTCTTTTTTAAAGTGTATTTATACAGTAGAGTATATATTATTTATAAAGAAATATATTCACATATACTGGGGGCACACACACACAAATTTTTAGTGATTACTACTATAGCCTAGTTATCTCTAAAACATGACTCAACTCCCTTAGCTGCCGTTCTTTTTTTTAAGGGAGGATCACTTCTTTGGGATTTGTGATGCTGTAATCATTATCCTGCTGTAAACTTTATCTTTTTATTCTAGGCAGGAGTACAGGTTAGCATTTTTTTTTAGCTATGGCACATGGATTGTGGGATCTTAGTTCCTCAACCAGGGATTGACCCTGCACTCTTGGCAGTGAAAGCATGGAGTCCTAACCACTTGACCTCCAGGGAATTTCCCAGTGAAGGCATTTTAGATGGACAGTTGGTTATTAGACAACAAACAAGAAAAAAAACCAATCTACTATCCCACCCCGGTATACAGCCATATAGCTTTACCTCTGATTTCTTCACTGCCTTTGATTTTCGTTTTCCAAAAGTAGCCTATAAACAAAAGAAAAAAACAAGATCAATTATAACCAAATAGAGCAAAAGTCCACCACTCTCCCTCTGACTGTTTGCTGTAAAAAAGTCAAAAATTCCCCTTCTACTGCTAACTAGTTGTGTGATTTTTGGTAAATGACTTTACCTTTATGATTGCTTCTTCTTCTGTGAGATGTGGAAAATAAAAATAATATCCTCACAGAGCTGTTGTGAAGAGCAGAAATACATGGGAAGGCAGAAATAAACACTTGGGATCCTGTACAATGCTAGTGTGATGCTGACTGCTAGTGGTAGACTGCTTATGGCCCCAACTCTACTACTATTCATCCTATCCTTTGCTGTTATCTCTTCCTTCGGAGAGGGGAGATATATTTTCCTACTTCTAGATTCTGGGCCTGGCCAGTGACTTGCTTTGGACAAGGAAGTCAGCATGTGTGACATAAGAGATGCTTGGAGGGTACTTGTGCAACTGGGTTTGTCCTTCTGTTTCTCTGCCATAGCTATGGGAAGAAGATGATCAGGCCAGCAATGAAGAATCGCTCCAGCTGAGCCCACCTTCACTGAGATGATCTCCAGCTAACCTGTAGGTGAGTAAACTAAAGTTACATGCCACTGAGATTTTGTGATGATTGCATTATGATGGCCAACAGGTACAATCATGATTTCCCTGGAAAACACTGAGGAATAAGATGGAAAACTTTCAAAAAGAGTAAGCAATATAGACTTTTGTCTTTCTTCCAGAAGTGAATAAACAGCTCATATTCTGAAAGTTAACAATCACATCAGAAACACTTCCGTTGAAAGAGTCTTAGGCCCTATGTGGCCTCAATTCCTTCTCATCGTGGGCTTCACTAGCAATTTTTTCCTCCAATTTTATTTCGGGGTTATTTCCATCACTTTTGCCTCAGAGAGTGTAAAACAAAACAAAACAATGGTATAGTTTCTTGGTCTTGTTCTTTTTATAATGAATGTAAAATGGATGAAAAAAATTTTCATTTTTAATTGGTATTTTAAAAAATAGAAAACACACAGAAATATTATAAACATGTTCAAAAGCATGCCTGTAAAAATTATATTTCTCTCCTTCTGTTATCCATTCAACACATTCAAGCGCTACCTCAGAGTCAACCACTTAATAATCTCTAGTGAACCTTTCCAGAGATCATCACTGCATATGTGAACCCACACTTCACTAATTCTGCACCCCCAACACCAGTATAATTTACAACCAGGAGCCCACAAAGGGCATTTAGATTGTTTCCAATGTTCTGTTATTATGAACAGTGTTGTAATAAATCTCCTCATATAATATACATCATTTCCCCCATATGCTAAGTATATTTGTCAGTACTTACCTGGGAGTAACATTGCTGAATCAAAGAAATGAGCAGTTTTAGTTTTGAAAGACATTGGCTAATTTCTCTGTCTAGTGTGCATGCTCAGTTGCAAACTCTTGTGACCCCATGGATTGTAGCCCGCCAAGCTCCTCTGTTCATGAAGTTTTCCAGGCAAGAATACTGGAGTGAGTTGTCATTTCCTACTCCAGGAGATCTTCCCCACCCAGGCATGAACCTGGGTCTCCTGCATTGGCAGGTGGATTCTTTACCACTGAACCACCTGGGAAGCCCTTCTGTCTCTAGAAATTGCTCAAATTTGAACTCTTATCATCAATATATCAGTTCAGTTCAGTCGCTCAGTCGTGTCTAACTCTGCAACCCCAGGAACTGCAGCACGTCAGCTTCCCTGTCCTCACCAACTCACGGAGCTTGCTCAAACTCATATCCATCATCAAGTTGGTGATGCCATCCAACCATCTCATCCTCTGATGTCGCCTTCTCCTCCTGCCTTCAATCTTTGCCAGCAACAGGGTCTTTTCCAATGAGTCATTTCTTCACATCAAATGGCAAAAGTATTCGAGTTTCAGGTTTGTTGAAACAGTTTCAGCTTCAGCATCAGTCCTTCCAATGAATATTCAGGACTGATTCCTTTTAGGATTGACTGGTTTGATTTCCTTGCAGTCCAAGGGACTCTCAAGAGTCTTCTCCAACACACAGTTCAAAAACATCAATTCTTCGGCGCTCAGCTTTCTTTATGGTCCAACTCTCACATCCATACATGACTACTGGAAAAACCATAGCTTTGACTAGATGGACCTTTGTTGGCAAAGTTGTGTCTCTGCTTTTTAACGTGCTGTCTAGGTTGGTCATAGCTTTTCTTCCAAGGAGCAAGTGTCTTTTAATTTCATGGCTGCAGTCACCATCTGCAGTGATTTTGGAGCCCCCAAAAATGAAGTCTGTCACTGTTTTCATTGTTTCCCCATCTATTTGCCATGAAGTGATGGGACTGGATGCCATGATCATAGTTTTCCGAATGTTGAGCTTTAAGCCACTTTTTCACTCTCCTCTTTCACTTTCATCAAGAACCTTTTAGTTCTTCTTCACTTTCTGTCATAAGGGTGGTGTCATCTGCATATCTGTGGTAATTGATATTTCTTCAACCCCATGGACTATACAGTCCATTGTATTCTCCAGGCCAGAATACTGGAGTGGGTAGCCTATCCCTTCTCCAGGGGTCATCCCTTCATCCCTTCATCCAGGGTATATGACAGGGCCTATTTTCCATTTTCCTGACCACAGAACAGAAAACATTAAACATTTTTATCTTTGTCAATTAGATATATAAAAATGTCATCAGAGAATAGTTTTATCTGCATTTCCTCCCCAATGACTGAGGTTGACCACTTTTTTTTTTTTTTAATTAATTAACTAATCTGTGGCTGTACTGGGTCTTCACTGCTGCACACAGGCCCTCTCTAGTTGCTGCAAGTGGAGCCTCCTCCCTCGGTGTGGTGCTTCTCACGGCAGTGGCTTTGCTTGTTGCGAAGCACAGGCTCTAGGGTGCGCGCGCCCAGCAGTTGTGGTGCACAGGCTTCGTTGCCCCACGGCGTGTGGAATCCTCCCAGGCCAGGGATGGAACTTGTGTCCCCTGCATTGGCAGGCGGATTCTTAGCCACTGGATCACCAGGGACATTCTAGATTCATTGTCGTTTATCAAATTTAAGAAGTTTTTGGTTATTACTTCTTCAAATATTCTGACTCTCTCTTCTCCTTCTGAGATTCCAATTGTGTATATACTGATGGTTTCTCTTTTTATTCTTTTTTCTTTCTGCTCCTCAGATTAGATAATTTAATTGACCAATCTTCAGCTTCACTTACTCCTCTGCCTGCTCAAATCTGCTATTAAAACCCTCTAGTGAATTCTTTGTTTTACTTTTCAGTCTAATTCCTTTTATAATTTCTATCTTTTTATGGATATTCTCTATTTGTTCCTACATCCTCCTTTTTTTTTTTTTTTTTGGCTATTTGAATATATTTAAGATGTTTGACTTAAAGTCTTCGTCTGGTGGCTTCAAAGTCTGTCCTTTCTTAGAAATCATTTCTCCTGTGAATGGGCCATATTTTCTTGTTTCATTGCATGCTTCATATTCTTTGTTGAAGATTGGATATTTTGAATATTATAATGCTGTAATTCTTGAAATCAAATTCTTTCTTCTCCTCAAAGTTTGCTTTCCTTGACTTCTGTAGATTATAGCTGTTTACTAATTTTTCCAAATTGTTTCTATAATGATTTTTTTTTGTCATGTGTGGTTTCTGAAGTCTTGGTTCTGTCAAGCAAGTGTATGCTCCTCGGTTCTTTTTCTTGTCACAACAAAAATTTGGAGTGACGGACATTGAAGCCCCCTTGGCAGGTCACACCTCTTGTGTCTTGGACAGACCAGTATTATAGCTCTTAAATAAATCAGTGCTACAGCTCTATTGTATTTAGATGATAGCAGGAAAATCCATCTTCGAGGTGTGAGGGCACTTGGATCCAAAGACGGGAAGAGAAGAGTGCCCCATCGTGCAGGAGAGAGAGAGAGAAGAGGGCTTTGGCTCTTCTTTTTATATGATTTTGTGTTCCCCCTGGGCCTGCCCTATGCAAATTGGGCTTAGGCAGGAGCACTGTTCTACCTGAAGTCCTCACTCCGGTCCGGACCTTCCTTTGTTCTATTTTCGCGGACTTTTCCCTTCCAGGTCTTTTAGCCACCGCCATTTTGGACTCCTTTTCCCTATTCTAACTACCTAACAGTTCCTTTATTGCATTTATCTAGGATTTAGACAAAGATTTCCTTCCACACAAGGAACCAGAGAGAGAGAAAGAGAAAGGGACAGGGAGGGGAAAAAAGAGAAAGGAAGGAAGAAGGAAATAAAAGAAAGAAAGGAAAGAAGGAAAGGAAAGAATAAGGAATCCTTGAAATTGAGAACAATTAAAAAACCTCTTCCGAGTTTGCAAATTGGCTCTGCGCTGGGGCACATCAGTGCTCAGCACTTAACCAGTGTTTACAATTCTGTCTTAGCTTTTACTTCATGCTTGCACTGAGCCTGGAGGTGTAGGCTTAGGGTCTTCTTAGGTGTTTTCTGGGCTTCATCTTGCCCTGGGCATGTGTGTTGCTTTCTAAATTCCCCAGGATATGCAGGGGTTTTTGAATGCCCTAATTTCCAACTGAAACTTTTCCTTCCAAGCTTCAGCACTCTATTGTAGGCCTCAACCATTATCTTTTGTCTCAGGTGGGGGTAATTGTTTATTTGCTTGCCTTTATGTTTTTGAGGAATGCCTGCTGCCTTTCCACTCTGAGTTCCAAGTTAGATGAAACAAAGACAAATTTATTGTTTCAGTCTTCCAAGTAGCCCCTGGATGGGTTAGAACAGACAAACACAATTTCTTTTTAAATAAAGTCTGCTCTGCTCCATGTAGAACTGGCGACTAGAGTTCCACGCTGGGAATCTGGATTGCTATCTTCAAGACTGCCACTGAGTTGATATCTGGGTGGGGTAAGGGCAAGTAGAAATACTGCAATTTTCCTACCATTTTTAAGTTGCCTTTTTACTTCATTCAGCATTCTCTTGGGTACTGTAGGACTTTGATAACCGGAGTTCTGACAAAGTTGGTTTTGAAAGCTTGCTTGACTTTTCTACTTTTTTTTGGTGGGGGGACAAGTGTTTGGATTTGCCTACTCTGCCTTGCTAGCTGACATCACTCTCTGCACTGTGTATTGCCTCTTGTGCATATTCTATTTCCAGATCTCATCATTCTGTTGACCATCACCCCAGTTCTTTCCTTCCAAAATACTACCCATATAAACCAAAGTTTATAATATGCTTTTAGGGTAAAAAAAAAAATTAAAGGTTTTGGTTGGGGATTATGTCACAGCCAAGCATATCACAGTATTTTACCATATTGACTAAAATATTTGGCTTCCCTATTCATTATGGGGGCTTCCCTGGTGGCTCTGAAGGTAAAGAAGCTGCCTGCAATGCAGGAGATGGTTCGATCCTTGGGTTGGAAAGATCCTGTAGAGAAGGGGATGGCTACGTACTCCAAAATTCTTGCCTGGAGAGTTCCAAGGACCGAGATCCCTGTTCCTTAGTATCCCTTTGTTATTGACACAGTTGCCACTACCTCTGCGCTCTGAGTTTCTTTTCCACCCTTTCCTAAGTCCCCTTACCTCTTTGTCTGGGTAGGTTCAGTAAAACCAGGATTCTCATTTCACTGTTAGAACAACTTCACTGCCAGCCCACCCCATCATTGACATAATCCACTTTCAAATCAGTCCACCAAAATGTTTTGATATAAAAAAGGAGTGGGGCTTTTTATCCCCGAGAAGGAAATCTGCTCTCAGCTTTTAAAATGCAAAAGTTTCTCCCAGCTGTACATATTTTTTTCATGTTGAAAACGTAGATATATTTTAAAACTTAGAACATATTTATGTTGTCTCTATGGTTGTTGCAGCCATGAAATTAAAAGACGCTTACTCCTTGGAAGGAAAGTTATGACCAACCTAGATAGCATATTAAAAAGCAGAGACATTACTTTGCCAACAAAGGTCTGTCTGGTCAAGGCTATGGTTTTTCCAGTGGTCATGTATGGATGTGAGACTTGGACTGTGAAGAAAGCTGAGTGCCAAAAAATTGATGCTTTTGAACTGTGGTGTTGGAGAAGACTCTTGAGAGTCCCTTGGACTGCAAGGAGATCCATTGCAGATCCAACCAGTCCATCCTGAAGGAGATCAGTCCTGGGTGTTCATTGGAAGGACTGATGCTGAAGCTGAAACTCCAACACTTTGGCCACCTCATGTGAAGAGTTGACTAGTTGGAAAAGACCCTGATGCTGGGAGGGATTGGGGGCAGGAGGAGAAGGGGACGACAGAGGATGAGATGGTTGGATGGCATCACCGACTTGATGGGCATGAGTTTGAGTAAACTCTGGGAGTTGGTGATGGACAGGGAGGCCTGGCATGCTGCTATTCATGGGGCCACAAAGAGTCGGACACGACTGAGCGACTGAACTGAACTGATGGTTGTTGTTCTTCAGCCGCTAAATCAGGTCTGATTCTTTGTGATCCCATGGACTGTAGCCCACCAGGTTCCTCTGTCCATGGGATTTCCCAGGCAAGAATACTGGAGTGGGTTGCCATTTCCTTTTCCAGGGGATCTTCCCAGCCCAGGGAAGAACCCAGGTCTCCTGCATTGGCAGGTGGAGTCTTTACTGCTGAGCCACCAGGGAAGCCCCTATCTCTATGATAAGCTCCATTTAAAAAGGATTATTTCTCAGCAGGTGGCGTAAAAAATCATTCCATTTCCTTTTTTCCCCCATTTCCTTTTATAAAGAAATAATAATAGTATTTTACGAAGTTGTGGTTTCACAAATATGATATTAACTCTTTTCAAAATGCTGTTTCTTAAAGGAATGAAGACAATTTTATGATTGGATGATTGTTCAGTAAAAGAAAGAGGCTCTTTTCCTTTGTGTAAGTGAAAACTATTTTCAGTTTTCTTTTTAATTCTGTTTTTGTTCCAGGAACCCAAAATGTGGCTGAAATATCCTTTTTTCAGAAAACAAATTTTTCTTGTTATAATGTAGCACACATTTATCTGGTATTTAAAAAAGAAAAATGAAGAATGAATAAGACAAAATTTTTGAACTCTGAAAATTCGTAAATATATAAAACATAAAAATCATGAATAATCCCATTACTCAGAGATACCAACTGTTATCTGTTTAATATACACCCCTCATGAACTTTTAAACTGCCATTTATATAAGCATTTATTAATATATTTGTGTATGTGTGTGTGTATTTTTCTTCTTAATCAAAACAAGATTTTAGTGAGGCATTTTTTATTTCAATAAATATAAAAGCACCATTTTAATGTGATAGTTATTTCTGGATGTGCAAGAGTTTAATCTATTTTAATCAATAAGCACTTACTTTATTTCCATTTGGTTTATACTATAAATATTGCATATATAGTTTAGAACTTATAAAAAACTTAAGTATTTAATTCTGATATCTTAGGTAGTTTTCTTTAAACATTTGCTGCTATAAACAGACTTTAACACAAAACAATATTTGGAATTGTTTCAAAACTCTTTGATCACAAAAGTAGGCAATCATCAGTAAGTCTCTAAAATGTCTTAAACATTCCTAACCTTAACAGCCTACCTTCCAGACTGGCTACAATCTGCTGTTTTGGCTTTAACTACTTGAGTTGCCTACAAAGTCTCTACTCTGATCAAGTGGGTTTATTCATGGAGAGGAGCCCAGTGTTTTGCTGTCTTTCTGGCCATACCACTTGCTGTTTTTCAGGCTGAAAATCACTTCCTCTTTCTCTCCACTGATCAGATCTAATCCAGAATTATTATAGGTCTAGCTCAAATCCCACTTGTCCCATAAACCCTTCCCGATCTGTGAGCAGGAAGGGATTTTTCCTCTCATTAAAGTCCCTTGGCAGGTGATATTTGTGCCATTTTTGGGCAATTAAATATATATATATATATATGTCTTGTAACAGTTACTTCTCATGTTTTCAAATATTTTTCAAATTATGCTTATTGTTTCTTCATTGGTATATTTGTATCATCTTTCTACAACTGTACAAAAGGCTACTGAAGGAGGGATCAGTCTTGCCCATTGCTATACCTTGCACATAGATAGGGCTTGATAAATGTTTACTGATTTAATAATTACTATAAATCATAGATTTATTAGTAAAATTCTCATTCAGTCCAATCTCTATGCAGAGATAATAGCATATGAAAAAAGCAATTTCTTCAAGCTCTTTCATCAAGATATAACATAAAATTTTGGTTACTGACTAAATACTGTCATCGTTGGCAAGTAAACTATGTAATCCTTAAGTCAAAATAATATCCTTGAGATTTTTTTCTGTATTTTTACAATATTTGAAATATCTACTTAAAAGTTTGCATAAATATTGAATTGCTTACCTCACAAAAACTTAAGTAGAAGCACAAAAGTAAGAGAATGACATGACCAAGCTTCATGTTGGAGACAATCAGGATCTGTGTCTCTACTGTGGACTCTTCTTCACCCCAGGTATTCTTTTGAAATTTAATTTTTAACCTCTGAAAAAATATTTAAAAAGAGCAGCCCTTCTAAAGAGCTTTGTACTTTTGAACTTGTGGAGAACTTGGCAAAAATCCAGAGTTTTACCGTAAATGAAACCAAAAAAGACCTCAGCAAATAGCTGAGGGACTGTGTTTCCCGCAGAGAAAACTGATGCCCCACCTCGATTCTGAACAATGCCTTGTTCTGTTTGCTAGAGTAGACAGAAACCACTGAAAGAAATTCCTTATGCTTTGGTAAAACAGAATCATATTTTTCTTTAAGGACGAAGACTAGGAAATGGTAAGGAGTAAAAAGTCCATCGTATTGAATGCTATGCTGAACACTAAAAATCCTCACCAAAATGGTTCCTTTATCAATCATGGGTTGTCCTGTGATAAATCCTTTCTCTCTCAGCAGAAATGCTGTCACAGTTCGATTCTCTGGAAGCAGGTGTGAGACAGAGTTTGGGGTGGGAGATACTTACCAGGAATCAGCTCCGGGGAAAGGAAGGGAGCAGAAGCAGGAATGAACAGAAAGAGAAAGCGGACTGCAATGTGGGTCCGACACAGCCTTGGCCAGCTCGGGGTCGGGGGCAGTGGAGCCTCTGGAGTGAGAGTGGCCGGTCACAGGGGCCCTGGGTCATGCAGAAATGGCTGGGTCCTGCCTGCCTTTTTCGGTGACCTGGTGACAGTTGCCCAGGAAATGCATGTCCTTGGGTGAGGCAGGTCTTCAGTTGCTGTCAGAGAGAAGTGTCCGCTGACCACTCTCTTCACAGCCAGGCGGTCAGAACTTCCTTGAAAGGGGGATCTGGGAAATTCATCTCCTGGCCTTTCGGAGTCTACCATTTGCACCTTTGAGGTCTACTTTCCATGGATGTTTCAAGGGTGGCTCCTTCACACTTCCAGTGGGCCTCTTCCTGAGAGATAATTTAGGAGAGGGAAGTTGCAGGGGGTGTGGGTGGGGGAAGGAACTGTAGCCCCTGCCCTTGCAGTTGAGCTTGGGACTGCAGTTACTCCTCAGCCTCTGCCTCCTTCCTGTCCATTCTAGACTCCCCTCACCCTGAGTCTCCCCCTCTGCTGGCCTCAGTGGCTTACCTGGTGGCATGACCCTCAGCCTCTTCCAGGATGGCTGAGCCCCTGAATACCATTCCCTTCTCAGACCACGGTTGCTGTTCCCCTTTACTGACACAGGAGATACCTGAGTAGCTCTCACGGTTCCGCACACATTCCTCCCCACCCTCGCTGTAGCAGGCTTCCTTCCCCTGAAGTTCTCTTGACAGGTTACTTCTGTCTAGACGGTGAGCCCTCCTCTCCCCAGGCAGCTCAATGTGCACCAGGCAGAAGGCATAGCATATAGTTCACTGGGGTTCCTGTTTGTGCACCAGGCAGAAGGCATAGCATATAGTTCACTGGGGTTCCTGTTTGTGCCCCAGGGGAACAGTGTGTTTCCTTTGAGAAACAGACCTCAGAGTGCAAAGTGTGGGGACAGGAAGCACAGAGCCTCCAGTTGGTCATCAGAAGTGACGGCAAGTGTGGTCATTCCTGCCTCTGCTTCTTGGGTCGCAGACCTGTGTCTTCTCTCTGTCGCAGACACAGTGCCGCATGACGGTCCTTCAATTCAATGCATATACTGCTTCTTGGAGATCAGCACCCAGTCCTCCGAGTTTTGTCTTAAGTGGCACCTCAGTTTGGCCTTCAGCAGGCTACTCCAATGCTCCATAAGGCTGTCAGCCTCACAGTGGTGCGGTTATATGGTATGACCAGTGAACTGCACGGCCAGAGCTCCACGCTCACATCTCCTTTGCTAGAAGTGGGTTCCCTTATCTAGCAGGATGTTACATGGGATCCCTTGTTGGAGGATGAAATACTCTGTAATCCTTTGACTCATGACCCTGTGGCCCTGCAGGTAGGAAAGTTACCTGTCTTTATGTCTGTTTATTTATGTCTATTCCTGTGAGGATGTACCTCTGGCCTTTTAAAGACTGAAACAAGTGAATGATCAATTTACCACCAAGTGGCTAGCTGGTATCCTTGATGAGTTGTGCCATCTTGGGGGCTCGGCATTGGTCCCTGTTGATATCAGATTGGACATTTATTGATGGCAGTAGCCAAAGAAACCTTCAGGGCCTGTGCTATTATTGGCCATCTCTGTCACCATAGCCATTTTATCCTTGTTCCTGTTGTGTTAGTACTGAGATGGTTGATAACTGAGATTGGCTGATATCAATTAGCTGAGTCATTTTGTTGACTATTTATTACTTTTCTCTAGTGGATGTTCTCTGGTGGTGTTAATATGCATTACAAAGATTTTTATACTTCATTCCCACTCCTATAGGTATGTCCACAAGTTTCTACTCAGACCTTCTTGTTCTTAATCTTTGAATATCTTTCATTTTAGGAGAAAAGACCATCAGGCAATTACTACTGCCTGTGATTCCACATATAGTCTAACCTTAGGCCTCTTTTTTCCCCACACAGAGTGGATAGCCATGTGTACAACCTGAAGCTATGCCCACTGGGAGGACTTTCTTCCACCGCGTCTTTCAGAACCATTACCAAGCACGGTTGTCATTCAGCTGCCGTTTTTGGGGTGTACCTACATACAGAGCCACGCATCTGTGAAGCAAACTCAAACATTTCTCTCCTCCTTCAGCTGCTCATACCAGGGTTCCCATAGAGCCACAGGGGTGAGCTGAGGGACACAGGTGCAGCAGCTTGGATTTGGGGGAAAAGAGAGAAGCCTAGGCCACCTGCTCAAGTACTTTGCTGGTGCCCTTTGCTCCTCTGAGCCCTCTGTTCTAGATGTGACAGGTTCACCTTAGGTTTTTGCTAGGCCTGTTCAACCTTGTACTTCATGGGTCTGCTAGGACCCAGCCCTCAGTGTGCATTTCTCCCACAGTGACACATCAGTCACTCCATTTACCAGTGTTCAGTAGCGCGTGGGTTGTTTCTCTAAAAGAATATAATCCTCTGCTGCAGGTGGCACGGCCTTGCTCCAGAACCTCAGGGTGCTGTTCTTCCGCTGAGGCTTCCTCAAACACTCTGCAATGTTTTTTCCCACCGGTGACACCTCCAACGCCACAGGGTCTTCTGGATTACTGCAGAACTCTTTCCTGCTCTGGGAGCCAAAGCATTATTCTTAAGTGTGAAATATTTGTCCCCCAAATCAAATATTCCCCAAAAGGAATATCTCCAAAAAGACTGACTAAATTTTATGCTTCCTTCTTTATGAAATGAAGTACAAGACAAAATAATTTGTCCTTTACATTTGATAAGATGTCTTGGAAAAAATCTGAGATGTTTTCTCACAATTTTACTTATGTGCCACTTGTTGCCTGCTCTCTGGAGCATGTATGTCTTATCAAGGCATTCCACATGCTGGCCATCTCTTGCTTATCTGCTCTGATTAAGGTAATGCCATCAGTGTAATAAAACAATTTAATGTTCTATAGGAAATCTCAATGATAACCAGATCTCTTCAGAATTTTTTATGGCAGAAGTTGGCAGAGAAGACTTATGAGAAAATTATAATTGTATACTGTTGTTCATCCCATGTGAATGCAAACTGTTTCTGAAATTCTTTTCTGCTTAAAATACTTACAGTGGTTTCAGTTTTCCTGAAAACATTCTTATTGATATACTTTATAATATTGCTGAAACTAGAATCAAGGTTCTTATCTCTAAAAGAAATTTGATTGAAACAAATATTAAACCTTAGCAGGGGTGCAATTTCTAAGCTTAGAAGGAATAGAAGAAAACAAAAAGACATTTATATATCCAAATTATATTAAACATTTTATAACAAAAAAGCACTGAAAAGTGAGCTTAGCATATAACTCAGGATACTATTTAAAACATAATGAAAAAGAATCAAAATGATAGAAAGGAACTAATAAAGACATAAGCAATAGTAAATAAACCAGAAAGTAAAAAACCAGTAGACTTGATAACTAACATGAGTCATTCAGAAAAATAATTTTTAAAAAGAGAGAGTAAAACAATCTTAGAGGAAAGCTATTGAAGTGGTTATTTCTAGGGGGCTGCCAACACCCATTGTCCTTCATAATAGGGTCCCAATTTTCTGTGTGGAATTATCTTTCTTCTATTATGAGTTGTTTTTGGTAGGAGAGTAATTCCAGGCACCTGCTTTCCAAATGGAAGTTGAGAAATCCATATCCAGCCTCCTTCCATTCCTTTTTATAGCTCAGGGACTGATCAAAGAGTCTCTGTCTTTGGTGTTGGGTCTTGAGGTAAGTGATAAGAGAACAAAAGAAACAGTTGTGAATTATTTATTGCAGCAGGAGAAGCAGCATACTGGTCAGACCGTTTCAGCTACAGATAAGCTTCCTTGGATTCCTTTAGGCCTTGTTAAGTAGCCTTAGTTCTTAAGCCTAGTTTCTTAGCCACCTGTCAGTACTTGCAAACATCCTATTATTTTCTACTGAATTTTCTTTTACCAAAGTTAGCCAGTGTTGGCTTGGTGGCTTGTCAGTTAGAAATTTAAGTGATAAAGTCATGTGCAATTTATTAAATAATCTGAAGATCCAAAAAAAATTTCAAGGAAAATAGAATTATCAGAATCAACTTGGGATGAGATAGAAAATTCAAATAAATTAATAGCTAAGATGAAATGGAAAAATTAAAGATTTTAAACTCCCAAAGATACTAAGTTTTGCCAACATTTTAAAGAAAGATCATTCTGTCAATGTATGGCAAAATCACTACAATATTGTAAAGTAACTAGCCTCCAAATAAAATAAATAAATTTAAAAAAGAAAGATCATTCTTTTGTTATTTAAAATTTTTCAGAACATGAAAAAAGATAAAAAGCTCTCTGACTTACTAGCAATACTCTGACATACTTATCCAAAACTGGGTAAGATAAGCCTTGGAAAGAACTCTATAAGCTAATCTTAATTATTAATATACATGCAAAGAGATGGGCATACCAGACCACCTGACCTGCCTCTTAAGAAACCTGTATGCAGGTCAGGAAGCAACAGTTAGAACTGGACATGGAACAACAGACTGGTTCCAAATAGGAAAAGGAGTACATCAAGGCTGTATATTGTCACCTGCTTATTTAACTTATATGCAGAGTACATCATGAGAAACACTGGGCTGGAGGAAGCACAAGCTGGAATCAAGATTGCCGGGAGAAATATCAATAACCTCAGATATGCAGATGACACCACCCTTATGGCAGAAAGTGAATAAGAACTAAAGAGCCTCTTAATGAACGTGAAAAAGGAGAGTTGGCTTAAAGCTCAACATTCAGAAAACTAAGATCATGGCATCTGGTCCCATTACTTCATGGCAGATAGATGGGGATACAGTGGAAATAGTGGCTGACTTTATTTTTCTGGGCTCCAAAATCACTGCAGATGGTGATTGCAGCCATGAAATTAAAAGACACTTACTCCTTGGAAGAAAAGTTATGACCAACCTAAACAGCATATTAAAAAGCAGAGACATTACTTTGTCAACAAAGGTCCGTCTAGTCAAGGCTGTGATATTTCCAGTGGTCATGTATGGATGTGAGACTTGAACTATCAACAAAGCTGAGCGCTGAAGAATTGATGCTTTTGAACTGTGGTGTTGGAGAAGACTCTTGAGAGTCCCTTGGACTGCAAGGAGATCCAAGCAGTTCATCCTAAAGGAGATCAGTCCTGGGTGTTCATTGGAAGGACTGATGCTGAAGCTGAACTCCAATACTTTGGCCACCTGATGTGAAGAGCTGACTCATTTGAAAAGACCCTGATGCTAGGAAAGATTGAGGGCGGGAGAAGAAGGGGACGACAGAGGATGAGATGGTGGGATGGCATCACCGACTCAATGGACATAGGTTTGGGTAGACTCCAGGAGTTGGTGATGCATAGGGAGGCCTGGGGTGCTGTGGTTCATGGGGTCGCAAAGAGTCAGACACGACTGAGAGACTGAACTGAACTGAACTGAACTGAATGATCCTAAATAAAATTTTAGCAAACCATATACCATAAATCACAATATAGTAAAAGAATAACATATCATGACCAAGTGTGGACCATTTTAGAAATACGGGGGTGTTCAACATTAGGATATCTATTAGTGTTGTTGTTCAGTCACTATGTTGGGTCAGATTCTTTGCAACTGCATGAACTGCAGCATGCCAGGATTCCCTGTCCTTCAATATCGCCTGGAGTTTGCTCAAACTCATGTCCATTGAGTCAGTGATGCCATCCAGCCATTTTATCCTCTGTTGCCCCTCTTTTCCTCCTGCCTTCAATCTCTCCCAGCCCCAGGGTTTTTTCCAATGAGTTGGGTTTTCGATTCAGGTGGCCAAATTATTGGAGCCTCAGCTTCAGCATCAGTCCTTCCAATGATAATGATATTCAATCCCATCACTTCATGGCAAATAGATGGGGAAAAAATGGAAACAGTGGCAGGTTTTATTTCCTTGCTCTCCAAAATTACTGCAGATGGTGACCACAGCCATAAAATTAAAAAATGCATGCTCCTTGGAAGAAAAGCTATGACAAACCTAGACAACATATTAAAAAGGCAGAGACATCATTTTGCTGACAAAGGCCCATATAGTCAAACATATGGTTTTTCCAGTAGTCATGTATGGTTGTGAGAGTTGGACCTTAAAGAAGGCTGAGCACAGAAGAATTGATGCTTTTGAATTGTGGTGCTGAAGAAGACTCTTGAGAGTCCCGTGAACTGCAAGGAAATCAAACCAGTCAGTCCTAAAGGAAATCAGTCCTGAGTGTTCATCAAAAGGACTGATGTTGAAGCTGAAACTCCAATACTTTGGCCACCTGATGCAAAGAGCTGACTCATTTGAAAAGACCCTGATGCTGGGAAAGATTGAGGGCAGGAGGAGAAGGGGACAGCAGAGGATGAGATGGTTGGATGGCATCACCGACTCAATGGACATGAGTTTGGGTAGGCTCTGGGAGTTGGTGATGGACAGGGAGGCCTGGCATGCTGCAGTTTATGGGGTCGCAAAGAGTTGGACATGACTGAGCAACTGAACTGAACTGAACTGATGTAGGTGACAACTGTATCCAGAATAAGGGAGACCACAAAGTAAAGACGGTGGAATCTGAGAGAAGTGATAGGTGATCAGTGAAATAAAGAGCGAAGCAGTTGAGCCAGTGCCCCATTCTTCAGAAACTCACCTCAGCATTTTCTCCAGGATAAAGCCTACAAAGATTCTCTGTGGCGCAAGTTCTAACTGAGTGTCCCTGGAGTGAGCACTGAGGTGGAAGAAGCAGAGAACCATTCCTGGTACACACAACTTCCTGGCATTCAGGGAATCTCTGCACTTAAAAAAGTAAGCTATAGGCAAGCTGCTGAGACCTCACATCCCACCCCACCTTCTCCTACACAATCATCCACACAGTCCTCTGTAGTCAGAATCAACACAGACAGTATATACAGCACAATAAAAAGAAAAAGAAAGACCAATCTCATTTATCACTATAGTTGCAAAAATCCTAAACAAAATACCAACGAACTGATACAAAATCTTAAATAGGATTCAGCAGTCTTTTAATAATAACATTAACACTTACAGCTTTTTCTGCACACACACATAAATATGTATATAAGTAAAAGTGAAGTCGCTCAGTCACGTCTGACTCTTTGCGACCCCATGGACTGTAGCCTACCAGGATCCTCAGTTCATGGGATTTTCCAGGCAAGAGTACTGGAGTGGGTTGCCATTTCCTTCTCCAGGAGATCTTCCCGACCCAGGGATCAAACCCAGGTCTCCTGCATTGTAGGCAGATGCTTTACCGTCGGAGCTACCAAGGAAGCCCAAATATGTATATAGGCTCAAGTAAATAAAATATTTATGTTAAATTGTCTTAATTTCAGGGTAGGAAAATTTCACGTTTAAATTGGACATAGCAGTTCAGCAATTTTTTTTTCCTTTTAAAAAATATGTACCTCCTGTCTCTGTCCAATGATAAGACACAGAAGTCATGATAATTCAGAAGCAATGACCACCCCTTAGTGCCAGATTGTGTTCTTTGGGCTTCTTAAAGAAAGGGCTGAGGCAGGAAAAGTGTATGTCAGACAGAGCCATCCAGTGTCAGAGAGTAGGAAGCCATCAGAAGCTAGTGAGTGGTATTAAGACATAGGACCAAACTTGAAAGTGCTCTCACATGCCAAAGATGAAACAATTTACGCATTAAATACCTTTTATGTACATGTAGGCCTATAAAATGATTAATATTTATTAAAACCAATTTGCACTCTACTAACTTAAATAATTGAAGTTTCCTCTCCTACTCAATTTGCATGAGAGTTGATGTCCTATTTTTAAATTACTATAAATCAAGTATTAAACTTAAAAACTATGAATAACTGTTGTACAATGATAACATATAATATTATACAGTAACTCTAATTTGATAAAAATTTATAAAAAAAGAATTGAGATCCTTTGTGAGGAGGAGGAAACTACTCCTCACAATAAGTAGGCCAATAAGTTGTAGTCTTGGACAAAAATAAACAGATTCGTAGAAAAACACCATTCTTTAAGCAGCACTGAGTTGCATAATGTGAACCATGTTAACTATGCACTTCAAAATGATTAATGTGGTACAGTTTATGTTATGCATATTTTACCATAGTTGGAAAAAAAGAGCATTGGTAATTATTATTGGATTCTTATGGCTACATGTCTATCAGCTTCTGATCATGTCAATGTCATGGGATGGAGACTTGTGCTGTGTGCTCACTTGCTCAGCTGTGTCCGACTCTTTGAGACCCCATGGAGCATGGCCTGCCAGGCTCCTCTGTCCATGGGATTTCCCAGACCAGACAAGAATATTGGAGTGGGTTGCCATTTCCTTCTCTAGGGGATCTTCCCAACCCAGGGGTCGAAGCCACACCTCTTGCATCTCCTGCATTGGCAGGCAGATTCTTCATCACTGTGTCACCTGGGTATATAAAAGTTTTATGCAGGGTTTTCTGAGATGTAAAAATTAATTCAATGGTTCTTTCAGGGTAAAAGGATAGAAAAAGGCTGATCTAACGGATGGGAAATGGAGTTCTTCCAAGAAGGAATGATTGCCACTGGCAGAGAAAGAGAAGCAAGGCAATGATGCTGGTCTGATGGAGCTGAAAAACAGTGTAGAGCGCTGGAGGGAAATAAAATTAATTATCCAGAAGGCCTAGTCATGTGGAAATTTTACTTTAGACTTGTTACTAAAGGAAACGGCAAACTGTTTAGGGTCATGAAGATGGCTATGGTATGAGGAAACTTTTATTAAGTTCAGTATGTCATCACATGCATTACAGATGGAAGGAAGAAAAGGGTGGAGGCATTTATTTCAACACAGCAAAGATGCTAAGAATGTGAGGGTGCTGTAGTTCACTGCAATTATTTCTCAACTTTTGAGTTGTTGTAGATTATATTGGGTGAATTAGGGTAGGAATAACAGAGGACACTGTGGTAACAGGAGGCCTGTATCGACAGTATGAATCTACTTTAGATGGAATGAATAGAAATAGACAGCTTTGAATAAGGAGACTGCAACCAAGGTTGGGTGGGGATGATGGTAGGAGAGTGCTCAGATGTTGGAGTCCAAAGATTCAGAAACCAAGAGTATGATGCTACCATGAAGACAAACAGGGAATTGGAATGAAGAATAACTTGAAAAGAGGAAGGAGGGAGCCTGGGGGTGGTGATACAGCAAAGGATTGATGGGGTGTGAGAATCCATGGTTTCACTTTGTCTCTCTAACTAGGTGGGGAAGTTTCTTCCCTTCTAACAGTTTCTTGCATGTAAAATAAAGGGGTATCATGTAATCTTGAAGGTTCCATAGAAGTTCAATGGTTTCAACACATTGAGTTGGAGATAACAGACACCAAGACTCTTGAGAGTCCCTTGGACTGCAAGGAGATCCAACCAGTCAATCCTAAAGGAAATCTGTCCTGAATATTCATTGGAAGGACTGATGCTGAAGCTGAAACCCCAATACTTTGGCCACCTGATTCAAAGAACTGACTCCTTGAAAAAGACCCTGATGATGGGAAAGATTGAAGGCAGGAGGAGAAGGGGATGACAGAGGATGAGATGGATGAGATGGTTGAATGGCATCTCATGAGTCTGAGCAAGTTCCAGGAGTTGGTGATGGACAGGGCAGCCAGGCATGCTGCAGTCCACGGGGTTGCAAAGAGTCAGACATGACTAAGAGACTGAACTGAACTGGAGATAAAACACTGAATGTACACAGAGCAAAATAGAGCAGGGCTGTTATGAATAATCCTGCCTCTGTATGATGTATAGAATTTAAAGTGCATTTAGAAAATCTGAATAAAAATTTATTTAGAAAAAATTTCTTATTTATAGGATTGCTAAGTGCTTTCTCAAGAAGCTTGTACTTTAGTGTAGGTGACATATTGTGATTCCTAATATACCCATAGTTAAAGTCTACAAAGTTCTTCCAGTATGTAAATAACCCCCTAAAAAGGATACCAATCCCTACCTTCTTTCAAAAAGGCAGGTGACTGTGCTAAACATCAGGGTAAGCCCTCAGATTATTCAAGTGAAAAAAGATAATTCCAATTTAGCAAATGGAGGGTTGCTAGTCTTGTTTGGGAGATAACTTTTAGCGGAAGCCGAAGTTAGATATCCAGGACTTAAAAACAGGAGCGGAGAAAGGCTTGTAGTAGAGACTGTCCTGTTGGTGCTCAAAATGTACTTGCAGAGGAACAAACTATTTGGCACAAAAGATAAAAATATTGTCTGGTTTTCCTTCAGACAAGTTTCTTTACTAGCACGTACACACACAGTTTTCCCCCTTGCTTTAGTGAAACCAAATTGCCAACATCCGTTGCATCATCGAAAAAGCAAGAGAGTTCCAGAAAAACATCTATTTCTGCTTTATTGACTATGCCAAAGTCTTTGACTGTGTAGATCACAATAAACTATGGAAAATTCTGAAAAAGATGGAAATACCAGACCACCTTACCTGCCTCCTGAGAAATCTGTATGCAGGTCAGGAAGCAACAGTTAGAACTGGACATGGAACAACAGACTGGCTCCAAATTGGGAAAGGAGGAGGTCAAGGCTGTATATTGTCACCCTGCTTATTTATCTTATATGCAGAGTACATCATGAGAAATGCTGGGCTGGATGAAGCACAAGATGGAATCAAGATTGCCGGGAGAATATCAATAATTTCAGATATGCAGATGGCACCAGACTTATGGCAGAAAGCAAGAAGAACTAAAGAGACTATTGATGAAAGTGAAACAGGAGAGTGAAAAAGTTGGCTTAAAACTCAACATTCAGAAAACTAAGATCATGGCATCTGGTCCCAAAACTTCATGGCAAATAGATGGGAAAACAATGGAAACAGTGACAAGACTTTATTTTGGGGGGCTCCAAAATCACTGCAGATGGTGACTGCAGCCAAGAAATTAAAAGACGCTTACACCCTGGAAGAAAAGTTATGACCAACCTACACAGCATATTAAAAAGCAGAGACATTGCCAACAAAGGTTCGTCTAGTCAAAGCTATGGTTTTTCCAGTAGTCATGTATGGATGTGAGAGTTGGACTATCAAGAAAGCTGAGCATAGAAGAATTGATGCTTTTGAACTGTGGTGTTGGAGAAGACTCTTGAGAGTCCCTTGGACTGCAAGGAGATCCAACCAGTACATCCTAAAAGAGGTCAGTACAGAATATTCATTGGAAGGATTGATGCTGAAGCTGAAACTCCAATACTTTGGCCACCTGATGTGAAGAATTGACTCATCTGAAAAGACCCTGATGCTGGTAAAGATTGAAGGCTGGAGGAGAAGGGGACGACAGAGGATGAGATGGTTGGTTGGCATCACCCATTCAATGGACACGGGTTTGAGTAAACTACAGGAGTTGGTGATGGACAGGGAGGCCTGGCGTGCTGCACAGTCCATGGAGTCGCAGAGTCGGACATGACTGAGCGAATTAACTGCACTTAGTGAAACCATAGGATAAAACGATGGGCACAGTACTGCCCACAATCGTGCGTACTTCAAAGGATCCGGAAGAAACAAACGACTCGGAAGAACTCAGACAAGCCCTTTCACTGGGTTCCGATGCGAACAGATCCACCCTCCGGCAGAGCGCGGCTCAAATCTCCTCAACAGACAACTGGGGGAGCCGCAACCAACTGTCGAGGAAGAGGACCGCAGGGCAGTCTAACAATAGAGAACAGACCTGCACTCAGCTCCCAACCGGAACTGGCCGGGCGGCGGGCAGAGGGGCGGGCCCTGACGCCAGTCGTCGCCAAGGGCAACGCCGCAGAGCGGAACTTCCTGCAACGTCATGCTTCAAAGGACGCCGATATTGTATGTCACTTCCTCTGCTCGCCATAGGCAAGTAAAGCTGATTGTCGTAAAGTAACGGTTGATGTTGAGATATTACTGATACTCTTCCAGCACTGAAGGCTCTTTCGGACAGGCTATAGCGTACCTGCTTCCGCAGGTGCCTAGCTTTTTCTAAACCAGGTATTCGAGTTTCTAGGTGATTCCCTCCCCACTTCAGTTTTGTCCCGGTACGGTGGCCGAAGAGGCTCGTGTGAGGCGGAAGTACCGGAGTGTGGGTGTGAGCACCCGGGCCTGAGGTGCACGTGGCGCCGGTGAGTAGCGGGAGGAGGCCAGGCGGTCTGAGAAAGTTGGACGTGGAATGCAGCGGAGGGAGGGAGGGAATGCGGCTGAGGCCCTTCCTGCCTGCCGGGGGAGGAGGCTCGTGAGTGGTCGGTCGGCGCTCACAGGGCTGTCGGCAGGTCACACTCATCTTTCGGGCGAGTCGCTGGCCCTCTGGCCGTGGTTGAGGTGGCAGGGTTGCTGTTACTGTTATCCGCGTTTTCGGTTTCTGATTGAGGCCCAGAGGCCCCAGTGACTGAACGGCACGCACTGTTTTTCTCACCAGGTAGGAGCGAGCATGTCTTTTCGAGGCGGAGGTCGCGGAGGATTTAATCGAGGTGGCGGCTTCGGTCGCGGCGGCAGCAGCAACAGCCACTTCCGAGGTGGAGGCGGCGGCAATTTCAGAGGCGGCGGCGGCAGAGGAGGATTCGGACGAGGGGGCGGCCGCGGAGGCTTTAACAAAGGCCAAGATCAAGGACCTCCAGAACAAGTAGTTTGTATGTAGACTTCAGAGCTTGGCATACTTGGGCGCGAAGGGTGGAATGGAGTCGGGGGCAGAGGTTGTAGGTCTGTGTTATTAAGTTTGACTAGGAGTCTGGTGCTGAAAGGTAGATGCAGCAGCTGCCTTTCTCAGGGGGTTGGTCTTTAGTTGTGGAGTCAAGCCTACGGAGAGGCGGTAAACTGACTTCTAATTGTGCTGTAGAATGTAAGAAAGCTGAAGGATACCTAAAATGCATTATGGAAATAGAACTAGAGTTTAGGCTGAATGGGAGATATAAATAGGTATTTTATGTCCTTACCCTTACTGTTTTCGTTTTACAGATAAGAAAATTGATTCAGAGTTAAGTTTCTTTGCTAGTGTCATAGTGATGAGTGATAGTCTAATATATGAAGAGAAAGTTGGATCAGTATGCAAAATGGTGTAAAGAGATCAGTGGCTAGAGTGATAAATAGGGTCTAATATATGAAGAGAAAGTTGGATCAGTATGCAAAATGGTGTAAAGAGGTCAGTGGCTAGAGTCAAAGATCCTGTCCCCATAACAGTCCATGCATGACACATTGAGAGCTTGAGAAAGTGAAGAAAAAAGGAAGGGTTAGATGGGAGAGAGATTTCAGTGGAAACAAACTTAGAAGATGGCTAATACTAGAAATAAAAGGTTCTCGATTTTGAACTTGGGTGATGGGAGTTGAGAGTTGGTTTTATAGGAATATGGTGAGTATTTTAGTTTGGGGTGGATATAGGTTAGATATGAAAGTTAGATATGAAAGTTAGATATGAAATTCCAGACTTTCTTGGTGAGGATCAAAGAGTCAGTGAAAAGGTGATAAGTGGGAAGTTTTAAAAGGAGGAGGAAAAAGGCAGGAGAACAACAGACTGTCTTAGAGTTATGGATGGGGAGAAAGAAGAGAAACAATAGAATGAAGCATAGTATTTAATCAAATAATAATAGTAACTATAATAAAATAACTTACAGGTTGAGTGGTCTCAATATGCCAGGCACTTTCTAAGCACTTGACACTTATTGTTGTACTTAATCCTCACTCTTCCAGGTGTTAGGCGAGGGTTTTGTTGTTAGCCCTACATTAAAGATGAAGACACTGAAGAATAGAGAAGGTGAGACCTTTACTCCAGGTCACATAGCTAGTATTTTGTGGAGTTGGTACTAAGTCAGGAAGGCTTTTTTGCCTTTAGACAGATATGGTGAAATCCCAGGTAGCCAAGAGGAAAGCTTCTAGAAGAGGTTGGTCAATATTATTTGAAACTGTTTGATATTTTAACAATTTCATGTCCTATTTCAGTATTAGGAGAGTTCCTGCATCCTTGTGAAGATGACATAGTGTGTAAATGTACCACAGATGAAAATAAAGTACCTTATTTCAATGCTCCAGTTTATTTAGAAAACAAAGAACAAATTGGAAAAGTGGATGAAATATTTGGACAGCTTAGAGATTTTGTATCCTTTTTAATTGGAAGATGTAGCAATCCTGTTGAAAGGTCATGACTTGTTTTTTTCAATTTGTTTTTTTCTGGAGTTAAGTATTGATTAAACTGAACTTGGTGCTTCATAGAAGTGGATGCAGTATTGCTAAGATTGGACCATAAAGGAGAATCAAGACAGGGGAATCTATTTCCACATAAATTGAAAAGATAGGCCTCTTAAGTGTGCCTTCCTTTTTGGAAGGTTTTAGAAATGATTGTCACTTGGATCAGTGCCACTTGAGTTACTTTGCTTTCGATATGATGATGCTACTGCAATAGTATGGTGGAACTGGAAGTTTTAAAACAAAAACTTCACTTCTGTTTGGAAACTCATTTCTTACTTTTCGTGAATATTTCTGTATATTCCAACCTTGTTATTTTAAAAATGTCATGTGAATCCAGAAGATTATCGTTGATTGTAATTGCTTATTCCTTAATAAAATTAATAGTATTTTTCAGTTAAATTATCAGAGAACATGAAAGCATCTTCCTTTAAAAAACTACAGAAGGTGAGTCAAGCTGACACCTAGATCCTTGGTTTTATAAATGAATGACCTACCTTAGGGCAGTTTTACTTAAAGGCACTTGAGACTTCCTCAGTGTATCACTAGTGAAGTTACAGGGTTGGGATTTGTCCCAGACAGTTTTGAGTCTAGTGTGTCGGTTCTTAATGATTATATTATATTACCCCCAGCTCATCACTTAATTGTTTCTATTATTCTTCCAGTTTTATATAGACCCATATAAGCTGCTGCCGTTGCAGAGGTTTCTACCTCGACCTCCTGGTGAAAAGGGACCTCCAAGAGGCGGTGGCAGGGGAGGTCAAGGAGGAGGAAGAGGCAGAGGTGGCAGAGGTGGTAGAGGTGGTAAGTTCTCCATGGAGGAAAATTTCTAAAGAGATTTCAAAGTCACAGCCTACTTAAAGAGTACAATTTAATTTTGAATATAAGCCAACCTTCCTTATGGTTATTTATTTCTTTTCGTAAGGCTCTTTTCAAATCTTGGCAGATTACCATAGTAATTATGCTTATTTTTTATAACATATAGGATTAGCTTAATTGAATTTTAATTTTTTAATTAGTATTTAGCAAAACTTCATGAAGGTGAGTGATATCTTTATTTTATGGATGAGGAAATGTAAGCTTAGAAATGTTAATTTGTCCTAATCAAACGATTGGTGGCTCAGAAATAAAACCAGTATCTTCTGATGTCGTGTCAAAGACTATCACCAATAAATTCATTGCTTTGATTTCAGTATGTTGATGTTATGTATTTCCCCACAGCTTGGATACATTTATTGTGCAGGCAGCCAGGTGATAAGCCAGGTTGGGGATGAGCTGGGATGCAGCATCTGAGAATGATGTGCTAGGTGGGTGACAGGATGATGGGCAGAGCCAAAGTGGTAAGGAAGAGGAGCTGCCAAGTGGGTTACTGTATTAGAAAAGAGAATTCTGTTTTCAGTTTTGCCTCTCAATTTAATGAACGTTTCACTCTGTAAATGTGCCTTTTTGGGATCCAGGTAACTTGGAGATAATCTCTTAAAAGATATGTACATATTTATTTGGAAGTATCCCTTTGAGAATTTGAATGGAGATCCCCTCATTCCCATTCTATATTCAGTCTTCTATATATAGTTTTAAAAATTCACAACTCTATTTTCTTAAAATCTTAATCTTTTTATATTAGTATTTTGGATATATGTGTTTATTTCTTTATTATTTCTCTTTTTATGTTTCATCATTCTTTACAAAGCTATCCCCCAAAATAAGTAAAAGTAGGGACTGCAGTAGGAAGCCAAATGTGTTGGATAATAGAAAAAATAATTCAAAATTTTTAAATTTCAAAGCTCGTCAGCATGTGAACATCAGTGTGTATGTTTCCAGCTCAGTTAACCTTAAATGTTGTATCCATGGTACTTCCCAGGTGGTGCTAGTGGTAAAGAATCCACCTGCCAATACAGGAGACATAAGAGACATGGGTTCGATCCCTGGGTTAGGAAGATCCCTTGGAGGAGGGCACGCCAACCCATTACAGTATTCTTGCCTGGAGAATCCGATAGACAGAGGGGCCTGGTGGGCTACAGTCCATTGGGTCACAAAGAGTCGGACGTGACTGAGGCAACTTAGCAGGCATGGTAGTACTCCCAGAACCAAACCACCCATGTCTGCTACTTTTTGTTCTTAGGATTAAGAAGCCTTAGTGCAGTTTAAAAAGTGTATACCCTAAGCAAAAGTTGAGGTACTCATACATTTAACAATAGGGCTAAACTGAACTTTAAAGTAACAAGCTTTTCTAATGTATTAAAACTTGTTTAAAAAGTTGTAACCTATGATTTTACCTTTCTGTTGGTTTGAGAAACTACTACTGTTTCTCCATTTTTATCTTTTAGAAAATTCTGCGAGATAAAATATGTGAATATATGTTAGGTTGGTGCAGAAATAATTGCAGTTTTGCATTGTTGAACTTTGCCCTTTGATATTAGAATACATTCTTAAATAAATATGATTATATTATACCTCATTTTAATGCACATTTCTTGCTTTATATTTTTTGCTAATGACATTAGCAATAAAGATATGAAGATCATGGCATCCGGTCCTATCACTTCATGACAAATAGGTGGGGAAAATGTGGAAACTGTCAGATGTCATTTTCTTGGGCTCCAAAATCTGTGCATACGGTGACTGCAGCCACGAAATTAAAAGACACTTGCTCCTTGGAAGGAAAGCTGTGACAAACCTAGACAGTGTTTGAAAAAGCAGAGACATTACTTTGCCGATAAAAGTCCGTCTAGTCAAAGCTGTGGTTTCTCCAGTGGTCGTGTATGAATGTAAGAGTTGGACCATAAAGAAAGCTGAGTGTCAAAGAACTGGTGCTTTAAATTGCGGTGCTCTTGAGAAGACTCTTGAGAATCCTTTAAACTGCAAGAGCTGAAATCAATTCTAAAGGAAATCAGTCCTGAATATTCATTGGAAGAACTGGTGCTGAAGTTGAAGCTCCAGTATTTTGGCCCCCTGATGTGAAGAGCTGACTCATTGGAAAAGACCCTGATGCTGGGAAAGATTGAAGGCAAGAGGAGAAGGGGCCACAGAGGATGAAATGGTTGGATGGCATCACTAACTCAATGGACATGTTTGAGAAAACTCTGGGAGATAGTGAAGGACAGGGAAGCTTGGTGTGCTGCATGCAGTTCATGGGGTCACAGTGAGTCAGACACGATGTAGTGATTGAACAACAACAACAATGACATATTACTTGCTGTTTATTTTATATGTATTTTAGACTATGGAAATGATGTTAGACAAAAAGCAAAATTGAGCAGTTTTCTTATTCGAGTTCAAAATGGGTCATAAAGCAGTGGAGATAACTTGTAACATCAAGAACTCATTTGGCCCAGGAATTGCTAGTGAACGTACAGTTCATTGGTGGTTCAAGAAGTTTTGCAAAGGAAACGAGAGCCTTGAAGATGAGGAGTGCAGAGGCTGGCCACCGGAAAGTGACTCCAAGCCGTTAAGAACCACATTAAAGCTGATCCTCTTAAAACTACATGAGAAGTTGCCTAAGAACTTACCATTGACCATTCTATGGTTGTTTGACATTTGAAGCAAATTGGAAAGGTGAAAAAGGTTGACAAGAGGGTGCCTCATGAGCTGACTGCAAATAAAAAAAAAATCATTTCAGTGTGTCGTCCTCTTATTCTCTGTAACAACAATGAGCCATTTCTTGATTGAATTGTGACCTGCAGCAAAAATTGGATTTTATATGACGCCAGCGATGACCAGCTCAGTGATTGGACTGAGAAGAGGCTCTAAAATACTTCCCTAAGCCAAACTTGCACCAAAAAAAGGGTCGTGGTCACTGTTGGGTGGTCTGCTGCCAGTCTTCTGATCCATTATAGCTTTCTGAATCCTGGTAAAACCATTACATCTGAGAAGTATCCTCAGCAAATTGAGGAGATGCACTGAAAACTGCGGTGCCTGCAGCCATATCAATAGAATGGGCCCTATTCTTTCCCTTGACAATACTTGACCTAATGTCGAACAGCCAACGCTTCAAAACTTGAACAAATTGGACTGTGAAGTTTTGCCTCATTTGCTGAATTCATCTGACCTCTTGCCTAATTCATCTGACCTCTTGGCAAATGACTACAACTTCTTCAAGCATCTTGACAACTTTTTGCAGGGAAGAAGTTTCCACAACCAGAAGGATACAGAAAATGCTCTCCAAGAGTTCGTTGAATCCCATGGCATGAGTTTTTATGTTACAGGAATAAACAAACGTATCTCTCGTTGGCAAAAGGGTGTTGGTTGTAATGCTTCCTATTTTGATTAAGGAAGTGCTTGAGCCTAGTTATAATTTAAAATTCAGGGTCTGAAACTGCAGTGACTTTTGTAACAACCTAACACTATTCTTTATAATTGTAAGAAATATATTGATGTTTATAGGCTTACCAAAATGTGATAGGTTACAGTTATTTAATGAATATTTCCTTTATTTTTAGGTGGTTTTAGAGGTGGAAGAGGAGGTGGAGGTTTCAGAGGAGGAAGAGGGGGTGGTGGTTTCAGAGGTGAGTGGGGAAAAAAAAACTTGAAATAACTGAATTTCTAGAAATGGTATTGTCTACTATTTCTTTTTGCCAGCAAGTATGTAGAACACCATGGTATTCCTTTATTTTAGCCTAATATACAGTTAAATTTTATATCACTTTTACTTTTGAATTTTTTCACCTGTTTCTGCTTTACTTTGCTGTATTATTAATTTGAAAAGCAAAAAGGTGGTTATATAAATGATAGTTAAATTTGGTAAAGTATGTTTGTTAAACTTTACCAGAACTAATGCTGATTTTAAACTTGAGTTTTGGGTAATAGTGTTATTTAAAGTTCACTTTTCTATATTTTTAATATTTTCATTTTTTCTTATCAGGAAGAGGACATTAAGTGTAACAGTTGACAGAAACTTTACCAGTTGACTTCTGCATTAACCTCATAATTTACTTCAGTGGATCAGAAACTTGTTTCTTGAGCAAATTTTGAAGAACTGGTCATTTTAGAAAAGTGGAGCTAAAATGTCAACGTCATGCAAAAATGAGTGCGGCAGAACAGGCAACTTTGCTTCAAAAGAGTATGAATAAGTGTTTTAACATTTTGTACAATGTTCGGAACTTTGGGGGTGTTTAATAAAGGGACAGCTTTTATTTGGAGCATATTTGAATTTTGTAAATAAAGTGTTTTATTTCTTTAAGTAATTTAGAGCTGTGTTTATTAAACCAGAGTTTAAAGGGACAGCCCAGTAGATTTAAGATAGAAAAAGAGGATGTTTATATATCTAACTGAGCTTTAAAGAAAAACAGGCTAGTAGAGCAGTACTTCACATTATTTATAAATTAACACTCCCTTTAAAATGTTTGCCTTTTGTATATGAGAACATCAGCACACTTTATCATATTTTTTCCCTTTTGTGTGTTAGGACACAAATCAAAGTAAGACAACTTCTCTAATTGTAACTCATAATTGATTAGAAAGTTTTAGTATTAATTATGAATCTATTAAAGTTGGAACAGCTCTGTTCAGGCTGAGAACTAGAAATTCAAGACATTTCTGAAGAAATATTTAACTTTTTCATTCAATATAGATGGAATGTTGAAAGCTTCACTGAATGTTTTTATTTTTCTTTTTTAAGGGATTCCAGGTTTAAAGTTTTACTGACCATAAATAAATATTTGATCGCTTGCTACATGTTCATATTCTTGGATAGGGACATTACAAATGAAATTGGTTGTGGTTCTCAATGCTGTTATAGTATCAAGATGTTAACAAGTTAGAATACTGTGATATAGGATAATTTCCCCTGCCATTGACTCCCACCCTCCCTCCCTCCCCAGCATGGTTCATTCTTAGAAGGAATGAGTTGTTGTGTTATTTCTTCAGTTTTCTAGCATGCTTTACTTAATACTTGGTTAACTCTTGAATGTTTATTTGAGTAGCATATAGTATTGCCTAAGTCAGTATTTGGGTTTTCCTTATGCTTTTTGATTAATGGAATTGTAGCAGGATTAATAAATGTGTAAAATATAAGTATATATGATGATCAAATATGTTGAAAATTTTTCACAGAAGCAGTTATGCTATTACAACTTGGGAAAGGAATCTGTTTGATTTAGAATCCTTGGGTTGAAACTTTCAGTTAGGGCCAGGGTTTTTACTCTTGTTCTGTAAAAGACATAGTAACCACCAAAGTGACTATGGTATTGTCCTAAGGACAAATAATACACAGTTCCTACACTTTAACATTAAAAAAAAAAGTCTAAAATGGCTGTGTAGAAGTAGTGATAGGTTGTAGACAAACCACTTTTGAGGTTTTCTTCACCTTTTACCTTGGGTATATCTATTTCAGTCACTCAGTTCAGTTACTCAGTTGTCTCCAGCTCTTTGCGACCCCACGGACTGCAGCACGCCAGGCTTCCCTGTCCATCACCAACTCCTGGAGCTTGCTCAAACTCATGTCTGTAGAGTTGGTGATGCCATCCAACCATCTCATCCTCTGTCGTCCCCTTCTCCTTCCATCGTCAATCTTTTCCAGCAACTGTCTTTTCTAAGGAATCAGTTCTTCACATCAGGTGGCCAAAGTGTTGGAACTTCAGCATCAGTCCTTCCAATGAACAGTCAGGGTTGATCTCCTTTAGGATATACTGGTTGGATCTCCTTGCAGTCCAAGGGACTCTCAAGAGTCTTCTCCAACACCACAGTTCAAAAGCATCAATTCCTTGCCGTTAAACTTTCTTTATAGTTCAACTCTCACATCCATACGTGACTACTGGAAAAACCATAGCTACTAGATGGACCTTTGTTGGCAAAGTCATGGCTCTGCTTTTTAATATGCTGTCCAGATTGGTCATAGCTTTTCTTCTTAGGAGCAAGCATCTTTGAATTTCATGGCTGCAGTCACCATCTGCAGTGATTTTGGAGCCCAAGAAAGTAAAGTCTCACTGTTTCCATTGTTTCCCCATCTATTTACCATGAAGTGATGGGATCGGACGCCATGTTCTTAGTTTTTTGAGTGTTAAGTTTTAAGCCAGCTTTTTCAGTTCTCCTCTTTCACTTTGATCAAGAGGCTCTTTAGGTCCTCTCGCTTTCTCTCATAAGGGTGGTATCATCTGCATATCTGAGGTTATTGATATTTCTTCCAGTGATCTTGATTCTGTTTTGTGCTTCAGCCCGGCATTTCACATGATGTACTGCATATAAGTTAGATAAACAGGGTGACAATATAAAGCCTTGACGTACTCCTTTCCCAATTTGGAACCAGTCTGTTGTTCCATGTCCGGTCCTAACTGTTGCGACTTGACGTGCATACAGACTTCGCAGGAGGCAGGTAAGGTGGTCTGGTATTCCTATTTCTTGAAGAATTTTCCACAGTTCGTTGTGATCCACACAGTCAAAGGTTTTGGCATAGTCAATAAATCAGAAGTAGATGTTTTTTTCTGGAATTTTTTTGCTTTTTCTGATCCAACGGATGTTGGCAGTTTGATCTCTGGTTCCTCTGCCTTTTCTAAATCCAGGTTGAACATCTGGAAGTTCTCGGTTCATGTACTGTTGAAGCCTGGCTTGGAGAATTTTGAGCATTTGCCAGCATGTGAAATGAGTTGCAATTGTGCAATGTTTTGAACATTTTTTTGGGATTAGAATGAAAACTGACCTTTCCAGTCCTGTGGCCACTGCTAAGTTTTCCAAATTTGCTAGCATATTGAGCGCAGCACTTTCACAGCATCATCTTATAGGAATTGAAATAGCTCAGCTGGAATTCCGTCACCTCCAGTAACTGTTCGTAGTCATGCTTCGTAAGGCCCACTTGACTTCTCATTCCAGGATATCTGGCTCTAGATGAATGATCACACCATAGCGGTTATCTGGACCATTAAGACCTTTTTTATATAGTTCTGTGTATTATTGCCACCTCTTCTTAATATCTTCTGTTCTGTTAGGTCCATATCATTTCTGTCCTTTATTGTGCCCATCTTTCCATGAAATCTTCTCTTGGTATCTCTAATTTTCTTGAAGAGCTTGCCAGTCTCCCATTCTATTGTTTTCCTCTCTTTGCAGTGATCACTGAGGCAGGCTTCCTTATCTCTCCTTGCTATTCTTTGGAACTCTGCATTGAGATGGGTATATCTTTCTTTTTCTCCTTTGCCTTTCACTTCTCTTCTTTTCTCAGCTATTTGTAAGGCCTCCTCAGAGAACCTTTTTGCATTTCTTTTTCTTGGGGATGGTTTTGATCACCGCCTCCTATATAATGTCAGGAACCTCCATTCATAGTTCTTCAGGCACTCTGTCTATGAGAGCTAATCCCTTGAATCTATTTGTCACTTCCACTGTGTAATTGTAAGGGATTTGATTTAGGTCATGCCTGAATGATCTAGTGGTTTTCCCTACTTTCTTCAATTTAAATCTGAATTTTGCAGTAAGGAGTTCATGATCTGAGCCACAGACAGCTCCTCGTCTTGTTTTTGCTAACTGTATAGAGCTTCTCCATCTTTGGCTGCAGAGAATATAATTAGTCTGATTTCTGTATTGACCATCTGGTGATGTCCATATGTAGAGTCGTCTCTTGTGTTGTTGGAAGAGGGTGTTTGCTATGACCAGTGCGTTAGGCATTAGCCATCTTTAAACTTTTATTTCCACATCCTATTTTTCTTTTTTTTTCCTTATAGTAGTTCTTCCTGGGTTATTAGGTTTTTTTTGTTTGTTTGTTTGTTTTTTGTGGCTTCTCTGAATGGCATGTGGGATCTTAGTTCCCTGACCAGGGATTGAATCTGTACCCCCTGGACTGCTAGGAAGTCCCTAGGGCATTTGGTTTTGAATCTAGTTCATATGTTTTGGGAACCTAACTAATACATTTTGTATTGTGATATCACTGAGTTCCATTGTAAAAGATACTTTAATAGTTATTGACATATTAAATCTTTTGACTTGTTAGCTGAATGACTTTCTGAGTGCTTGCATCATGCTAAAATGTACTTGTTGCCATAGCAATGAAAAGGTTTAGTGGAATACAAGCAATATTACCTGGTATCCCTGAGCATTTGGGAAGAGTTATGAAAGAAGGACTGATTTTAGGCCAGTTAAAGTTTATGAAATTGAAGAATCATGAGCTGTGTCAACTTAACATGCTTATAGTTATATTTCTTAGTATTCTAAGCCTCATCACAATATAGTTTTTCCATGTGACTTATGAAGGAAGCATAAAAAATTATTTAGAATGTACCTATCACACTCATAATCTGTAAAACTTTTATCAATAGCAAATAGTTAACTTTGGAATTATGTTTCTTCAGTTTTTATAAACAGAGCTAATTATTTCTGGAAAATTTAAACGGGTGGTACAATTAACTAGGCATAATCCTTTACAGAAAAGATAGGGACTATGAACAAAAGTAAACTCAAAACGTTTTGAGTGAATAGTGATTGCAAAAATTAAAAAAAACAAGAAAGAGGAAGACGTGAAACCTAATAACCCATGGTTTTTAAATGGTGAGGTCATTTTAGGATTAAACGTTCATTGCTTTAGGGTTGTTTGAAAATATTTTGATATTGGAAAACTAATGAGATTCACTTTTCTAGTATACTTTTCACAGTATTACTATATGTGTCATAAAAATTTGAATACTAGTAGCTGTAAGATCTGGGATAGATGAGCCCACCTGGTTTCAACTTCTTCAGTTTATTCAAGAATATAGCTGAAAATTGAGGCAAAAGGATTATGTTGTGTCCCCTTCCTGTAGGCCATGCTAAGATTATAGAATTAAGTAGGTAAATATAGCCCTCTAGTGGTTCTGTTATATACTTACACTGTTAACTTTGGTGCATCTATCATTTTTCTACTGATTTTTAGGAATTTCACTATTGAGTAAAATCAGATTTTTATAATATATGGCATAAAAAATTACGAAGGAAAAAGATGGTAGGGATATCTTATTCTAACAATAAATGTTCATTAGATTATCATCCACTTATGTAACACACTTTTGGAGTTAAGATAATCCAGAATATTAGAAATGCTCTGTAGTTTATGAGATGAATCGTTCACTCTAGATACTTTGCTGGTCTATGCTATGGTTATTAACCAGATAACAACTGACGCATATCAAAATGTAGGGTAAATGAACTGAGGTGGATTATGAAGTAGATCATGCTATATCTGTGCTTTGAAATATATAGTTATTAATAACGTAGATTTAGGTTTCTTGACCTGGAATTTATGGTATAGCTTTAGGGGAAAACAAATTGAAGAATTATTTTGTATATATGTAACTCCCCAGTTTTTGAAAAGAATGGGGTTAAAAGTGGAGGAAACCTTAAACAGTTCTATAACTGTTTCTATAAGCAAAGAAAAAGAATATACTCAAAACAATTATTATCATCAGGAGAGTGAAATTTGGAAGGTAGGAGGGAGATTACTTCTTTATCTCTAATGATTTAAATTGTTGTGAAAAAACAAAAGGAACTGAAATGGAAAACTTGAAAATCAACAGAAAACAGTCACCTTAACCTGTGTAGTTTTAGAGGACTAATGGTGACTCTTTATTTCCAGCAGAAATTAGTTAATTCAGGTTCTGATCTAATTTTCTGAGTTTGTTTATTGTTTAAATGGGATGTGTGCACTTGATAATCTCCTTGGATATAAAGCTGATGCCCAAATTGGTTAAAATGTATGTTGTTTGGTATTTCTCTTTATTTTGCTAGTAAGCTTTTCCCTTCTTCTGGGGATTAAAATCCTTTCTTCTTTAGCCCAATTAGATTTGTTAAAGGAGAGCCTCTATGAAAAGGCCCTTCTTTGAGGTCTTTAAGTGGAAATGGAAATTATTGGTTCTGAAAATTTTTCTCTCACTGGCTTTTGAAACATTTCGTAGATGTTGAAAGCTCATTATGAAGGATGTCCCAATATCTTCACTCCAAAATGCTAAGGAATAATTTAGCCAACAGTTCAGACTTTAAAAATGAAAATGGCTCTGTCTTTTCACAGACCGAACACAGCATTGTCGCAGCTTACTTGATTACCGCAGGTATGGATGTTCACTCCATTAATGGTTATTTTGCTTTTGAATGAGTGAAGAAAAGCTGAGGTTTTTAGCATAAGGTAGTAGAAGAAGCATGGGTTCAGAGATAGTGTTTCAAGTTCTGTACTGCTGGCCAACCTCGACAAGTCACTTATCCTTTCTCAGTTGTTGTGCTCATGTGATAAATAAGGATAATACTTGCTCTTCTTCCTGGCTGTAAAGATCAAATAAGAAAATGTAGGTGAAAGGATAAATGGAAACGTTGTTAATTGTGGTTAATCTAACAAGTTATTTTGAATTTTGATAGACAGTGAGATGGGGCTGAGAAAAGTTTTCTAGAAAACAATCGTCTGTATGTTTGGTTATTATATTGTCAAATGAATTTTTATTGGGGGAGAATGTGCACTGTGGCAAAAGTATATTTTTATGGCATTTATTATTCTCATACATACTTTCTGTAGTTTTGTCATCAGTGGTGGAATCTAGTTCAGATTGAAAGATCCTGGAAAGAAAATTAGTTGTAAAGAGAGCAGACTGTGTTATCATTGAGGACTGAGTTTGATGATTGAGCTCGTTTTTGAATGCTGTATTGGAAAACTGAAATTTGGTTTTCTTTTTTTTTCTTTCTTTTTCTTTTTTTTTCTAAAATCTTTTCTTTCTTCATAAGGCCTCTTTTTCTATTAAAGATTTTTTTAAAATGTGGACCATTTTTAAAGTCTTTATTAAATTTCTTACAATATTGCTTCTGTTGTTTGTATTTTAGTTTTTTTGGCCGCAAGCCATGTGGGAATCTCATCTTCCCAACCAGGGGTTGAACCCTTAGCCTCTGCATTGGAAGGCAAAGCCTTAATTAACCACTGGCCTGCCAGGGAAGTCCCTTGAGGTCTCTTTCCTTGGATATGCTGACTATGTGTTATTCTATGCCTTCTGACTTTTAGTCTTGTTTCCCCATATTATCTATTACAAATAAATGCATCCACAAAGCTTTTGTCTGTTAAACGTACATATACTTTATGGAAAGGACTGTACTTGGTGCCATCAGGGGAGGCAGCTGAGAGTTTGGGGTCAGATGGAGGTTTATTCCCCTTTGTGCATGTGTTACAGTTCCAATTTTAAAAGCAGTCTCAAAGAATCAATTAAAGGAGCCCTCCCAGCCCTGCCATAGGTCAGTAAAAATCCTGACCTAGCTCTGAGAGGTGCGATGCAGCAAAACCTGACTAGACCAAAAACATGGCCCCCTCCAGCTTGGCACACTGCCCAGCTCCCTTCTTAATGAGTTAGAAACTCCCACCATTAGCAGTAACAACCCAGAGAGAAGACAAAAATCTCCAGAAGGCTGCTGTGAAGATGTGTAAGTTGGCTGGCAAAAGAAGGCAGCTTCCCTAGACAGCATCCTCTCCCATACACGTAAGCAAAAAGTTAGCCGGATGCCACCTTGGCCTTTTCGGCAGAGACACGTGGAGACCACGGCAGAGAGCAAAAGCGGGTAAATTCCATTACCCAGGAGGTGGACGCAGGGCTCAGGGCGCCCAACACCACCCCTGAAACTCAGAAAATAGAGAAGGAATCTGGGGCAAGGGCAAAGAGATTGAGAGCCTCCCACGCGGTTTTGTGATTGGTCTGGGTGCACAGTAACACCTCGGAGGGGGCTTGGGGATGGGAGCAAGACCTGAGTGAACTGAGGCTGCAAAGAAGCGATGGACTGGCTTGAACAGGGTTCAGAAGGCCATTCTGGGGAAGCCGGGGGCCCAAACTCAGACCCATGCAAGTCCCTCGCCTTGACTCCAACTGCTGTGCAAATGCTTCTTGCCTGAAATTTGGTTTTCATTTTTTAGTCTCTTTGTAGCAGGGAGCATGTTCCTTTATCTTTTTGTTCTTCCATTTCATATCTATAAAATGGGGATAAGAATAAGCTACCAGTTGGGATTGTTGTGAAAAGTAAAAAAAATAATGCACAGACATACCTAAATGATATATACAGTATATGTTGGACAAATACTAATGAATTTTAGAAGTAACTCTTTTATTATTTTTTGGATTGACTTATGAAAAATTTCAAGTATATTCAAAAGTAGAGTAAAAGCATAGCAAATCCTACTATACCCTGTTTATTCTTTATAGTTGCTTAATTTCCCCATTATTCACAGAGTGTCACTTCTCTGCTAGAAACTGTGGTTCCTCAGTTAATTTTCATAAATTTTAGTACATGCTAATAACTCTTTCATTTGAATACCTCTGTATGATAAGTCCTGGGTGAGTTCTGTTTTCTTTTTTTTCCGGTGCTGCAACAAAAAATTGAAAACAAGATGCTACTTAATGAGATAATCTCCTTGTCACAACTGTATAGGAATACTTTGTATACAAACTTTTGGTTTAGTTAGTTTTTGGTAGATGACCAAGAAAAGCTATCTTTTTTGATCTGGTTACAAAAGAAGCATGCAAAGAAAGTTTCCTGTTAAGAAAATGCTCTCTCTTGTTATTCCTGTAACCACAGTAACAGTAACAGTGGTCTTACTGTGGCAGTGAGGACTCTGCTGCTGCTGCCACTACCGCAGCCACCGTCACCACTACCGCCCCTAAAGTTAGTGTTTGAGTGCGTGGTATGGACCAAGCACTGCTGTAAGCACTTACCTGTACGGAGTAATTCATCCTTAAACTAATTCAGCAAGTGAATTCGTCTTATTTTCTCCGTTTATACTGGTAGATTTTAAGTACCTTTCCCAACACACACATCTACTAAGTAGCTACACCAGTACTGAACTCAGGTTCTTTGGCTCTAGAACCCTCATGTAAAATCACAAGGATCAGTTTTAATGTGTATGTGTTGTATTTTTAGCAGGTGAACTGAAGTGAGCATATCTTACCTCATTATGCTTTTGTTGAAATGTTTATTGTTCTTTGGGCTCCCAAACCTCTACCTTTAACAAAATTCAATTAAACCAAAACTATGAGGAAAAAAATTTAGTCAAAGCATTTATTTCATTTGCTACTGTTACAAAAAGCCTATTTTTCATTTTGAATTTCATTTTTAATTTAATAGTTCTCTGGATTTTAGCTGTTAAAACTTTTACCAACTTAAGCTCTCCCTTTTTTCAGTTTATGCTGGGGGTTAGAGGGCATGGTGAATTAAGGATCTGAAATAGATTCATTATGGGTGCATTATAGGATAAAGGGTGACAGATAATAGGCTGAGAGGATGACTGCAAAGCAGCTAATGAAGGACCTAAGCTGTGAAGGCAGTAGGGGGCCACTAAATGACATGGTCCAATATGTGTTTTAGATATATGCTGTAATGGTAGCTAACAGGCCAGGTGGGGCACCCTAGGTAGGAGTTATGGTAAAGGTTAAGAAGGCTTCTGAGGAGGAAGTAGTGGCAATGGCGATAGAAAGAACTAGAATTTAGAGTCTCTGGTGGTTGGAGTTGGAGACTGGGGGAGAAGGTGAAGGAGCATCAAAGATGACAACTAGGTTTCATTTTTTTGGACCACTGGATAAATGGTGAAGCTGTTCACACCTGGAGAAGAACATGCTTGGGACAGAAATGAAAATCTCTGCGTTTAGTTTTAGAGAAGTCCCATAAAAAGCTGGACACATGGGTTTGAATTTTATGAGATTGATCTGGAAAGTATCAGCATATAGCCTTGACTCTGAAATCACTGAGTATATGTTGAATGTGAAAAGAAAGAGGTCTAGGACAGAAACTTGGACAATGTATATGTTTAGTAAGGTAGAGATGAAGAAAGAAGGACCATGAAGTAGATTGAGAAGGATCTCCGGAAGAGATTGGAGAAGAGCCACAGAAGTCAAAGGGAAGCTAAGTGAAAGTGTGTTAATTGCTCAGTTGTGTCTGACTGTTTGCAACCCGTGGGCTGTAGCCCACTGACAATGTAGAGCACCATTGACAGGGTGCTCTGTCAATGGAGTTCTCCACGCAAGAATACTGGAGTAGGTTGCCATGCCCTTCTCCAGGGAATCTTCCCAACCCTGGAATCAAACCCGTGTCTCCTGTATTGTAGGCAGATTCTTCACTTCTGAGCCACCAGGGAAGTCCCTAAGTTAGGTAAACTTAGACCTAACTACTAAATAATCGGTTGTCTACTCATCAGAAAACATGGGTTCCCTTGGTCGCTCAGTCAGTAGAGTCTGCCTGCAGTACAGGAGATGTGGGTTCAATCCCTGAGTCAGGAAGATTCCCTTGGGGAAGGGAATGGCTTCCCACTCCAGTATTCCTGCCTGGAGAATCCCATGGAGAGAGGAGCCTGGTGGGCTATAGTCCATGGGGTCTCAAAGAATCAGACATGACTGAGCAACTAACACTTTCACAGCTAGGAAATAGAGCAGAGTGCTTGAGACAGCTGAAGAGAAAATAAAAGGACTAACCTGTTTACCTCATTACCCCCATAATATCTAAAACTACCCCATAAGTACAGTTACTTTATTCTAGTTGCATACTTGGTAGGCAACAAATTTACTACACTGTATTTTAATCTGACCTTTTTTTTTTTAAGTTTTCTTTTTTTTTCCCCCAATTTATTTTTATTAGTTGGAGGCTAATTAGTTTACAATATTATAGTGGTTTTTGTCATACATTGACATGAATCAGCCATGGATTTACATGTGTTCCCCATCCCGATCCCCCCTCCCACCTCCCTCTCCACCCGATCCCTCTGGGTCTTCCCAGTGCACCAGCCCTGAGCACTTGTCTCATGCATCCAACCTGGGCTGGTGATCTGTTTCACCCTAGATAATATACATGTTTCGATGCTGTTCTCTCAGAACATCCCACCCTCGCCTTCTCCCACAGAGTCCAAAATTCTGTTCTGTACATCTGTGTCTCTTTTTCTGTTTTGCATATAGGGTTATCATTACCATCTTTCTAAATTCCATATATATGTGTTAGTATACTGTATTTATATGGTCTTTATCTTTCTGGCTTACTTCACTCTGTATGATGGGCTTTTAAAAAAATCAACAAATCTGTTACTAACCAGAAAGATTCTTCAGTTCACTAAACTTTTTGGAGCTACAATACTGGATGCAAAAATAATGAGCCAAAGAATCATCAAATTTGATATCATTGTGTCTTAATTATGCTTGCATAAATAATAGATATTAAGCAATATGAGTTTTAGTTGTCTGTTTATTAAATAAATCTGCTATATGTCACATACTCAACATAGAAGTCATTAGAAGCCTGTAATTTACACAGGAAGATTAGGAATATATAAGTTGAATAATGTAGCATCACATAAGATGAAGTATAATATAGACAAGTACTTTGAAAATTTATTAGTGATGAGAGGATACTATGAGGAAGACATGACTTTGAGGGCAGAATCAGGCTTGAACAGAATTTTGAAGAGTGGGTTGCATTTGGATAGGTAAAGGAGTAGGGTGTTCTAAGTGGGAGAAATGAGAGTTGAAATTTACCACATGCCTGGTGTATCTGATAGATAAGTAGATGGAGGGCTTATTTGACAAGTGTGAACATTTGCTTAGAGAAGGTAAAAACAGTTTGAAGCAGAGACTGGGGTATCAGGCTGAGACATGTGAACTTTTATCCCACAGACGTTGGGGAGTAAACTGAGAAGAGTCTTGGTTAATTCTATGTTGTAGCAAGCTTGTTCTGCCAGCAGCATGCAAGAGGAAAAGAACAGGAACCTGGAAGATTAGTATAACAATGTTGAACGGAAGTTTTGACCAAGGTGCCAAATATATTAGAAGTTCTTCCTTAGCTGATACCTCTGTGTGTTGGTACTTGGAAATCTTCCCTCTCTCTGGCAATAGCTGGGTCTGCTCACCAGAGTTCTCTTCATGATGGTGAACACCCTCTATTCCTTTTGTCCTTTACCCCCTGCTCTAGCCCCTTGGAGTCTGGTAATGGCTCTACCCTCTCTCAGTTGTTAGGACCTAGTATGGCTTACATCTGGCTGATGGGAAATTTATTCATCAGATGGGGGTGTTAAGCAGGCTAACATTCACATCCAGTCTACTCAACAATATTTCTCATTGTAAATTAATACATTGGCATTCAGATTAAGAATTTCAGTCATCAGTCTACCTGAATCCAGCCAATTCTGGGGCACTGAAAACCTTGAGTCTCTGGACCTGCAGGGCTAAGAGTCGGATCCTAGACTGGAAACTTCACCAGTTTGATGTGGCCTGTGAGCTTTCTCAGTGGATCCGAGAGACAGCTTGACTTCCTCTCTAGCTAGCTAAACCTTGTGTGCATTCTCATTTAGGGATGTACGTGTATGTGTGTGTGTAATCAGATTTGGACATGTTAAGTTTTAAGTAATATTGAAACAGTCGTATGATCTTACATACTGTAGATGCTTAATAAATGTTTAATGGCAATGAGTTGTATGAAAAGGGATGAGGGACTGGAGCGTATTTCAGGAAGAGAAAGTGACAGAAGTGCTGTTAGGATAGAATGATGGCTGATGCCTGAGAAACAGTAGAGAAAGAAGAGCCTCCATCTTTAAGAAGGAGGAGAGGAAATTAAGCTGCCAAAGGGTCATACACACACACACACACACACATATATATTAATATCTATATCCTAAAAATCAGCATTGGTGGTATCGTGGGAGTCACTTCAAGGACAGAGTGATCAATAGTGATATCATTAAATGCCAGCCTTTGGTGCTGGTTTATACAAGTGGCAGATTCTTTGTGTTTTGATTTTTATATTTCTATTTTCTCAAGAGTGCTGTGAAAATATTGCAACGAGTTTGAAGAATAGCTGGAGCTCTTCCTGTAAATGAACCAAAACCGATTTGTGAATTTGCTTTGTTTCTGAAGGAATTTAAATATTAATTTTTATTTTACTTTTGCACATTCAAATTAAGCAAAGTGTGTGATTTTTTTTTTATGTTCTCAGGTATGATAAGTATTCTCAGCAACATAATCGTTCTAGGCATCTTCATTAAGTTCAAGGAACTTCGGACACCCACAAATGCAATAATCATCAACCTGGCTGTTACTGATATAGGGGTCAGTAGCATTGGCTACCCCATGTCTGCTGCTTCAGATCTGCATGGAAGCTGGAAATTTGGATATGCAGGATGTCAGGTATCAGAGATCCTTAGAATCAAAGCAAAATGAACTAGATTAAGAACTTGTAAGTTTAAGTGTCTTTACAAAATCAAATAGTTTTATGTAGCATAATAGATATGGTGCTCTTATTGAAAACAGCTTCAGGAGCAACTGGGAAATATATTCTTTAATAAGAGAAATGAAAGCAGTAGCCATCATCATATTTTCAAAATTTCCCCAACCTAAAGGAAAAAATTAAACTAGCAAAAAATTAGAAATCAGCTAGAGAAGAAAAGTGAGATTTGCATATCCAAATAAAAACTTGCATATTGCAAATTCCAAAAGAAATACTCTGCTTTCATTTGAAACAATAAAATATTTAATGACTATATCATAATGTCTAAATAATATAGTTAAACTACAAGTTATTGATTTTTTCCTGTGGTAAGTTCTTTATGAGAATTGCTGGTAAATATATCTACTATAACTTTTACTGACAAGAAAATAAATTAATATAGTTTGCAGTAATGACTTTTGGCCCAGTTTTTTAGAACTGTTTGCTGTTTTAAGCTATATAGCTATAGAGAATAAAATGGAAATGGTAGAGAATAGTGAATACCCATTTATGCATCAATAGATTTTGTTAAATCTTGGTGTTTCGCAATGTGACCTTCAGGTTGTTTGGGGCTTCTTGCTTTTTGTTTTTGGTTGTGCTTCAGGGCTTGTAGGATCTTTGTTCCCCAACCAGGGATGGAACCCAGGCCCTGGCAGTGAAAGTGCAGAGTCCTAACCACTGGACCTCCAGGGAATTCACAAACAAGGCTTCAATAAATGTTCTCATACATGTCTCTTTCTGTAGTATGAGAGTTTCTTTAGATACATTACTAGAAGAGGAATGGTTTGGTTCTAGATAGCACAACTTCAACTTTATCAGTTGTGGCCAAATTATTCTTCAAAATGGTTGTGGCGAATTATGAGAACTTCTGTTGCTCCACATTTTCGCCAGTGCTTGGGATGGTCAGACTTTTAAATTTGTAGTGTTATGATGGATGTAAAATAGTATCTTATGATTTGCATTTCTTTCAATATTTGATGTGATTGTACATCTTATGTCATAGATGCTCTGGTTTCCTCTTGTATGAATAGCCCATTTTTCTGTTTGTCTTTTCCCCTTAGTGAATTGTTTGTCTTCTGAATACCAGGCTTTTGTTGGTTATATGCACTGCTCTTGATTTATGATTTGTTTTTGCCCTCTGTAGAGTATGTCTAGAAGTTTTAAGTCTTAGCTTTTTAAAAAAAGCTTATTTTAATTAATGAAGTCCCAGAATGTTTTCTATAAGTACCTTTATTAAGCCACTTACAATTTGACAGTAGATGATGTATTTTAGGAGAAGGCAATGGCACCCCACTCCAGTACTCTTGCCTGGAAAATCCCATGGACAAAGGAGCCTGGTAGGCTGCAGTCCATGGGGTTGCTAAGAGTTGGACATGACTGAGCGACTTCACTTTCACTTTTCACTTTCGTGCATTGGAGAAGGAAATGGCAACCCACTCCAGTGTTCTTGCCTGGAGAATCCCAGGGACGGGGGAGCCTGGTGGGCTGCCGTCTATGGGGTCACACAGTGTCGGACACAACTGAAGTGACTTAGCAGCAGCAGCAGCAGATGTATTTTAACATTAGTAAAATAGAAAATGGGGCTTCCTTGGTGGCTCCATGGTAAAGAATCTGCCTACAGTGCAGGAAATGCAGGTGCGATCCCTGGGTTGTGAAGATTCCCTGGAGGAGGAAATGGAACCCGCTCTAGCACTCTTGCCTGTGAAATCCCATGGACAGAGAAGTCAGGATACAAAGAGTTGGACACGACTGAGCGACTGAACACACACACAAAATAAAAAACACTCAATGTATTTATTTACTGTTCAATGTATTTAAAATATATTTTAGCAATGGGATAAAAGTATAAATGTCTCTTGGGAGGGTGTGTAGAATGGTGGAATCGTTCCAATTTTGATTTTCAGATTTATGCTGGGTTGAATATTTTTTTTGGAATGGCAAGTATTGGATTGCTCACGGTCGTGGCTGTGGATCGATACCTGACCATCTGCCATCCTGATGCAGGTACAGCACTTTTCTCAGCTTTTTCAATGAACCCATTTGCCTCAGTTCTGCTTGTCACACCTTCAACTTCAAATGTATTAATAAATGTAATGACTGGTGACATGGTCAGCTCTCTTTCTCTGATAATCCTTGATTGGAAATTTCAGTGGTTTTCTATTATACCTAGAATAAAATTCAAATTTCATAACACGGCCTCCAGGACCCTGTGTGTTCTGACCTCTGACTACCTTTGCAGCGTATCCTGGGATCTTGTCACTTTGGGGTTCTGGAGAAACCCTTTCCCAATTTGGGGTCTTTGCAAATGCTATTTCCCTAGTGTTTCTCCCTGCCTATCCTCTGATTCATCATTTTATCATTCAAGTTGCAGCTTAAATGTTATTTTTTTCCAGAATATGAATTCATAGGTTTTGTGTGAACTAAAGTGCTCTGTAAAGAATCTACTTGGTGATAATTTTGAATAATCAGTTAAAACAAGATAAAGATATGAATCACATCATTGGGAAATGATTTTCTATTCCATGTATTTGTTAATAGGAAGAAGAATGACCACCAACACTTACGTCAGCATGATTCTGGGGGCCTGGACCAATGGCCTGTTGTGGGCTTTGATGCCCATCATCGGGTGGGCTAGTTATGCCCCAGATCCTACTGGGGCCACCTGTACCATAAACTGGCGGAAAAATGATGTGTAAGAAACGTATATTCAGTTTATGATTAAATGCTTCTAATGCAGACACATTTTCACCATTTCAAATTTAACCTCAGATCTAATGTTTCTCATATAGAGTGTGGCAAAGGGTTTCCTTGGTTTAGATGATGTGATTCTGCGTAGAGACGAATTGAAAAACATGAATTATGTTAAATTGCAAGGACAGGGCATCCCTTTGTCTCCCTGCTCTGTTCCCTCCTTTCTATCCTTTGGCAGCAAAGGGGATACAGAGCATCCTTCTGATAGCTGCACCTTAGAGGTGGGACCTGAGGGGGAAAGGACTGTTGGTGGAGTTAGACAGTGTGCAGTTCTGGAGAAAGCCCGGGCTTTCTTTTCTGCTGATAAAGCATCTTCTGAGAATTACACAGCAGAAGCACAGTCACTGCAAGGATTGCTTACTCATCAGCGATGCTCTTCTATGTTTACTAAGGAAAAGAAGGTAATTTAGTTCATTAAAGGAAGTGAAAGATTACTCAGAAAAGTAAACAGAAAATTTCTCTCAAACTACATCTAAGTCTAAACATTTTTCTGTACAGGGTCCAAAAAAAATATTTTAGACTTTACAGGCAAGGCTGTCTCCATTGCAACTATTCAACTCTGCCTGTGGAAGCAGCCATAGACAGTAAGGAAATGAATGTGGTTCCAATAAAATTTTATTTATAAAAATAGGCGACAGTCTGGATTTGCCCACAGGTCATAGTTTGCCAACCCCTAGCTCGAATGAACTAAAAGTCAAATGTACCTCCTAAGCTGTTTACTAATACTAGACGATGCCAACATTACTTCTGGTAATTATTCTGTTTCCCTTCCCCTATTTAATACATTAGATGAGTAGTGATTTAATGTCATGATTTAATTATTTCCTTTTCTTACTTTCAGGTCTTTTGTTTCTTACACCATGATGGTAGTTGTGATAAATTTTATTGTGCCCTTGACAGTGATGTTTTACTGTTATTACCATGTCACCCAATCCATTAAACATCATGGTACTAATAACTGCACTGAGCACCTCAACAGAGATTGGTCAGATCAGGTAGATGTAACAAAGGTAAGGCATTAAAATCCTTAAAAAAGTTTTGTAATCAAGCTTCTACATGGACATGGTTCCTTGACCCTGTAGTCATCTCTCCCCAGCTCCCAATTCTTATTTTCTGGCTCTTTTTTCTAGTGTTGGCCTCCATATTTCTAAACAATGTGCTTATCTGATATTTCAGGTATTTTTGTTTGCTGCTACTTCTTGATTTCCTATTATGGAAAAAGACAATTTCTCTTATAGCACCATCTTTTCCTTCTCCCCACCAACATCTCTCTCTCATCTTGTCAATAAAATGTTAATATTTGGCTAGATGAAGAGTCAATTTTACATTATTGTGATTATCTAAATTTCATGTATTGCAGATCTCTGTAGGGCTGTATGATTTATATTTCTTTTTTTTTATACAACTGTTCCCCCTTTGGAGTTAACAGTTCATTCCTTTTCTTTTTTTTTTCTTGTCTTCTGTCCATCTCTCTCCCCTTCTCTTCTTCTCTCCCTCTCTCCTCCCCCTCCACACCCCCTCTCTCTATAGCTTTGTTTCCTGACTGTTCTGTGTGAAGATGAAGTGATTTTGGAAAGTGGAAGCATTACTCACTCAGTTGTGTCCAACTCTTTGTGACCCTATGGACTGTAGCCCACCAGACTCCTCTGTCCATGGAATTCTCCAGGCAAGAGTACTGGAGTCGGTAACCATTTCCTTCTCCAGGGTGATCTTCCAGCTCAGGGACGGAACCCGGGTCTCCTGCACTGCAGGCAGACGATTTACTGTGTGAGCCCCCAGGGAGCCCTGACTGCCCCGTGCGCCTGTCCCCAACGCGTCTCTAAGTAACCTGTCAGAGCTGCGGTGTCCTCTCAGCATTTTCGTAGGCATCGGAGACTAAACTGACTTTATCCTTTTCTTAGAGTCATCCTCCTGGCACCCCCAGACCTCTTGCTCCAGATTACATTGGCTCCTCTTTAAGATGACTACCTAGAAAGCCAGTGTCCCCACATCTCCTTTATCATAAGCTGAGAATGCCGTTGGCCTGTCTCCTGGATCAGATCACCTGTTCTCTGGATTGCGTGTCTTCCTTTTTGTTTTGTTTTTGTTTTTGTTTTTTTTTGGTTGATTTTCTCACAGTTGGTGGAACACATCCCTTGACAGAGTCCTGAGAATGTTACATGGAAGTAAAATTTTTAAGATTTGGCATGCCTGAAAATGTCTTAATGCTCCTATTATATTTGATTGATTGTTCACTTAGCATAGAATTCAAAGTAGAAAAATGATTTTCAGAGATTTTTGAAAGCATTACTATATAGTCTCTCAGTTTTAGGTGTTGCTGTTGAGAAGACTGACAGTTTACTGGTGATCTGTGTTCTCTCTGGAAGCTTGTGATTTTCTCTGTGTCTCCAGTTTTCTCTCTGAAATGTCATGCTGATGTGCCTTGGTATAGCTCTTTATTCACCCATGTGCTGGATACTGGGTGAGTGCTTTCACTGTTGAGACTCAGATCTCCTCTTCTGGGAGCTTCCTTGCATTATTTCTCTCATGAATTTCACTTCCCTTTTTGTTTTCTCTATTTTCTTTTCCTGGAACTATTTTTATTTGGGTATTTAATCTCCTGGACTTATCTTTTAATTTTCTTAAATATTCTCTCCTACATTGTCTCTCTTTGGGGTTTTGTTTGTTTGTCTCGGTTTCTACTTTCTGAGAGATTTCCTCAACCATGTCCAAGACTGAGATTGGGTGAGGAGATGCTCAAGCCTGGATTGTAAAATTTAAGCAAGCACTGAAAAGCTCAGAAAACTAAAAAAGGTAAATCCAGCTGTATTCTCAGGTCACCAACAGAAAGAGGGCATTCTTTACATTCATGGACCAGTCCACCCATTTCACAAGCTCCAGTTATCATAGCTGACTTTAGGTACATTAGCAGAGTACAGTGAGGGGAAAATTTCAGTTTTTCCTCTGTCTTCAACATCATAAACTTATTCAAGTTCCAATCCAGATAATTTTTCATGCAGTTTTAGATATACTAGCTATTTTGATATTTTAGTTATTGGGCTTGGTGAATACTGATTTCTTTTACAGATGTCTGTGATAATGATACTCATGTTTCTGGTGGCATGGTCCCCTTATTCCATCGTGTGCTTATGGGCATCTTTCGGTGACCCAAAGAAGATTCCTCCCTCAATGGCCATCATAGCTCCTCTGTTTGCAAAATCTTCTACATTCTACAATCCTTGTATTTATGTGATTGCTAATAAAAAGTAAGTCATGTCTAAAATGTTCCTCAACCAAAAAAAAAAGAAAAGTATATACAGAATAAAGAATGTTAGAAAGGCAACGGATAATGTTCTAAATTTTGGGGGGAGGTAAATGACAGAAACTCACTTCAGATGAAATTAAGAGTTATTTGCTTCATGCAACTGCAGAAGCATTCAGGCCCTGAAATGTCTAGGACTCCAGTTCTTGACAGACTCTTCCCATATGGAGGTGAGATAATCATGGGTGATTCAAGACCAAGTTCCACCAGCTAAGCATCCCCAAAAATGCAAGTTTCATCTTTGATGGCCCTCTGGCAGCAATGACCCTGGAAGGCTGTTAGTGAGCTCAGCTTGGTTCCTATGGTTACCCTATTCAAAATATATGTAATCAGTTTTGCAAAGAAAAGAGTGATTCTATTAGTGGAAAGTGGACAAAGCAAGGCCAATTGGCTTCCCTACATGGGTAGCATAACTGTATATTTACTAGAAGGAAGACATATCATTCAAATGCAAGAGAAAAATTCATTGTTGACATAATAGGCTTCAGGATTGTGTAGTCACCGAGGATAATGGAGAATCTTCCTTTTCCCCTTTTGTTGAGCCTCTGAGCAAGGATTTCTTTCCTGCCTCCTCAGTGCAGCTTTTGTTGTTTAGTCGCTAAGTCGTGTCTGACCCATGGGCTGTCCATGGGATTTCCAGACCAGAATACTGGAGTGGGTTGCCATTTCCTTCTCCAGGGGATCTTCCTGACCCAGGGATCGAACCTGAGGCTCCTGCTGAGTCTCCTGCATTGCAGGCAGTTTCTTTACCCTTGAGCCTCTGGGTGGGGCAGCTTAGACTACTTCATTTTCTGTAACTGCTTAAAGGTGGATTGAACCAATCTACCTTGCTTAAATATTTGACCAGAAAGTCTCTGTAGATGTGAAGTACTGATAATTTGATTATGGATTGCCAGTGCTGCTTCTGTTAAGCTTATATATTTATGAACATGTTTGGGAAAGCAACTTTAGCCACAAGTATATGAAGAAACATAAAAACTTTTAAGATCAAACAGACCACATAAGAAGAATAAAGAACACATCTTAAATTTAGAGTCTTTTGGTAGTTCTTTTGGAAAGGTCAGGCATTAAACTGGCCTTTGCTCATTAGAACAAATGTCTGAAATACCAATCCTTAGTTCAAGTAAATGATTCCTTGCAACTGACATTAGAAGTGTCATCTTAGACATAGTTATTGATTTTTAATAAATGTCTTCAATGTTTACAGTCAATGGTACAAAATTGGTCTTTAATTGTACTGTATACTTTATAATACATTTATAAAGGGTCTTGGTAGGATATGTTAAAGTTGGAAGCAGAAATTTATTTGGAGATGCTAATTGGCACTAGTGGCCTCTTAGTCATATTTGAAAGTTCTTTAAACATTCCAAGTCATCATGGGATAATACCAGATTTTCCCTTTTGTATTATAGGTTTCGAAGGGCGATGCTTGCCATGTTCAAATGTCAGACTACCCAAGCAATGCCTGTGACGAGTATTTTACCAATGGATGTACCTCAAAACCCACTGACTTCTGGAAAAGTCTGAAATAAGAGGAACTCACACATTTATCAAAACATTTTCTTTATTTCTTTTTTTTTTTGCAGTGGTTTAATTTCATTTTAAATGTGAGCTCATTTCAATCAAATACAGACATAGAATATTGTCTTAATAGACTATAAATTTCTCAAGTGTAGTTTATAGTTCTTCTGTTTGTGCACTGGCTACCATTGGGAATGTTTCACTATTTCCTTATATGTAAACATATTACTCATCTAGTTTGATGAATAGAGGCACATGAGATTAAGACCTCTTCTCTTTCTCCTTATTATGGTATGTATTACAGTGTACCAATGACCTGCTGTCTTGCTTGGTTCCTCCACTAGATCAGAAGCAACTGCTATTTTAATTTTCAGTTCAGTTCAGTTCAGTTGCTCAGTCATGTCTGACTCTTTGCAGCCCCATGAACTGCAGCATGCCAGGCCTCTCTGTAATTTTAATGTTAGAATAAATTAATAGTAATAATAGTTATTATCATAAAAAAAGAGAGTTCCAGAAAAACATCTATTTCTGTTTTATTGACTATGCCAAAGCCTTTGACTGTGTGGATCACAATAAACTGTGGAAAATTCTGAAAGAGATGGGAATACCAGACCACCTGACCTGCCTCTTGAGAAACCTGTATACAGGTCAGGAAGCAACAGTTAGAACTGGACATGGAACAACAGACTGGTTCCAAATAGGAAAAGGAGTATGTCAAGGTTGTATATTGTCACCCTGCTTATTTAACTTACATGCAGAATACATCATGAGAAACACTGGGCTGGAGGAAGCACAAGCTGGAATCAAGATTGCCGGGAGAAATATCAATAACCTCAGATATGCAGATGACACCACCCTTATGGCAGAAAGTGAATAAGAACTAAAGAGCCTCTTAATGAACGTGAAAAAGGAGAGTTGGCTTAAAGCTCAACATTCAGAAAACTAAGATCATGGCATCTGGTCCCATTACTTCATGGCAGATAGATGGGGATACAGTGGAAATAGTGGCTGACTTTATTTTTCTGGGCTCCAAAATCACTGCAGATGGTGATTGCAGCCATGAAATTAAAAGACACTTACTCCTTGGAAGGAAAGTTATGACCAACCTAAACAGCATATTAAAAAGCAGAGACATTACTTTGTCAACAAAGGTCCATCTAGTCAAGGCTATGGTTTTTCCAGTGGTCATGTATGGATGTGAGAGTTGGACTACAAAGAAAACTTAGCACTGAAGAATTGATGCTTTTGAACTGTGGTATTAGAGAAGACTCTTGAGAGTCCCTTGGACTGCATGGAGATCCAAGCAGTCCATCCTAAAGGAGATCAGTCCTGGGTGTTCATTGGAAGGACTGATGTTGAAGCTGAAACTCCAATACTTGGCCACCTGATGCGAAGAGCTGACTCATTTGAAAAGACCCTGATGCTGGGAAAGATTGAGGGCAGAAGGAGAAGGGAATGACAGAGGATGAGATGGTTGGATGGCATCACCGACTCAATGGACATGCGTTTGGGTGGACTCTGGGAGTTGGTGATGGACAGGGAGGCCTGGCGTGCTGCGATTCATGGGGTCGCAAGGAGTTGGACATGACTGAGCAAAATGAACTGAACTGAACTGAATAATGGTTAATGAGCTTCCCTAGTGGCTCAGTGGTAAAGAACCTGCTTGCCAGTGCAGGAGTTATAGGTTCAATCCCTGGCTCAGGAAGATCCCCTGGAAAAGGAAATGGCAACTCACTCCAGTATTCTAGGAAACTCCAGAGACAGAGCAGTCTCGGGGTATAGTCCCTGGGGTCACCAAAGAGTTGGACATGACTTAGCAACTAAAAAGCACAACAGCAAATAATGGTTAATAGTCTTTAATAAATAATTACTAAGTTGTTGGAATTCCTTTCCAGCTAGAATGGGAAACTGTCAGCATTTCACAATTTTCAAATTTTAATGCAAGTATTCACTTACCATTTAACAAAAATAATGAATGACTATTAAGCACTATTGTTTTTAAATCACGTCAGTCAATGCCATATATATTTTATGTAACGCTATAACCTGTGTATATTAATATGTGTTTTACTTTTTTAATTACTATTTTTATGTGTATGTATTTCCATATATTTGACATTAGAATTAAGTTTAATCAGAGTGGGTGTTTCTGTATGTTTTTTCTCTTTTTCCTATCTTGTTTTGTTGATGAAAATATTAATCAATAGTCAGTGTAAGAAAGGAATAGGAAATTTTATTCAAGCTAGCCTGAAGATTATAACCCAAGAGACAATCTTTCAGGAAGCTCTGAGGACTGTTCCAGAAAAGTGAATGGGGAGGCTGGTATATATGTACAATGAAGAACATATCTTGGTAAAAAGTTACTGCTTTTTCAAGGAACAGGTATCTTAGCTAATGTTTTTAGTGCTCTTTTAAGTATGGAAAGATGCAAGAAACTGGGTTCATAAAATTTTCTCCTTAAAATACATAACCATCTGAGAGTCAGTTCTGCCGGTTTCCCTAGAGCAAAAAGTGCCTCATCCTGACCTTCACCCTGAATTCCTTTTAGGATGTATTGTAGGTCAATGACTACTGTGGCTAATGACTTGCTTCTTATAGAACTGGATAGTGGGCAGCATTGTTTATTTTATAATCCCCTCGTTTGGGTAATAATTTTGACCAAGGTTAGAGAAGGATTTTGTGACTCATTTGTCCCTCAGTGCTAGGAATGCTCATTCCCAGATCAGGCGGGGATTTTGTTGATAGGCCACTTGGTTTGCTGTTCCTGGACTAGGCCCCGTTAACAGCAACCAAAAGCCTCTGCACTACCTGTCTTACCAGTCTGTTATGGCCCAGGAACTGTTCCCTCTTGTTGGTTATCCCCGTATATAGACTTCCACTGTTAGAATCCTTGATCTTATTACAGAACTATATATTTGGTCAGTTGTTTTAAGTTCTCTAGTCATTATTACTTTTATCTGAGGCTCAGTCATACATCTAGTAATGCAGGAAACAGTAATCTGGTAAAACAGACTGAATTCAAATAATATAGCTAGTAACATTAATAAGGTCATAATAAGGTCATAAGCAAGTATTTAGGGCTTCCTTGGCGGCTCAGATGGTAAAGTGTCTGTCTGCAATGCGGGAGCCCTGGGTTCGATCCCTGGGTCAGGAAGATCCCCTGGAGAAGGAAATGGCAACCCACTCCAGTATCCTTGCCTGAAGAATCCCATGGACGGAGGAGCCTGGTAGGCTATAGTCCACAGGGTCACAAAGAGTCAGACACGACTGAGCGACTTCACTTTCACTTTCACTTTCAAGCAAGTATTTAAGCTAAGAATTTCCATTACGTGTGGCCCAATATATCCCCAAGTCATCTGACCCAGTCTGTTCTGTACTAATTGTGGACCAATAATGGATATTTAAATTGCTGAAATATTCCCAGTGGTTCATCCACAACTCTAAGAATTGTGAATGAACCACTGGGAATACAGTTGTGGATGAACCACTGGGAATATTTTAGTACAAATACTTTTTGTGTGGGGAAGGCAAGGAGAAATTATTCTATCTGAGTGTCTCCTCAGACTAGAATTACTGGATAAAAATATAGAAACAGTATTATCATTGTGAGCTTGCTCTCTGAAAAGACTGAACTAATTGACATGGCCACTGGCAGTGAATAAGTTCACTTTTCCCATTATAGTCCTGCTAATAGTGCTGTCCATCCTAAAGGAGATCAGTCCTGGGTGTTCACTGGAAGGACTGATGCTGAAGCTGAAACTCCAGGACTTTGGCCACCTCATGCAAAGAGTTGACTCATTGGAAAAGACCCTTATGCTGGGAGGGATTGGGGGCAGGAGGAGAAGGGGACAACAGAGGATGAGATGGCTGGATGGCATCACTGACTCAATGGACATGAGTTTGAGTAAACTCCGGGAGTTGGTGATGGACAGGGAGGCCTGGCATGCTGCTATTAATGGGGTTGCAAAGAGTCAGACACGACTGAGTGACTGAACTGAACTGAACTGAATAGTGTTGTATCAGTTTTTTAAAACTAAAAGCTATATACTTTAACAAATTCATTTCATTTCACGTTTTTTTAACTGCTAGTGAGGCTGTGTATCTTTGCATATTGTGTTTTCTTATGTATTTATTTTTGTAGGCTGTTTCTTTAGCATCTTTGACTGCAGATAAAGGAAAATCAGGACACTAATCCAAATATATACAACTACCTATATGTTTGGATTGGTAAACTGCTATAATCTGCTAATTTATTTCCCCATCCTCTGCCTTTCTCCACTGTAATCAGTGTATCAGCTTTATAACTGGAATACTCTTCTTTTAAAAATAAAATTCCCATCCCCAAAATCTTCAGCTCAAAAAACCTTCAGTCAGTACTTCCCTGGTAGTCCAATGTCTAAGGCTCCTAGCCCCCAGAGCAGGAGGCCTGGGTTTAGTCCCTGGTCGGGGAACTAGATCCCACATGCCACAACTAGGAGTTCCTGTGCTGCAGCTAAAAAGATCCCACATGCCACAGCTAAAGATCTTGCATGCCACAACAAAGACTGAAGATCCCAAGTGCTGCAACTAATCCCAGCACTGCCAAAAACTAAATAATAAATATTTTAAACAAGGAATAAAAGTAATTTTTCCTTTTTTAAAAAAAAAATGCACATATCTTAACAAAAAAATCAGTCATCTGCTAAGTAACTATAAGTCTGTCAGTTGCACCCTCATGACCCTTTTCAACATGGTCCCACAGGGACTTTTCAGCTTTTGGTCTTACTCCTGTGTGTGTGTGCCATACATACAATCTGAAATGCTTATATTTCTCTAAGAACTACATGCTCTTTCTTGCTTCCTCCATTTGTTCCTGCTGTTCCTCTGCTTGCCTCTTTCAGATTTTCCACTTAATACATTGGTGTGCCTCACGGGGCATCTCAGGTACCACTTGCTCTAGGAAGCCTTTCCCCACCAATACTGTTGGGTCTGGTGATCTCTTGTGCTTCTTCCAAGTGTATTCTGTGCCTCTCTTTATCATGTAATTCCTTCTGTGTAGTGATTATGTCTCATCCATCTTTCTACCCCTCAGTTCAGTTCAGTCGCTCAGTTGTGTCCAACTCTTTGCAACCCCATGGACTGCAGCACGCCAGGCCTTCCTGTCCATCACCAACTCCCGGAGTTTACTCAAACTCATGTCCATTGAGTCGGTGATGCCATCCAACCATCTCATCCTCTGTCGTCCCCTTCTCCTCTCACTTTCAATCTTTCCCAGCATCAGGGTCTTTTCAAATGAGTTGGTTCTTTGCATCAGGTGGCCAAAGTATTGGAGTTTCAGCTTCAGTATCTGTCCTTCCAATGAATATTCAGGACTCATTTCCTTTAGGATGGACTGGTTGGATCTCCTTGCAGTCCAAGGGACTCTCAAGAATCTTCTCCAACATCACAGTTCAAAAGCATCAATTCTACCCTTAAGACTTAGTTTAGTGCTTTGTACATAGTACAAAGCACTGAATTCTTTTTGTTTTTTTTTTCCATTTATTTTTATTGGTTGGAGGCTAATTACTTTACAATATAGTAGTGGTTTTTGCCATACATTGACATGAATCAGCCATGGATTTACATATGTTCCCCATCCCGATCCCCCCTCCCACCTCCGTCTCCATCCCATCCCTCTGGGTCTTCCCAGTGCACCAGCACTGAATTCTTTAAATGCTCAGTAAATACTGAATGAGCAAATGAATTGTGCAGATTCTGAAACTTCCCAGTATTTTATTTTGAGAAAATTCATTTGATGCTGTTGTTTATGTGTATTATTTATTAGTTTTAAATAGTGTTTTCCATAATCTTATTTTTATGGAATTAATTTTCTTTTAGAAAAGTTTTTTGATTTAAAGATGATGAATAGAACCATGTCAAAAGGAAGTTAAGTGCCTTATATATTTATTACCTAGATCCTTTTGTTTTTCACCAGCCTTCACTTTATTTTTTTAAAATTTATTTATTTTAACTGGAGGCTAATTACTTTACAATATAGTAGTGGGTTTTGCCATACATTGACATGAATCAGCCATGGATTTACATATGTTCCCCATCCCGATCCCCCCTCCCACCTCCCTCCCCATCCCATCCCTCAGGGTCATCCCGTGCACCAGCCCCGAGCGCCCTGTATCATGCATTAAACCTGGACTGGCGATTCGTTTCACATATGATAACATACATGTTTCAATGCCACTCTCCTAAGCCATCCCACCCTCGCCCTCTCCCACAGAGTCCAAAAGACTGTTCTATACATCTGTGTCTCTTTTGCTGTCTCGCATACAGGGTTATCGTTACCATCTTTCTAAATTCCATATATATGTGTTAGTATACTGTATTCGTGTTTTTCTTTCTGGCTTACTTCATTCTGTATAATAGGCTCCAGTTTCATCCACCTCATTGGAACTGATTCAAATGTATTCTTTTTAATGGCTGAGTAATATTCCATTGTGTATGTGTACCACAGCTTTCTTATCCATTCGTCTGTTGATAGACATCTAGGTTGCTTCCATGTCCTGGCTATTATAAACAGTGCTGCGATGAACATTGGGGTGCACATGTCTCTTTCAACTCTGGTTTCCTCAGTGTGTGACCATTCCATTCCATGTTATGGGTATGGAAGTAGTTTTTTAAGTATTTAATTTTTATTTTTGGACAGAGCCTAATACATGCTAGCAGACAGGAGAATTGAGCTTCAGATAAGGTTTGATTGCTCATAACTTGGGAAGTTAGCTTGGAGCAAACTGTGTTCTGGAACAAAGATAAAAACCTTCACTGAAAAATAAATGTGTTGGTCATGAGCCTGCACTGCATAGTGAGGAGCTGGGAGCATCGCAGGTTGCTGTCTTACCAGAGTCTCAGTGCTGCTGTGACAGTGGTGAATTCAAGCATTTTGCCTAAAATATTCTAGGTACTGGACTTTATTTAGTTTGTTTTGGGGGCTAAGCAGAACATGGCAATATTGATTAAATCAATTTTATGTCATGCACTTCTATCTTTAAAGCTAAATTTTATAAAACTGAATATTATGCATGCTGGTAGAAAGCAAAAAGTAAAATTTATAATGTTTAACACGCAAGTAATCTATAGTATTTTCTAACATCCATAAGATACTGAAGTATTTTGAACATTATGTGTTTCTTCAAGGTATAGTAGCAATACATCTAAGGAAAAGGGATTTGATAGGCATTTCCTGGCAAATTTAGATATGAGAAACTATTGAAATTTTCTTGATACTTGTTTGATTTTTACTTCTCTTAGAATGTGTTACTTTGCTGAAAACAGTTTCAAAGTCTAGGCGGATTGATCCTCTCCAAGCTACACTTGAAGGTTAAGTAACTACAGATCTCAGCTAATCCTGTGTAATCTGCTGTTACTAAATGGCCATTTGCATTCCTGGCGCACCAGTTTCTGAATGCTTAGGATTTGGTTTTTACCTTTTGTCCAAATAACCTCTAAAAGGAGCCATGCATCTCTTTGCAAGTCTGTGCGTTGCGCTTAGCTTTTTGGAGAGAGTGAGCTGTTTATGTCCTTCACAGTGCACCTGTGATTATCACGGCAGAAATGATGGCCTGGGATCAAGGTATGCTTCTCTCCTTGCTACTCAGTGTTCTAATGATTCCGAGGAAAAGGACTCAAACCAGATGGCCTTGTTTTGAAAGCAGTTGCCTCTGCTCAGAAATCAGAGAGGAGGCTTAATTTAGATAAGCTTTAATGTAATTGTGTTAATCCTGGTTGCCTACTCCATTGTGAGCAGTTTAACTCCTTCAAAGCCCCTCAAATTATTTGAGACTCTCAGACACATTGTGTTACTAAAATATTCATTGCACTTGTATTCACACAATGAACCTTGCAGGAGGTCAAACCACTGAGATTTGTGTGGCCAGTTCAACCTGGTTATGGAAAGCAAAAGGGGGCAGGGCTGATCGGAAGGTGTGTGACATGCCCAGATCGTTTGCTTCCAGGGTTTTCCCTTTCATTTTGAGGATTATTTACTCAACTGAATAGACTTTAGGAAGTAGGAAGGACAATCACATGAGTGAAATTAGAGACGTTTGTAATCAGAATTTTTCATTTTAAGATCTTAGAGTTTGAAAGAAATGGGTCAGCGTTTTGTGTTGGACACTGTGGGACCTTGCAGAAGTTACTTAACCTCTGTGTTTCTTTAATATATGCATGAGTCCTTTCAGATAGAAGTTAAAAACAAAACAGAACTCTTATTGGCTAAACATAGTAAACTTTTTTTTGAGAGAGAATTTTTAATAACAAAATCAGACTTTTTGTGTGACTCAGTTGAAGTGAACAGTGAGCCTCAAAGTAATTTGTTAAAAGAATCGCTCAATTTATGTCTTACAAATTTATACAAATAATAATTAACACATATTTTTGTATAATTTTTCGTGTTATTTTATAAAATTTACTAACTCCTGGTGTCTGAGATATTCACTCAAAGTGGTTAAAGACAGAAGAATGTAACAATTTAAGACCTTGGCAAAAGATATACTGCAGTTAATGACTCAGATCAGACTACCTTTCAGAAAACAGTAACAGAAGTGTTTCCTTCTTCACGGTGGCCCCATTATTGATGCATTTTATAAAAATCATAGCATGTTATGCCTGATAAGAACTCCAGAAATAATCTAGTTTGACCACTGTCATTTTTTGGATGAATAAATCCTATAGAGATGAAATGGCTTGTCTGAGATCACAGTGTTGAATTGTTGCAGTGACTGGCTGACAGACTGGGTCTTTTAGCTTCCAGTCAAGGCTTTCTGCAATGCACTGGAATGCTGACTTAATGAGAAGCGGGATCATTCTGGTATAAAGTACACTGAAATTTGTGATTCAGATTAGAGATGAAGAGGTATGCCTAGAGAATTCCAATGATGCATAGGCACTTCTCCTAAAGAGAGGAGATGAGGCAACCAGCACATTGCTTATGCCGCTTCCTTCTCTTTACATCATGGGCTGGCTTTAAAAATTCACTGATTTAATGTGATGTGTTTTACTGAATGGCTGTTTTATTGTTACTATTTACTACATGTGTAATGTATCATAATTCAGTTGATGCTTTATATTAATCATTTCAGCAATCTGGTGGAGCTGAATATATAATGGGAGATAAATAGGTCTTTTTTTTCAGGTTTAAATAAATCTAAATTTTCTGATTTTTCATACTTTACACCCACATATGGACAGGCTTGTTTTCCTATGCCTGTTTTTCTCCATGCCAGAAACAAGATCATGATGTCATTTGCTCAAGGTCACTTAAATTGTGAGTGGTAAAAAAAAATAAACTTGCAGTTAATTGGTTTATTTCTTAGGCTGAAAGCAATGCAATGGTCACATTGTTAAAACAGAGCTTGATTTTAGTCATCCAGTATGAACATTTGCCATTTCTTTCCTCCCTTCCCTCCTTTCTTTCTTCCTTTCTCTTGTGCTCCTCTTCATAAGCATCAATTTAAATGGGGCATTTCCTAAAGAAGTTTAGAGTGTGCACTTTGGAGCTGGATAGATGTGGGTTTGAAAGGTGGTTGTGTAACCACTAGCTCTGTGACTCTGGCAAGTTACCTGATGTTGATGGGCCTCAGTTATTTTATCTATAAAAATGTGACTGATGATAATAATAGCAAACACCTATTGAGTGCTTGTTAGCAAACACCTACTGAGTGCCAAGAACGTGTAAACTTTTCATCCATTTCAATTACTCACCATAAGAGTACCATGTGGGAAAATGAGCTGAGACTGGTGAAGTGGCTTTCCATGGCCACAAAGAAGATGATAGAGCTTAGAGTCAAACCAAGACCAGACTGACTCTAGAGCTGGTACCTTTACCTATTCCCTAATATCAGTTCATTGGGCTGTTGTGATGATTAAAAAGGGGTGGAATGTGATGTATATTGCACAGGCCTGACACATAAAAAGTTCAGGTTTAGTCACATGAAATTAAGGATATTTGATGGTTTTTAAACTGCAAAAATGGCCATTTCATATGGTTCAACCTAGAAGAAGGTGATGAGGATGACTATTAATGAGCATTCAGCTAGGCTGAATGGATACTTCGTGCAAACCAGTAGGGAACGAAAAATTCTATGCATATTTCAAATAAGTATTACTTTTTTCAACTGAGCCTCAGAAAACAGATTTCCTTCCATTGCTTTGTGACACTAGGGTGGTGCTATGTAATGACCTTGATATGACTGAGTTACCTACAAACTTTCCCGTGGACACTGTGAAGCTTCGCATAGAAAAGACTGTTGTCCGTACGATCCCTGCCGAGGCCTTCTACTACCTGGTGGAGCTCCAGTACCTCTGGCTGACTTACAATTCTGTGGCCAGCCTTGACACCAGCAGCTTTTACAACCTAAAGCATCTGCATGAATTGCGCTTGGATGGAAATTCTCTGACTGCTTTCCCTTGGACATCTCTGAGGGACATGCCTGGCCTGAGGACCCTGGATTTGCACAATAACAGAATAGTCAACGTGCCAAATGAGGCAGTCAGGTACCTGAAGAACCTCACCTACTTGGATTTATCAAGCAACAGATTAACCACACTGCCACCAGATTTCCTGGAAAGCTGGTCCCACTTGGTGACAGCATCATCCAGAAGCCTGGACCTTCCACCAAGAAAAATTATTCTCGGTAAGCTCACAGCCTCTGGGCTTTTCCGGTCCAGGTGGTTTGCTCTGTGTACCTGCTTCAGTTGTCCACTACTTTTGCATCTGTTGAATTTGGTGTTTTACTCTGTACTTGCACTTTTGATGGAGCAGTACTTTATCATTTGACTGAGGTCAGTCTATCGGTCTGCCCTGTGTAAGGTATAATGACTCTTTTTGTGACTGTATACGTGCACATCATGTGTGTATGTGTATGAGCGTGAGTGCATCCATGTTTGTGGACTGAGGGCAGGAAGTGTTTGTGTGTGCGTGTGAGGGGAGGGAAGGAAATTTGCCTCATAGACTGAGAGACAAATGCTGCTCTTAGAGAACCTGGGGAAGAATGACAGAATCTGTCAACCTACTCTGATTCTCATGAGCACATCAGTGCTCCATACTCTGCCACAACTGATCTTTTGCTCTGGTCTCTTTTCAGCCCTTTATCAGGGTCTTCAGGAGTGAGGGAAGGGCATCTGCATCTTTATTTAGTAGCAGTGGTTTAGTTGATTAGGAAGTATAGCTTCCAGATGTGTGTGTATGTATGTGAGTCGCTCAGTTGTGTCCAGCTTGTTGTGACCCCATGGACGACCCCACGGACCAGGCTTCTTTGTCCATGGGATTCTCCAGGCAAGAATACTGAGTGTGTATCCATTCCCTTCCCAAGGGATCTTCCCAACCTAGGGTTCGAAGCCAGGTCTCCTGCATTGCAGGCAGATTCTTTACCATCTGAGCCACCAGGAAAGCCCTGTAGCCTCCATATAGTCTTAATTAAAAGACAAACAAATAAACTAAACCCCAGTTATTGTACTGACCCTATATGGGTCTCCTGATGGATTTAATCTCTTAGTTTAGCTGTGATTAACCTTGTGTATTTTGATCCTGAATTTGTTTAGATTCTATGGATATTTATCTTGGATTCTTAACATATAAACTCCTTCTAGCAAGCCCTTCTCTTCTTTTTGTCTGTCTTCCTATAGTGCTTGCACAGTGCTCTGGTGAATGCCCAGTAAATGTGACTGCCCAGCTGAAGTCAGTGAACTGAGACCCTTCTCAACAGTATCTGTGAGCAGTGAGGCCTTGTCCCACTTTTGTATGAGACACAGACCTGAAGCTTTGACAAAGCAATTTAATTTGCTAAAGTTTTGTTCACCCCATAAGGCTTTTTGAATTGTACAAGATATGTTCATCATGGCTGCAGAAGAAGTTGTAATTCTCAGAAAAATGAAAGAAATTTTGAGTGTTTGGTCAGTGAAGTGACTTATAAGACTTTTGAATGAGAAGCAACTGGATTCCCAGAAATTGTGCCAGAAATTTCTACTGATCAATATCACTGGCTAAATATTTTTTGAAATAAAGTATAAATGAAAGATAAATTTGATAGTTTTTATAGACAGGAAAGTACTATGTATTTTATAATAACTGTAAATGGAGTATAACCTTTAAAAATTTTGAGTCACTATATCGTACACCTATAACATATAGTATCTCAACTACACTTCAATAAAAAGTGTTTTAACTGGAAAAAAAAAGAAATACTGTGATAGCACTTAAATGGCTTTAGCATTACTTTTGTTGAAATGTATATGCATTTTGGTGCTTATGAAAGTAAAAATATTTTCTCCATAAGAACCAAATAGAGAAAAAGTCACAAAATTTCTCTTGCACAGCTGTTTCATTTTTTGACCACTATCTATCCTTCAGATATTTTTGTTTAGATAATAAGAGAAGCATTTTAGGGTGGGTTAGAGAAAAAATTAGTTTAATTTAGCAATAGTTGTGGACTCCTTAAATATTAATATATATACTGTGATAGCCATGCAAAACCATACTGTAGTACTTAATTACTTTATTCTAGTGACTGATTTGATTCTTATGAGTAACACTAATGGCTAGAAATTTTCATAACTTAAAATTCGATAACATTGGAATTTTATTTCACTATGTATTTTTAAAAGTTTCTTTGAATGCAATTCCTGATTCTAATAAAATTACCCAATGGAGATATAGACTAGAAAATAAAATCAAATTACTAAATGGCTATTAATAGCTCTCTAAAGATTAGTTCCTAATATTAATGTGAAGAAATAATTTTATAGAACATTAATATTTTCCTTTTTTCTTTCCTTGCCTTTAGAGTCAGATCCACAAAACATCACTTAGACCAAAGTCAGTGAGGTTATCACCTGTATTTTCTTCTAGAAATTTTATGGTTTGAAGTCTTATATTCCAGTCTTTAATCCCTTTTGAGTTAACTTTTGTGTATAGTGTAAGGGGGTGGTCTAGTTTCATTCTTTTTCATGTGGCTGTCCAGCTTTCCCCACACCACTGACTGAAGAGACTGCCCTGTCTCCTCTTCATGTTCTTTCGTCCTTTGTAGTAAATTGTCTGCACCTGTGTGGATTGTTTCTAGGCTCTCAGTTCTGTTCCGCTGATCTGTGTGCCTGTTTTTGTGCTAGTGCTACACTCTTTGATTTTTACAGCTTTGTAGTATAATTTGAAGTCAGGAACCATAATATCTCCAGCTTTTTTCTTTCTCAAGATTGTTCTGGCTATTTGGGATCTTCTGTGGTCCAATACAAACTTTAGAATTATTTGTTGTCGTTCTGTGAACTATGCCATTGGAATTTTGATTAGATAGCATTGAATATATAGATTACTTTGGGTAATATAGTTACTTTAAAAATATTAATTCTTTCAACCTATGAGTACAGTATATCATTCCATTTATTTTCATCATCCTCAATTTCTTTCATTAGTGTCTTATAGTTTTTAGTGTACAGATCTTTCATCTTCTTAGTTAAATTTATTTCTAGATATTTTATTCTTTTTGTTGCAATTATAAATGGGACTGTTTTCTTAATTTTTCTTTCTGATTGCTTGTTGTTAGTGTATAGAAATGCCACAGATTTCTGTATATTGATTTAGTATCATGTGAGTTTATTGAATTCATGTTTCTTTTTTTGGTGATTATTTTTAGTGTTTTCTATATATAGTTTCATGTCATCTGCAAATAGTGACAGTTTTGCTTCTTCCTTTTTAGATACAAGTGCCTTTTCTTTCTTTTCCTTTTTTTTTTGCCTAAATTTTTTGGCTAGGACTTCCAGTATGCTGCTGCTGCTGCTGAGTCACTTCAGTCCAGTATACTGTTGAATAAAAGTGGTGAGACTAGTGCTCGCTTCGGCAGCACATATACTAAAAGTGGTGAGACTAAGCATCCTTCTCTTGTTTCTGGTCTTAGTGGAAAGCTTTCAGCTTTCCATCCTTGAGTATGATGTTAACTATGAGTTTGTCATATATGACTTTTACTATGTTGAGGTACATTCCCTCTATACCCATTTTGTTGAGAGGTTTTTTTTTTTTATCATAAATAGATGTTGAATTTTGTCAGATGCTTTTTTTGTATCTATTGAGATGATCATGTGTTTCATCCTTCAATTTATTAAATGATATATTACACTGATTAAATTGTGGATGTTAAACCATCCTTGCATCCTTGGAATAAATCCCACTTGATTATGGTATATGATCCTTTTATTGTATTCTGGGATTTGGTTTGCTAATATTTTATTGAGGAACAGTTCAGATTATTTAAAAACTTACACAAGAATACTTTTAGTATAACATTAAATTTATGTAATTTTACATAATGCATGATCATGAGTACTTTACAATTTGCAAAGAAAAAGACTAAAAGTTATACTAATTGATTAACTGTTCTCTTTGACATCTTTCTGCTTTTCTGTATTTTCAAAATGTGCTGCAATGATCATGCATTATTTTTTATAATCGTAATAATAAGCAACAAAAGATATTTTGAAACATGTCCAGCCATGTGTGGCAGCTGACCAAAGCAAAGTCGTGACTGCTGCGTAACAAAATGGGGAAAGAAGTGCTACCCCCTGAAAAGAAGTCTAGTTCATGTATGCGCACCACACACGGAAAACTCAGTTTTCACATCTGGAAAATGGAGATAACAGGATTTACTCCATCTTGCTAATAGAAATGTAATGAGAATGCAGTTTATGTGACAGTCTTTTTGAATATAACTGGACAGTTTCTGAGGCTATGATTTTAGATCAACAACAATCCATAGCAGTTGTGACTGAGATGTGAGTATATTACAAAGAAGGACTTCTCTAGTTTGACTTTTTTGTTAGTTTAACTATAATGTACCTAAGTCTTCCAATTTAATTGTTAAAATATGGCAGTGAGAACCAGCTCTAGATTATTTAGAATCAAGTGCTTAACTGTAGCAAATTATATCTTTCCAGGTGCCCTGTAGAATTTACTTTTATACTATTATAGTGGGATACATTCTCTTTTCATTTCATTTTTATTACCCTGTGTTTATTGTTGTTAATGGATTCTATTTATAATAGTAATAGTAGCTAATACCGATGGATGCTAGGCCAGGCCTAGTTCTTATAGTTTATGGATGTAACCTCTTCTAATCTCACATTAACCCCATGATAAGTACAGTTTCATCCCTATTTTATAGATGAAGAAATGAGGCACAGTTAAAACACTTGCCCAGATTCATTTATTCCATAGTGATGGAGGTAGGGTTTGAATACAAGCCATTTGGTTGTAGAATCCATGCTCTTCCCCACTGCTTTGTAATGCAAGGTATGTAGTAGTACCAGAGTTATTTTCCTCATATATATTATTTTACTGATCTATTTAAATCAAATATTTATTTAATGAAAAAGAATTTAGGGAGAGGCTTTTCAGTTACTCCATTTCTCCTCTGTGTGAATAAAAATACCAACCTAATGAAATTGTCCTTTAATGTAGTTATAAAAATGTAAAGTAGTGTCCTGCAAATAAGCATTTAAATTAACTGTGAAACTAGATTGATTTGCAGTACAGGTAAATTTCCATGACCTCTTTCTCAAGAATAAAGAAATATTTACACAGGCAAAGTCTGTAAGGCCTAACACTGTTTATCTTGGAGGAAAAACTCTGTAGTAGAAGAGTATAAATTGCTTTTTTGTGTTCTTCTTACTGGAACCTAAAGTTGCGTAGTTGTAAAGGGCTCTTCTATTCAGAATGGCTTCCTTGGTGGCTCAGGAGTAAAGAATCTGCCTGCCGATGCAGGAGATGGATTTGATCCCTGGGTCGGGAAAATCCCTTGGAGACCCACTCCAGTGTTTTTGCCTGGGAAACCCCATGGACAGAGGAGTCTGGTGGGCTACAGTCTATGTAGTCATAAAAGAGTCAGACACAATTTAGCAACTAAACAACAAAAAATTCAGAATGGAGTTTGCCAAAGGGTAGTGGTAACCCTGAGTATTCCCACCGAATTCTGTAAAACGGCATTAATTTAGTTTGACAAATACTTCTGACTCTGTTGGCTTACCTGCTCTTTCCTAGGCAGAGAGGAGACAAATCCGTACAATTAAGGCTTACCCTTTGCCAGACATTCATCTGAGGACTGCCTGGTATTATCTCAGCCTCTAGGACAACCCCATGATGTGGGTCTGTGACTGTCATCACCTTCTTTTTCCAGCTGGTAAAGAGGCAGAGTCAAGTTTCAACTTCACTGTCCATCTCCAGAGACATCACTTTTATTTTTTAAACTTTAAAAAATTTTTTATCTTTAAAAATTTAGTTAAAAAATTTTTTTCGGCTGCACCATATGGCTTATGGGATCTCAGTTCCCTGACCGGCGATTGAGCCCAGGCCATGGCAGTGAAAGCCGGGAATCCTAACCACTAGGCGATCAGGGAACTCCTTAATCTATTTTTTAATTTGAGGAATTGAGATATCATATGCATACTGTGAATCTTAAGTGTACAATATAGCAAATGATGGTAAACCTATACCTGCACAAAACACAGAGCCTCATCAAGATGCAGAGTCTTTCATCACCCTGGAAAGCTTCCCTGTGCCCTTTCTCATCAGCCTCCCCCCACCCCAGACAACTACTACTTTTATTTCTATGACCATAAGTTAATTTTGCCTATTCTGTAATTTCATTTGAAGTGCTCTTGTGCTTGGCTTCTTTCACTCAACATTATGTATTTTGTTGAGAGTCAACCATGTCATTGCACATGCTGGTAGTTTCTTATTGCTCAGTCTATTCAATTGTATAAGTGTACCAGTTATTCATCTTTTTTCCTGTTGTTGGACAGATGGACTGTTTCCAGTTTTTAGCTTTATTATGAATTAAACTGCTATTAACATTTTTGTGCAAAGTTTTTGTGGCTATGTTCTCATTTCTCTTGGATAAATTCCTAGGAAAGAAATTGTTAAGTCATAGGATAGCTAGATATATAACTTTTTAAGAAAGAAACTGCCAGTTTTCCAGAGATTGTACTGTTCTAAACTTCCATTAGCACAGTCTGTTTGTTCCACATCCTCAGCAGCACTTGACATTGTCAGTCTTTATTATTTTCGTTATTCTTGGGAGTGGTTATGCCAAGGGAGTGGTAAAACATTGTCATTTTAGTTTGCATTTCCCTGATGAGTAATGGTGTTGACCATTTACCTTTACTTATTGACCATTGGTATATTTATAATTTTTAATGTTGTTCATCTTTTTATTACTGAGTATAAGTCTTCATTAATTACATGTATTATGACTATTTTCTCAAGTCTGTGACTTGCCTATTGATTTCCTTCATGATGTGTTTTTAAAAAAATTTTCTTCATGATGTCTTTTGTAAGAAAGCTTAAAATTTTGATGACGTCTGATTTATCAGTTTTTCCTTTTATTTTTAGTGATTTCTGTATACCATCTAAGAAATATTTGCATACCTACAGGTCATAGGAAGCCCCCTTGTGGCTCAGACGGTAAAGAGTCTGCGTGCAATGCAGGAGACCCAGGTTCGATCCCTGGGTTGGGAAGATCCCCTGGAGAAGGCAATGGCACCCCACTCCAGTACTCTTGCCTGGAAAATCTCATGGATAGAGGAGCCTGTCAGGTACAGTCCATGGGGTCGCAAAGAGTCAGACACGACTGAGCGACTTCACTTTCACAAGTCACAGAGATAGTCTTTCTTTGTAGTCTTAACTTTTATATTCAGTTTTTAGCTTTATATGCTTAGCTTTTATGTTTACGACTATGACCTAGCTCAAAACAGTTTTTGAGTATAGTGTGAGGTAGGGGTTAAGGTCTATTTGTTCCCAAATAGAAGTCCAGTAGTTCTAGCACCAGTTGTTAAAAAGGCTTTACTTTACGTTTTGAATTGTTAAGTAAAACTACCTCCCAAAGTTGACTAAGGCATGGTACTGCCTTCAAGAGCTTATAGTCTACAGAATAACTTTTGTACTGGAATTTATTGCTGAGTTTTCATAAAGAATAGCATATCTGACTACTGTGATGCACAAAAAACATTATCCTTTGAGAAATGGGACAAGGCAAAGTTCATTTACCCCTATCCAAGAGTAGTTTAAAATTAATTAATGCAAATTGCTGGTTGTGGTTGGTGCTTAGCCAAGGAATGCAGTACAAGTAATAGTTTAACTTTCAGACAGTTCTTGTATCTTTGTCCCCAGAAGAAAAAAAAACACTTGAATGTGTTCCGCTCTAGGTTACTATTATTATTAAGGCTTTAAAAGTTGTACCCTTAACTTTAGATGTTCATAGCATGAATAAGTATTTTATTTTTGAGGGGTTTAAAAATAAACACATCGCTTTTAGATGCAATCCTTTGGATTAATTTTTAAGGAATTTTGTTTTACCATTAACACTTCTTTTTTTTAACAGTTTCAAAGTATAAATGAAACTCTTAATTTTATAGCTCTTGATCTTTCCCCATATAGCCTGTTATGCTGCGGACATTGCTGTTTTAACACTTGTTATTTGTAGATGACAGCACTTACAGCTGCTACCCATACTCTAGATGCTTTTAGGTGGCAAAGAGATAAGTGAGTTGTCGTGGAAGAAGCATTAGACTAAGAGGCTCAAACACCTAGGACTTGGGACTCTAAGCTACTTACAATGTCAAGGCAGTAAATTCTTTGTGCCTTAATGTCTTCTGGTAAGAAATTGGAAGAACCATACTAGCTTCCTGAGGTCAGTATAAAGACATATATATGGTTGTTAAGGATGAGAACTTTAAGATCAGGATAGTGAAAGTGAAAGTTGCTCAGTCGTGTCCGACTCTTTGTGACCCCATGGAATTCTCCAAGCCAGAATACTGGAGTGGGTAGCCATACCCTTCTCCAGGGGATTTTCTCGACCCAGGGATCGAACCCAGGTCTCCTGAATAGGTGGATTCTTTACCAGCTGAGCTACCAGGTCAGCTAAAGCAGGGTAAAATGTAGACCCTTTACAGTTTTTGATAAGTGCAGTATTTGTCACATAGGAAGCAACCAATAACTGCTGTTTTGTGTTGTTATTATTTTAATTTTAACTTTTATTAAAGTATAATTGACTTACAGTGTGCTTAATTTCTGCTGTATAGCAAAGTAACTCAGTTATACATGTATCTATTCTTTTCATGGTTTATCACAGGATATTGAATGTAGTTTCCTGTGCTGGACAGTAGGACCTTGTTGTCTATCCATCCTATATGTAATAGTTTGCATCTGCTAATCCCAAACTCCCAGTCTTTCCCTCCCGTCCTCCACTCTCCCCCTGACAACCATACGTCTGTTCTCTATATCTGCAAGTCTGTTTTTGTTATTATTTTATAAAGAAAAAAATCTGGCATACCAAGTCAAAGTCTTTTGAAAGTATGAGTATTCTACACATATTATATTGTATGAGAGAATGAATTTGATATTTATCGACAGGTTGAGTAGAATTTAAATCAGTATTAGAGAACTGATTATAGATTTATGGGACTAAATGTGAGAAGAAGGTTAAGGTAATTCATCCATGAAAGAAAAGAAATTTCTAATATAGAAGATAGTAGAGACAGCAAGCTTTACCAAACTGGCAGAGAAATATGAACCACTCACAAAGTCCTGTTATAATAAAAATAGGCATAGATAGAAATCTGGAATTTATGAATGGTTAAGTCTTCCACCATGGTTAGACTTTTTTTAAACTTGCAGTTCTGTTTTTTCTTCTTAAAAAATCAATACAAATCCACTCCACAACCACAAATCTCTTTGACATAAATCTTTTCTAACCTTGGGCTTTTTTTGTAAGGCTGGTATGGGACATCACTCGTAAGGTCCTTAAGGAGATTTCTGTCTGACTGAATGCTCTGAAGTCACCATCTTAGATCTTTCTGAGATCCTAGCAACTAATTGTATAGAACCACCCACCTGAATTTGACTTTTGCTCTGAGACCCTTCCTTCATTGGAGAATTTTGGAGAGGGTGGTGTAAGAAGCAGTTTTATCGGGTTTAGCTCCTTTACATTTAGCGATTCTTCCTTTAGCTGTTGTCTCTCCTTTATGTTTTACTATGAGCAGCAAGAAGACAGCAGGCAGCAGTTTCAACACCATGTGGAAGTATCCTTAGCTAGAACATTCATTTCATCAAGTACATTTTCTACTTTCCGTGTTAACCACCAGTGACAGTGTTGCTAAACTTGCTGCTACTTCATAACAAGGGTGTGCCCTTTTCTCTACTTTCCAATCATATTTTTCTCACTTTTCTTTAAGCTTTCACTGACAGCCTTGTTGAAGGGTACAATACTTTGGCTAACAGTTCTGAAAGCCAAGGCAGATCCTGCAGGCGCTGGCAACTGGAAGCTGTCAGCTAACTGTATTTCCTGCCGCTGAGTCTCTCTTGAAGAGGGATGTGAGCAGTGTGCCTCCATGGCCACCACATGTGACATTCATGCCAAGCCATGTTCTACCACTTTTTTCCAACCTTGTCACCTAACTTTGCCTATGTCTCACTCTATGCTTTTGTTACACAGAAATTGTACTACCGCAAAGTCACACACAAAATATTGACATACTGCAGGCTGAGTTAGGTGCCTCTTAGCATCCTAGAATAATATTTATAATAATATAATACTTTCTGGCACTCTAGAAATCTGTCACCATATTTATGACATTCTGTGATATTTGGATTCAGATCTTGACTTTGACACTAATCAGCTACATGACCTTGGTCAAGTTATTTGGTTTCTCTGTGTCTCAGCTTCTTCATTTTTAAAATGGGGGAAATAATATTCTTTTCATAGAACTGTAGGGATTAAATAAAATAATAACAGGTAAGTGCTTAGAACAGAGCCTAGTATATAATAAATGTTCAATAACTATTAGCTATGATCATTAAAGGATTCATAGGTGGCTCAATGGTAAAGAGTCTGCCTGCAATGCAGGAAACTCGGGTTTGATCCCTGACTTGGGAAGATCCCCTGGAGAAGGAAATGGCAACCCACTCCAGTATTCTTGCCAGGAAAGTCCGATAGACAGAAGCCTGGTGGGCTACAAATTTGTGGGGTCACAGAGGCAGACACAGCTGAGTACGCACACACACACACACATGATCATTGATGATCTGAACTGACAGGACAGATTGAATTTGGCGGCTGGAGTGCAGGGTAAAACTGACAGAGCGGTGACTCTGACCCCTCAAAGTACTTCTGTTTTTAGGGCCAGAGTGCAGAAATGCCACCCCACGAGGCTGTGAGTAGACGGATGTCATCAGGAAAAACTTTATCACCCTTTTCCTCCCTTCTGGTCTAGGTCTGCAGGACAACCCATGGTTCTGTGACTGTCACATTTCCAAAATAATGTCATTGTCAAAAGTCGCTGACCCTGCAATAGTACTTCTTGATCCGATGATGGTGTGTAGTGAACCGGAGCGCCTCACAGGGATTTCGTTTCAGCGGGCTGAGCTGGAGCAGTGTCTGAAGCCATCAGTGATGACCTCGGCTACCCAGATCACATCTGCTCTGGGCAGCAATGTCCTGCTGCGGTGTGATGCCACTGGCTACCCCACCCCGCAGCTCACGTGGATCAGACCAGATAACTCGCCAGTTAATTATACAGGTATCTTCTTAATTCAGGCCTTTGAAATAAGGTGTTTACAAATGTCTGAACTTAATCTTGTGTTTTTGTATGGTTTGAGATTGGCTGTCTATTTCTAATAAAATATTGCTAAGAGTGTTGAATGGAAAAATTTTGAAAGGTACACTTTACTGATTAGTATTTTCCTCAGTTTGTCTGATTAACCACATAGATGAAATTAGACAATCTGATTTTTTTCTTTTTCTTAGATGGAAAACAACATGATTCAGCATCTGGATGGTTGCAGATAGGCCTCTGTCTTTAACTTCCCTCCATCAGAGGAAAATATAAAAAAAGCAACTCATGGTTTACCAGGTTATTTAAGTGAAATATACTGTGAAAGAAAGGAACAGAAATTATGACTCATCCATGCTAGAAAATGATCCATGATGCCTTCTGACTGTGTGGATAGTTAGCATTTTATTACAATGAAAAAAATATTTTGAGAAATATTGAAGTAATGTCTTCTGATAAACATTTTATAGAATCACAGTGGGTTAAAATTGGAAGGGATATCTGAGATCACTTTGTCTTATCCCTTTATTTAAAAAACGTGGAAACAGAGGTCTAAAAACTGATAGCTTGTCTAGAATAACATGTTATTTAGTGACAAAAGTTTACTAAGGCCAAAGTTTCTTAATTCTCAGCCCCATGTATTTTTAAAATACTATTTCCCATACAAACCTCATGTCACCTGGCATGTCCAAGATTTCCATATAAACCATTTACAGAACCATCACCTGCCTTCAGAGACTTGTACCACTTCTCTCTCCGCTTATGTGAGAGGTATGCATGTAGGACCAGAAATTGTTTACTTTTCAGTTGGCATGTTGCTTGAGTCTTTTCTTTCTTTTTTCTCACAGAGTATGCATTTTTCTTTATTCCAGTAATTCAGGAATCTCCAGGGGAGGGAGTCAGATGGTCCATAATAAGCTTGACGGGCATTTCTTACATGGATGCTGGGGATTACAAATGTAAGGCCAAAAATTTGGCTGGGATGTCAGAAGCTGTGGTCACTGTGACAGTGGCCGGTGTTGTCACAGCCACCATCTCATCAGATACTTCTGAAAGAAGGACTGGGGATCACCCTGAACAAGAGGTCCAGCCAGGATCTAGACAACCCGCATCTCTGCCTGGTTCATCATCGTCTCCCTGGCCTTATTCCTCCTCTTCTCCCACTTTTCCTCCTACTTCAGCTTCATCTCCTCCCTCCACTGCTTCCTCCTTCTTGTCTCCTTTCTTCTCCTCCACTGTTTCTTCAGCTACAACTCCAAGCACTAGAATATCCACAAGCACCGCCACAGCTAGCCGACCGTCACTCCGCCCAGATGGGAAAAGAAGTGCCAAGGCAGAGATGGGTGGCGGGAAGCTTCCCCCAGCTAGTGCCAGTAGAAGGGAAGAGCTGGCACTGCTGGATCGAGCCCTGCCCATGGAAACGAATGCCACGATAGAAAACCTCCAGGTGGTCAGAGAAACAGAAGGAAGCGTGATTTTGATGTGGGACACTGTTAACACCACCCAGAACTCAGAAGTGACCGTGTTTTATTCCAAATATGGTGAGAAGGACCTGCTGCTGCTTAATGTGAACTCCAGCAAGAACCAAGTCACCATAAACGGCTTGCTGCCTGGTTGGCAATATATAGCGTGTGTCTGTCCAAAGGGAATGCCTCCCCAGAAAGACCAGTGTATCACCTTTTCTACTGGCAGAGGTGAAGAAGAAGGCGATTCTCAAGAGTCTTTCCTGATGGTGGTGAGTGGCGCTGCCTGCGTTGCTGTCTTGCCGTTGATTTTTTTCCTGTTGTACAAAGTTTGCAAACTTCAGTGTAAGCCAGACTCCCTCTGGGAAGATGATTTGGCAAAAGAGACTTATATCCAGTTTGAGACGCTGTCCCCCAGGTCTCAAAGTGTAGGGGAACTGTGGACGCGAAGGCCCAGAGCCGAATCAGAAAAACTGCCACTTTGCTCTAGGTCAAGTGTGGAGTCTCCTGACTATTAAAAGTGAGGGTTCTGGATCGGAGTATTACTGCTAAGGTTTTACAGCTCAGGCACAGGTGAGCTCCACAGAATTTCTTTCACAAAATTAAGGATCCAGGGGTATAGTTGACCCTCTGTTTGGATGACTTTTGGACACTTTTCACATCCTTTATGAAAAAAGTCACACGTGGAGTGCTTTTAAGTGTGTTTTAAAAAAATCATGAGACGTCTGAACTGAAAAGACAAATAATTTTGATATTTTTTCTGTAGAAAATGTCCATAGAAATCATTTTTAGGGTAGTGCTAAAGTCAGTTAATAATATATTTTAAGATAATACTTTAGTTCTTAAAAATAAATTCAGGTGAAAATAGTCATAAAAAGTTAATTCTGAATTTTAAAAAGATAGCTTTTTGGGGCAGTGAAGAAAGATTAGTATAACCAGCTAAGCCTTGATGTTCATTCTTGTTCAAAGTGCTTTATGGCATTTGCTGTGCACGTTTGCTGCCATTGCCTGGTAGAGTGGAATAGTGCATAATTTTGCTTTCACTGTGGTTAAATGCAACCCAGTGGACGGGGAGGGCTCCAGCTCTTAGTACCATTATGCATTTTAGTATAGTATAGTGGTATTCATATTGAAAGTATGAAAAAATTTTCCCTTGTCCTTAGAAATATGGATACTAGCAAAAATAAGTTAAAAAGAGGATCATGGCAAATAGTAAGACCATTCTGAGAAGACAGTAATGGTTGCATTCTAATACATCTGCTAAAAGACTGTGTGGGGTCTTTTAAAAAAATGTACTCATTTTAAAACAATCTCTTTAATAGTTTTATATTTACTCTTCTTTTCCCAGTCCCTCTTTTCTTCTCTCCCTCCCCGTCCTTACTTCCTTCACTTTTTTTTTCCTTCTGCTTTGTCAGAAAATATTCATGCAGCCAAAGGACCATAGCTAAAGAGTTTGTCTTTTGCCATGTCATATTTTGATTGCCTGGATAAAGGAATGATCTTTGAAAGTCTTTTAGATCCAAAAAGGATGTCTTAGGATGTTGAAAGAGCAATTTGAATGAGCAAGAGTGGATTTATTTAGTCAAACTCTAGGTTAAAAACATCAGGGAAATTTGATTGGAGTGGGCCACATGATTAGATAGGAAAGGGAATTGATAAATAAAATTTAGTTTTTCTAAAGAAATTTTTTAAACCATATTTACTAAATATTATATTCTCTACATTGAAGATTTTGGAGTATAGAACAGATTTATAAAGATGTGTTATGAGTCCTGAAATATACTGAGAAGCAAGTTCTAAGAAAATATTATATTTTACATAAGAAACAAATAGGCTTTAATGTAACACATTGTGGAAATCATAATATAAGCAGCCAGAGGATGAAAAACTTCTCATTCCAAATGGCTTTTAATTAAAAAGAAAAAGAGAAATCTAGTTTCACTGTAATCTGTATTAGAAGATTAGCATGGGTGGATGTCTTGCTCAGAACTCCCAGACCTCCCCTTCTTATCCTCTTTCCTGTCCTTTGCAACCTGTTTGACCTTGGTGCTTTCATCACTATGTGCATTGTCTAATGATCTAACAGTTTTAAATTCTGTATTCATTTTTTGGATTTTTTAAAAAATACCTTTTAAAGACAGTTTTGTGTTCAACTTATGTTAGATGATTTATTTTAAATTTAATAACTGCAAAAACGTGCATTTCTTTACTCTAAAGACATCATGGGATTTCATTGCCATATTTAAAAAGTTCATATAAACAGACTGCCAAAATACTACCACTTAGAAATAATATAGCTGTGGGAGAATGTTACAGACTGCTGAGCCAAAAGACACCCAAATTGTACAAAGGCAAGCTATTTGTCAAGAAAGATACTTGGATCATCCTGATGAAATGAATTACTGACCGCTCTCATAATTAAAATCAAGTGCAGCCTGGACTTAATTTTGCCCAGCAAGGAAAAGCTAATTGGTGGTGGAGAGGGGATTGGAATGGCTGGAGAAAGCACCTTTGTCATCCTCAACTTGGACTTGGCACATGAGGTGAGTCACAAGCAACTTGTTACTCATAGTAAGAGCAAATTGTAACTCATTTAGTTTCTAAAAATACATCTGTTTGAACATAGGGTTATCCTGATGGTATCACTGCTCTTATGTTCTTACAAGTATGTGCTTCCTTGAGTGGGAGGGAAAGGCTGATATTGTAGCAAGCAGCCTGGAATGCCACACAAGCAGCAGCCTGTTTTTCACTCTCACTATAGGCTGGTGGCTCAGACGGTAAAGAGTCTGCCTGCAATGCAGGAGACTGGGGTTTGATCCCTGGGATCCCTTGGAGAAGAGCATGGCAACCCACTCCAGTACTCTTGCCTGGAAAATTCCATGGACAGAGGAGCCTGGCAGGCTACAGTCCATGGGGCCACAAACAGTCAGATACAACTGAGCAACTGACATATATCCATTGTGAAGAGCAGTCATAAATAATATATGGTAATACATCTGGTAATTAAATATGATTACAATATATTACTTTCAGACAAAATATATTTGAAGTTGTAAAACTTGGAATACATGGTGAGGGTGTGTCACATGTGAGGCTATCATCAGTGATGTGCTGTGACATAAAAAATATTGAGAACACCAAGCAAATTGTTCATAGTGTCCGGAAAAGCAAACCCTGAAGAGAGTCAAAGAGATGCCTTGGGAAACTTTTGCAAAAAGTTCAAAGAAGAAACTTTTGACCCAGAGATTTGAATCCAAAAAGGAATTATGGCTAACAAAGAGAGATTTTAAACACACACACACCACATACACACACACATTCCCTTCCCAGGGGATCTTCCAGACTTAGGGTTCTAAGCCAGGTCTCCTGCATTGCAGGAGGATTCTTTACCAACTGAGCTATCAGGGAAGTGCAAGAATGCTGGAGTGGGTTGGCATTTCCTACTCCAGGGAATCTTCCTGACCTGGGGTGGAACCCGCATCTCCTGCAGTGGCAGGTGGATTCTTCACCACTGCACCACCTGGGCTTCCCCAAGTTATGTATGGTTACTGCTGAAAATGCCAGCATTAGGTTACTCTAGTGTAAGGAACAGAGCAAAGAAGGCAAGTGGTCTGTTATCCTCTGCATTAATAGACCATTTCTACAGGATCAGATTTAATTTTGGGTGCCAAATTTAAGTAATTATGAACCTTGATTACAACTATGGGCTGTCCATTAGAAAGCAACTAAGATCACCAAGCATGTGGTACCTTGATCATGCATGAAAGGGGTAAGGATCTGGAGCACAGACTCTGAGGAGACCAGACTAGCTTAGTGCATCACAGGGTGCTGACTCTTCCCTGGAGGACTGTGTTTAGGACCATCTGCTTGGGTTGTTAAAATGGAGGCTACTAGGTTCTACAAGTAGAAATATGAATTCAGCTGCCTGGGGTCTTGGGAACTGCACTTTGATACTCAACCCAGGGGAATGATGAAGGTGATGTAATGACTTTGAGAAACACTGTTTTGTGCAATGGATATAGAAGCAATATTGGGATGACAAAGAAGCAGAACTACTCCACATTAAAAACAAACTTTTTTTTTTTTGCTAACAGAATTACAAAACAGTGGAGTAAGTCATATTGTCATAATATTACTCAGGACTTTCATAGATATTCCAGAAGTCAGGAATGATGAAAGATACCCTAAAGGACACTGTGGACTAAAAAGTTCAGTCATTTGGACTGTAGCAGAAAGAAAGGAATATCAATAAAGTTGTATCCTTTGGTTTCAGTGGAAGAGAATGCTAATATTTGTATTAAGTAGCCTCTTTTGTTTAATTATAATAAACTTTGTTTCATATGTAAACATCTGAGTCTTAATTTGTTTAAATAGTGGAAAAATTAGGCTACAAACTATTGGGTAGGTTTGTGTCGTCCTCTTTTTATGCAATTAATTTCAACTAAGTGGTTGGATGCAGCAGCTAAGTCGCTTCAGTCGTGTCCGACTCTGTGCAACCCCATAGACGGGAGCCCACCAGGCTCCCCCGTCCCTGGGATTCTCCAGGCAAGAACACTGGAGTGGGGTGCCATCTCCTTCTCCAATGCATGAAAGTGAAAAGTGAAAGTGAAATCGCTCAGTTGTTTCCGACTCTTCACGACCCCATGGACTGTAACCCACCAGGCTTCTCCATCCATGGGATTCTCCAGGCAAGAGCACTGGAGTGGGTTGCCATTTCATTCTCCAAAGTGGTTTGATGAGAGTCACTGTAATTTTTCTTTTCCTTGATACAGGTTATAACACAGATGATTCATTCCTTAACTGTTCAGAAAAAAAGCCCAATATTTTTATGAATTAATTTGATATAATTTATAAACACAGTTAAGTCCTTACAGCAAAGCAGCAATTTTCCAATCATTGGCATTATTTTAATATACCATTTATTAAGTGTGATAGTTTTTATTTTAAGGAATTTCCAAAGTATTTAACACTGTGACAATAGTGAGGAATTAAATTCTTGAAGTAATTACATAGATATCCACTGATGCTGGGTTTCTTATCACATTCTCTGTGATTCCTAGGGACAAAGAAAGAAGGGTAAAAGTACAGAAGAATTTTGAAAGAAAGCATCTCAAAAAACAAGATAGCAATCGGGAGGGTAACGGTAGCCACCTGAATCCTGTTGTTTTCATGCATTCGTCCTTCAAAAGAATCTATTAGTTTAACTAAAAATTCAAAACCCCTTCATATTACCACATTTTTAGCATTAATAGGAGCTAGAGAATACCATGAAATTTGCTGTGTTTGTAAGAGAAATAAACATCAAATTCCAAAGATGTCTTGCCATTGCTGCAAGCCTGGAGAGCAAGAGAAGAAAGAGAAGAAGGTGAGAGCCAAAGGACACCATTTAAGAATTAGAGATCAGATGTGTGTTTGCTCAGTCACTTCAGTGTGTCTGACTCTGTGACCCTACAGACTGTAGCCCTCCAGGCTCCCCCGTGCATGGGATTCTCCAGGAAGAATAATGGAGTGGGTTCTCCAGGGGATCTTCCTGACCCAGGGATCAAATGTCTCTTGTCTCCTGCATTGGCAGGTGGGTTCTTTACCACTAGCACCACTTGGAAAGCGTATAGATCAGATAGTAAAATGTTAAGTAGTGGGGGGAATGGAGAAGGCAATGGCACCCCACTCCAGTACTCTTGTCTGGAAAATCCCATGGATGGAGGAGCCTGGTAGGCTGTGGTCCATGGGGTCACTAAGAGTCGGGCACGACTGAGAGATTTCACTTTCACTTTTCACTTTCACACATTGGAGAAGGAAATGGCACCCCACTCCAGTGTTCTTGCCTGGAGAATCCCAGGGACGGGGGAGCCTGGTGGGCTGCTGTCTATGGGGTTGCACAGAGTCAGACACGACTGAAGTGACTTAGCAGCAGTGGGGGGAAAGATTTAAAGGCATTTAAAAAGATTCTTTAAAGCAACAAAAACAAAATGCATGCCTTCCTTAAAAAACAAGGGAAATTAAGACAAAAAGGCAAGCAAGCCACCAAGTGCAGAAAGATTAAAACCATTACTCTTTAAAGACAACGAAAAACATCCTCAGGGCCTCCAAGCAAAAAAAAAAAAAAAAAAAAATCAAATTAGTTATGAGGTTAAGGAAATTAGGCTGCCATTGGACTTCTAAAAAGCCACATATAAAACAAACTACAGTGGAGCTGTATTTTCAGAAAATTCAAGGAAAGAAGATACAGTCTACCACTATACCATCTTGAATGTGCCCGATCTCATCTAATCTCAAATGCTAAGCAGGGTCAAGCCTGGTTAGTACTTAGACCAGAGAAAATGCAAGCCAAAACTCTTCTGTACAGCTATGCTGCCTTTTAAGACTAGAAGAGATAAAAAAAAAACCTGTTTTCTCTATTTCCTAAGAGGTTTAAACTTTGTGACTTGAAATTTAGTGGTTTAAAGCATTATATTTTGCACATGATTTTGTGGGTGAGGAATTTGGAAAAAGCTCTACTGGTTGGTTCATTTCTGATCCTATGGTGTCAGCTGGGATAGATTGGTTGGATGATACACTTCAAAGATGGCTTCTCCAAGCATGTCCGGTGCCTTGGTGGGAATGAGGCGTGGAAGGCTGAGTCCCTTCCCTTCTCTGTGGTTTCAGGGCTCTGCATGTGGTCTGTCGTGGTCAGACTCCTATGCGGTGGTATGTCATATCAATGGTATTTGACATTTCCTAATCAATGATCTGTGATATCAGAATATTGTACATAAAGGCAGTATTCACCAATTTTTATTTTCCTCAATGTTTTTATTAGAAATGAATGTTGAAATTTTTCAGAGGCTTTTTCAGAAAAATGAATGCATTAATATATTTGTATTAATAGATTTTCTAACATTGAATCATCTTTGCATTTCTTTATAAACCCTTCTCATTTTGAGATAATTATAGATTTACATGTAGTTGTAATTGGGGAAGTGTGGGGATATCTCTTTTCAGCCCAGAAAGGGTGAAAATCCAGGGTTCCCAGTTGGTCTTTGCTGGCATGGGGTTGGGGTGGGACCCAGGTTTTTCTGTGATATTTTGTTGGAGGAGGGCACTTATTATCCAGACGATTTCCATCTTGCTAGGCTATGATTTCTAGTTCTTTGGCTAAGAGAGCCGGTTTTTGTTCTTATTGTGTTTATCTATGCCTATTGAAATTTCTGGATTGCCAGCTTCTTCACTTTCAAGTGTGGGATACAGAAAGTACTCACCATCATGTCATTCCTTGGGTCTTCTCTCCACCTTTCAGTTTTCTTATGTTTGATTTATATATAAAATCCAGGGTTTTTAATTGTACTGAACAGAAGAAATAAAGATAAGCATGTTTATCCTATCTTTCTAGAAGTGAAATTTCCCCTCAAATGTCTTTTGAATATAGCTCTTTATATATACTCTGTCTAGGGGGAGAAAATGACCCGCAAATGAATGTTGAATTTTTTTTTTCCCTCAGATTTGCTTTTCAGAGTATTAGAAGAGTAGCAATTCTGAAGTTATTTCTTATGAGTTGTAGGAATAAGTAAATGAGTGAATGGGTTCATATTCTTGGAAACCAGGATTTTTACTGTGCAGAAAGATACAAATACAGGATAGGGACAGGCAAGAAACAACCCTGTGAGGTGGATTGAAATTTGAAATTGAAGGTATGAACTGATTGTTTCACGTCTGTCTATCAATATCGTCTGTCTGTGTACGCATGTTTTTCCTCTCTTAGCGCTATCTTTTGAACAGCTAGAGGCAATTACACTCCAGTGATAATGAGCACACCCAGCACCAAAGTCCCTTTTTCTAGTACTATGCCACACTCAGAGAAACCCACGTTTCCTTGGAGAAGTAGCTAATTTCAAGACTGTGATGGGGAAGATGACATCTTTTTGTGCCGGAATATTAGGAGGTACTCAAATGATAGGTCAATAAATCTAGCTTGAAGGCTCTCCTGGCTAAAACTGGAAAAATTTAAGCAAACAGAAATAAAGACAGTGATAGTTTATAAGCCACTGGATAAAATAGAAATCCATGAGTCATTACTGATAGTTTATAGTAGACAGTAGGTAGGTGTTAGGTAGATAGATAGGTAGGTAGGTAGACAGAGGTGTGAAGTGAAAGCTCTTCCTTATAGCAGAAAGCTGACTGATAAATCAGGAGTCACCATTTTGTAATCATTATGGTAAAGATGGTTTGGGTGGGAATCATCAATGGGTAATAAGTCCAGGGGAACTTTTTGAGGAGGATCAGGATATTTTCATGGTCTCTAAATGCCTCCCCACAGCTTGCTCACTGCTGCAATGGGAAAAAATACTTACTATACAGTGGATGAGCAGAATCCTTTGACTGGATAGCAAAATGAATGTCACTGATGGGAGACACCAGACATAACCTGCCCCTATATCATTTCATGAGAAGGACACAATATCACTTATGTAGTGTTTCTGGATGGGGATGCAATAGACTGAATCTAATCATGAGAAAATAGCAGATAAACCCCAATTGAAGAACATTCTCAAAAATAATAAGAATTATTCCAGATTAAAGGAGAACAAAGACTGAATAACAACTAAATGCAATATATTATCCTGGACTGGATCCTGGACTCTGAAGTGTAAAAGTATGTAGGACATTATTGAGATAATTGATGAAATGGGGATAAGGCAGATTGATTAGGTAAAAGCAATGTATTAATATTAAATTCTTTGAATTTAATAGCTATACTAAGGTTATAAAAGAGAAAAAGGTCAATATTTGTGTTCCTTGTTTAGTAACTAAGTCATGTCTGACTCTTTTGGAGACCCCGTGAACTGTAGCCCACCAGGCTCCTCTGTCCATGGGATTTTCCAGGCAAGAATACTAGAGTAGATTGCCTTTACCTTCTCCAGGGGATCTTCTCAATCTAGGAATTGAACTCTGGTCTCCTGCATTGGCAGGCGTATCTTTGCCACTGAACTACCTAGGAAGCCCATTTGTGTTCTTAGGAGATGCATATATACTATTGAAGAGTAGAGGAGGGTGCCGTGTTATGCTTTATGCAACCCAGACTTCAACATTTGTTTGGAGGAAATAAGAGATTGGTAGTGCACACGTGGCAAAATACCAGCAACTGGTGAGTGTGGATACAGGATCTTTTGGAGTTCATTTGCAACCTTTTTGTGTGTTTGAAATTGTTTCCAAAAATAAGAAAAGTTATTTTTTAAAAAAGGAAAAAAAGAAATACAGGCTAGTTGATAAAAGATTAGAATGAAATAGGAAATAGAAACCCATCTAAAGCTTCACCTCTGAATTACAGACAGAAATCTGTTATGAAACTATTTTTTCAGCTTGGCAGAGCTTATGATTATCATCATTTTTCATACGTTCAACCTGAACTAGAAAATACACCAGAGCTTAAATGAACGTAGGCAATTAGATCAGGTTCCTAAGCTTAAGGAAAGATGAACATTTAAGGAAAAGTAGTGAAAATTGACTCTGATATCAGTGCAATTAAGGTGAATCTTCAGATAGAATTCATGGTACATATATATTATTAGAATATGACTGCTTTAGGCAGGCATTTTTTTGGTATTTGTTTTAATATGATCTTTGCCATATGTTAGGGTCCAAACACAGCAACTGATTCTCTTTCTTCTGGACAAATGGAGTAGTTTCCTTATCCCAAGGGAATACTTACAAATTCAACATTCATTGAATTCTCTTTCCTTAGGACTACTTCACCTCCCTTCCCACGCACCACTGCCAATCCTGATATCTTTTTACTTTTAGCAGAATCTTATTTCACTTTAGCAATTTGTACATTTGTAAAATTGGACACCTAGGGTTTTAGTGTTCAAAACATTGCTCAAGTGGTGTATCCCAGATTCTTGACTTCTTTAAATATGCATGTGCATCTGTGTGTTCGTGCTTATGTGCATACATGACAGTCTGCTCCTAGATAAACTGGTCCTGTGCTACTCTCTTGGAATTCAAATAAAGTTCTTGATGTATGGATACAAGTTTCTTCACTGTGGTCATGTTTTAGAGGTCAGACTCTCAGAAGGAGACAACCATGTCTGTCCATTTGCCAGGCGTTTAATAAGTGTTTTGATGACCAATGAAATTCTTCTGGAGAATAGTTTTGTGATTCTGATATCCACTAATATATTTACTAAGTATGAACTAGATTATCATCTTTTTCTCAATGGCAGTAAACAAAATCCTTACAAAGAATGCCTGTGTAGTGGAGTACTCAGTAGTACTGAGCAGTGGAGGGGTGTGATGTATTATGATGTATGCAGTCTATTCTTCAATATATATTTCAAGAGAGCAAGAGATTAATGATGCACATGTGGCAAAATGTTAACAACTGGTGAATGTGAATAAAGACTATTTGGGGAGTTAGCTCCCTGCCAAGATAATCAAGGTCTCCTCACAGTCCTGTAAATGGCCAAACATTTCTTTATGATTTCAATTTCAAGAAATTTTTTCCTCACTGAGATTGAACATCTGTCTATATATTTTGATTGTCTATGTTTCTTTTGTGAATAGCTTATTATTTTGACTTTTACGTTCTTCTAATGTGGATTGGTGGTCTTTGCCTTTTTAATTTGCCCAAGAATAGTTAAATACTGAAGATATTAACTGTTTATCTGCTAAATGTATATATCAGAAATATTCTTCTTACCTGGCTTTTTATATATGTCTTTTAGCTTTATTTATGGTGTTTTGCATAGAAGTTTGTCACATAGTTAAATCAGTCATATTCACACTTTTTTTTCATTTCTGGCCTTATTGTGATTAAAAATCACCCCCATCCCCAAATTGCATATACATTTTCAAACTGCTCTCCTGCACTTATTATAGCTATATTTTACTTTCAGGTTTTTAAAATTTATTTATTTTTAATTGAAGGATAGTTGCTTTACAGTGTTATGTTGGTTTCTGCCAAACATCAACACGCATCAGCCTTAGCTATACACATGCCCCTCTCTCTCACCTCCCTCTCACCACCCGCCCCACCCACCCCTCGAGGTGTCACAGAGCCCCAGTTTGTGTTCCGTGAGTCATACTGCAAATTCCCATTGGCTATCTATTTTACATATGGTAATGTGTGTTTCCATGTTACCATCTCCATACTCCTACCCTCTACTTCCTCCCCCTACTTTGAGTTCTTAATTTCTAGACAATTTTAATGTATGTATGATGTGAAGTAGAGAACAGATACAATACAAATTTTCAGTGAATTAATATTAATTTAGTTTTGACTGCAAGGAGATCCAACCAGTCCATCCTAAAGGAAATTAGTCCTGGGTGTTCATTGGAAGGACTGATGTTGAAGCTGAAACTCCAATATTTTGGCCACCTGATGTGAAGAGCTGACTCATTTGAAAAGACCCTGATCCTGGGAAAGATTTTAGGCAGGAGGAGAAGGGGACGACAGAGGAGAAGATGGTTAGATGGCATCACCGACTCAATGGACATGAGTTTGAGTAAACTCCAGGAGTTGGTGATGGACAGGGAGGCCTGGCCTGCTGCCGTTCATGGGGTCACAAAGAGTTGGACACGACTGAGCAACTGAACTGAACTGAACTAGTTTTGAAAATTTAAAAATACTCCTTGTAAGTTTATAATAAGAGAATCAGACTATGTATGTTTGAAATATAATACATTTATAATAAAAATTAGGAGAAAAAAATATAATTGGAAAACCAAAAAATGCACTTCATTTCTGGTTATCTCTACCCCATGGGACAAGTGTGCAACATATTTTGCCATTTAGATGAAAGACATTCTATACATTTCTAAGCACTACTGGGGGTAAAGATGCAATGTTTTTTTCCCTTCAGCAGTGTTCCCAAGCTTGAATGTACATTTTTTCCCCTCTTCTTGTTTTTTTTTTCTATTTTCCAAGTTTTCTACCATAATCATATATTACTTCTATAAGGGGATAATAATATTTACTTAAACTAATTAAAAAGTCATAATGGACCTATATAAATTTGAATCAGCTGCTTTTAAATGTGCTACTACCAGACCCCAAAGATTTTTGTTTCACTGGACTGGGCCTACCTATCTGAAATTTTAAAAACTTCCTGGGTAGTTTTACAATGCACAGCTGAGGTTGAGACCACTGCCTTAGAGCTGCTTAATGATGCCTAAGTGGTATTATTTGCTAAATACTTAGCTGTGATTTAACTAAAGTTGTGTCTTTTGATTTTAGTTTAAAGCCCTGCATCTCTGGGTTTTAATCAGTTCAGATTACAGCCCAGAAAAACCACTAGGACTTGTTATTGGGTTGAATATAATCTTCATTTACTTCTAGGTGCATTATGTAGACAATGGGTTTAAGAAATTTGAGAATGATGTGCTAAAAAGTTTTCAGAATAATTTCCCACAAAAGAGAGAATTTAGAAGCTATAAATTTATCTTAGAAGTATAACTATAGAAGCTCATCTTAGAACTATTACCTTCTACTACTACTTTCTTTTCAGATTCAAAATCAGAGACATTTGTGAGAACTTTGTAAAGTAAAACTTTGGCACAGATGTGGTCATTTTTCATTTTCCTTTTTATAAAGTACTATGCTAATTGTGGATTTTAGAGTGATTTGGGGGGCTTCCCTGGTAGCTCAGTGGTAAAGAATCCATCTGCAATGCAGGAGACACAGAAGATGCAGGTTCGATCCCTGGATCAGGAAGATCCCCTGGAGAAGGGCATGGCAACCCACTTCAGTATTCTTGCTTGCAGAATCCTGTGGACAGAGGAGTCTGGAGGGCTACAGTACATGGGGTTGCAAAGAGTCGGACGCAACTGAAGTGATTGAGCACACATGCAGAGTGATTTTTATTTTTTATATTTGTCAAGAAGTTTTTGTATAATGAATACATATTACTTTTATCATTGAAAATATACATGCTATTTTTTAAGTTAAAATTTGCATTTGTATCATACAATTGCAACTCTAAAAAAATATTCTGAAAGAATGCATTTGTTATAAGTTGTCTCCAGATGGTTAGGACCTTAGGCAACTAATTTTTTCCTTCTTGCTGTTTTTTTCCTCTTTTCCAAGTTTTCTAGCATAATCATGTATTACTTCTATAGGGGGAAAGTAATATATAAACTAATTAAAAATTCATAATGGACCTCTATAAATCAGCCAAATATTCTTAATAACTTTCATTTTGTAAAGCCAATATGGCCATTTAAGTAGTATTCTATTAAAAAGGATTTTATTTTAAACATTTTATTTGATTTTAATTCTTCACAACTTAATAATGGCCTCTCAAGTGGAGAAAATATATTCTTCCGTGTTGATATTTTCATTCAAAGAGGTATAAAAATGAGCTGTCTTGTTGTTTTTTTCTTTGTGTTTGTTATTTCCCTCTAAGCCTTTTCTTCAAAGGAAGAGGGGCTGCTAATGTGACTGGCGGAAGTCAGGCATCAGCTGGTGCCAGGCTCCAGCAGCAGCTTCGCAAACCTGAGCCCCCCATCCCTGCTCCTGTACAGCCAACCTTGTGGACTGGTCGGGACCAAACATCTCGCATGGTATCTGGTCTCCTGTGGTGGTCAGATCCAGGCTGGGACAGAAGACAGGTCTACTTGTCTGCGCTGTGGGTGCCTGGGTGGCTGCTGAGGCAGCTTGTGGTCTCCCTCTAGCTCATTCTCTTTGTGGATCCAGTTCTTTGTCTGGGTGGCTTCCAAGGCTAGAAGTGGGGAAGCATAAAGCGTCTTTTTGGCTTGAGTCCACTTGGTGTTTGCTAATCCACCTCTGCCAGGGCACCCTGTATGCTACGATTTATTTAGCCTTGAATAGTAAGACTCACTGTTATCTCCATGTGAGACTTCCCAGGTGGCGCTAGAGGTAACTTTCTGATGGTTGCTCCTAACTGATGGCAAGTAAAGATAGCTAATGTTTGAAGGAAAAAAAACACACATGATTTTGTTCACATTTTAAATTTTACCTCCAGTCTTATGAGTAAAACATTAGGGTTTGGACTCAATGAAAAAACTACTCATGTATGAAATGTTTAGTATGGTAACAGGACCAAGTCCATATATAAAATTCAGTTTTATCTCTATAAATATAAAAGAGCAACAAACATATATATGCATTAGTATACTGTATTGGTCTTTATCTTTCTGGCTTACTTCACTCTGTATAATGGGCTCCAGTTTCATCCATCTCATTAGAACTGATTCAAATGAATTCTTTTTAGTGGCTGAGTAATATTCCAGAACAGCATCAAAACATGTATACTATCAAGGGTGAAACAGATCACCAGCCCAGGTTGGATGCATGAGACAAGTGCTCGGGGCTGGTGCACTGGGAAGACCCAGAGGGATGGGGTGGGGAGGGAGGCGGGAAGGGGGATCGGGATGGGGAACACATGTAAATCCATGGCTGATTCATGTCCATGTATGTCAAAAACCACTACAATACTGTAAAGCAATTAGCCTCCAACTAATAAAAATAAATGAAAAAAATAATAAAATAAAATAAAAAATTTAAAAAAAGAGCAACAAACAACTAGAAAATAAAATAAAAATCTATTCATTTTTAAGAGCATTCAAAAACATATAATACAAATAAATTTAACAAAAGATTTTTAAAACATTAATCTGAAAAGTCAAAAACATTGATGAGAGAAATTAAAGAAAACCTAAATAAATGGAGAAATATGTAATATTCTTAGATTGGGAGGCTTAATATTGATAAAACGTCAGTCCGTTCCCAATTGAACTATCTATGCAGTGAATATAGATGTAGAGAAAAATAAACTTCAACTTCATATAATATATAAACAATAATAAAAATGAATCACAAACCCCAACATAAAAGCTAAAACTCTAAAAGTGCCTAGAAGAAAATAGGAGACTATATTGAGAGCTTGGAGTAGGCAATAATTGATAACACAGACAAAAATATAACCATAAAGGAAAAAATGATGAACTGGACTTCATTAAAAGTAAAATTTTTGCTCATCAAAAGATACTGTGAATCACTAAGTTGTATCCAACTCTTCTGCAACCCCATGGATTATAGCCCACCAGGCTCCTCTGTCCATGGGATTCTCCAGGTAGGAATACTGGAGTGGGTTGGGATGTCTAGTTCTTGTAACAAAAACCAGGTAGTCAGACCATCAAAAAATTTACTGTTAATTAAAGAAAAACAGACACAACTTGGTGACTAAACAACAACAAATAACAACAAATGGTCAGCTTGGGGTGTAATCTTCCAAAATTTTTTAAATTGAGAGATGCTTAACTGTACAATACCATACACAAACACACACTCCTGAAAGTGCCTTTTCATTCTTATTTTGGAGAACTTTTCTATATTGCCAGGGATACATTTGCCTCATTCTTCTTTTTATTGCACTGAATTTTATTATATTTTCAGCTGTTACTTGCTTTTAATGTTGAACAGAGTAACAGTCTTATGAAATACAGTCAGAGATGTGATTGGGGCCTTATTTTAAAAAGACTTAGCAGGTTGGTGACGTAATTATGTAAACAAGCATAATTGAAGGTGTTTGATCTGAGTTATGGAAAGATAAATGTTTTAAGATTAAAAAAAGATACTGTTAAGAAAATGAACAGATAAGACATGAACTGGGAGGAAATATGTGTAACTCAAAGGTCTGACATACATATTTACATATATGTGATACATAGATCAGATTTGCATCCAGAATATGTGTAAAGAACTTTTACAAATCAATAAAAAATTTAAAATATAATAAATATGGGCAAAAGATTTAAATAGACATCTCACAAAAGAAGATACATGATCATCAATTGACATCTGAAAAGATGGTCAACATCAGGGAAAGGCAAATTAAAATTGCAATGTGGTACTATGTTACACCTACTAAAATGTTTAATATTAAAAAGACTGCCAATACTAAGTACGCATGAGGCTGTGGAACAACTGGAACTCACATGCATTGCTTATGAGAATATAAAATGGAATAGTCACTTTGGAAATGTTTGGCAGCTTCTTATGAAGTTAAACATATACCTAACCTGTGCCATGCCCAGGAACTTCAGCTGTGTCAGATTCTGTGCGACCCTGTGGACTGTAGCCCGCCAGGCTACATGATTCTCCAGGCAAGAATACTGGAGTGGGGATCTCCAGGGAATCCTTCTCCAGGGGATCTTCCCGATCCAGGGATCAAACCTGAGTCTCTTACATCACCTGCATTGGCAGGCAGTTTCTTCACCACTAGCACCACCTGGGAAGCCCCGATATAATTACCCTATGAACCAGTACTTAGGTATTAACTGAAAAGAAATGAAAACATTCATTCAGCCAAGCCTGGAAACAATCCAAATGTCCATCAGCAGGAGAATGGATAAACAAATTTTGATCTATTCATACAAGAGAATAGTTCCTGGAGATTAAAAAAAAGAAAAGAAAAGAATGAACACACAACAACAGGAGTGAATACCAAAAGCATTATGCTGAACAAAAGAAGTCAGACATAAAAGCAAACCTAAGTTCATGAGCAGACAAAACCACCTGTGATCAAAGAAATCAGAACAATGGCTGTCTGTGGATATGGGTGGGATTGACTGGAGGGACCACAAGGGAAATTTTGGCAGTAGCAGAAACATTTTATCTTGGTTGAGGTGTTGGTTTACTGTGTATATATATTTGCCAAAACTCATAAGAGTTTATACTTAAAACCTGTTCACTTTTAATAAATTTTACTTTATTAAAAATAAAAGTGAATGCATCTCAGTGGGGAGTCAGGCTGGGTAAACCAAATGAAAGCAATTTTATTTTGTTTCTCTGGTATTTGAAGATTTAAAAATACATCGTTTACTTGGGTATTTTCTCTTCACCATCCATTTCATACATCTTTCCAATTTTAAGTTGTAAACCATGATGATTTTTACACAAATAATTTCTGTCTGAAGGTAAAAAGGAAAGGATCAAAGATATTACTTCACAGTTTAATAAAGATAAGCATTTATATTTATTATATAATTTATATTTATTTATATAATAAAATATATTGATTATATATAGATAATATATAATTTATATAATGCACATAATATATAAAATATTTTTATTTTTATTTATGTAATACTTATATTTATTTATGTAATATTTTGGCCACCTGATGCAAAGAGCTGACTCGTTTGAAAAGACCCTGATGCAGGGAAAGATTGAAGGCAGGAGGAGAAGGGAATGACAGAGGATGAGATGGTTGGATGGCATCACTGACTCAATGGACATGGGTTTGGGTGGACTCCGGGAGTTGGTGATGGATAGGGAGGCCCGGCATGCTGCAGTCCATGGGATCTCAAAGAGTCGGACACGACTGAGTGACTGAACTGAACTGAATAGATAAAAACAGAGGAAGAGCCGCAAACTATGGTTTGCATTTTCAATAGTTCCCAGAAAGTAGTTTTAATTATGTGAAATTATATGTAATTTATAGCATCTCTAGTAATGTTGTCAAGCCATCAAATGCGATGGTGCTTTCTATAGATTCAGCAGAACTGAAGGTCAGGGAAAGATTCTACAGTTGACCCCTCATATCTGTGGATTCCACATCTGCATATTCAACCAATCCTGTATGGAAAAGATTTTGAAAAAAAAATTTCAGAAAGTTCCAAAAAGCCAAACTTGAACTTGCCTCATGAAGGCAACTGTTTCCATTGTATTAGGTATTATAAGTAATCTAGATATGATTTAAGGTATGGGAGAGAATGTATGTAGGTTATATGCAAACATGATGCCATTTTATATAAGGGACTTGAGCATCCTTGGCTTTTGCTATCTCAGGGGTCCTAGAACCAATCCCTTTCAGATACCTAGGGACGGCAGACCTGTGGGTGATAGAAGAGTTCTTTCCATTAACCTTTGACATTTTTAGAAGTTAAAATGAAGGAGGGATTGTTGAAGGAGGTCTTCAGGAGGATGTGACCACCAGTTGACCAGAGGCTCTTCAACCCTTCCCTTGCCCTTGGAATGTTATGTTCTGCCCACCATTCTCACAGCTGGAGCCATTTCAAGGACACAGTCTTGAGAGAACAATGTGCTATTTAGATCATTTGGATGAATATGTGACTGAACTCAGTTAAGGCCTCTACATAAAAATTTAAGATTCTATGGGATAGGTGTGAAGACTTAATCATTTTATGGACATCCAAGACAAACCTCATAACTAAGTTCCCTTATTAAACCTGCCACCTACCAGTTAAGAGTGGTCTGCCTCTTTCTTTGGCTTCTTCCCGCCCTCCGTGTTCAGAGGCCAGTTTTCAAGTTTCTCCCAGAGAACTTCCAAGGCTGCAAACCAATAGGCATGCTGAGATTATGTAATTATGCAATCTAAAAGGATATTTCTTTTTTTAATTTAAATTTTGTTGCAGCTTCATAGAATTAGGAATTATATACTGCAGATTGTTAATGCTGTTTCAAAAATAATTACCCAGTTTTGAACAGCCAACTCATTGGAAAAGACCCTTATGCTGGGAAAGATTGAAGGTGGAAGAAGAGGGTGGCAGAGGATGACATGGTTTGATAGCATCACTGACTCCATGAACATAAATTTGGGCAAACTCCGGGAGATAGAGAGGAGCAGGGAGGCCTGGAGTGCTGCAGTCCATGGGGTTGCAGAAAGTCGGATACAACTGAGCGACTGAACAACAACAATAACAACCCAGTTTCTGGGGGCTTCTTTCTTCCTCTTGGTCAGAGGAACCATTCTAGGTGACTGGAGGCAACTTAGCTGAAAGACGGAACATGGGTAGGGCTTATCTTTTACTTCTTGTTTACCAAGTACTTTTAAAAATCTGGTTTGATTTGTTTGAAGCATGGAACTACTTAACCTGTGCATTAAGCATAGATTTACTTAATTGGATAGTGAGTCCCCTTCTTTAAAAAAAAAAATTAATAGACATTTTCTTAAAAGCAGGTTAAGGTTTATAAAAAAGTTGGGCAGAGTACAAAGAATGTCCACATATTGCCTTCCCTCCTCTTCCCTCAAGTGTCTCTTATTATTAATACTTTGCATTAATGTGGTCCATTTGCTACAATTAATGAGCCAATATTGATGCATTATTATTATCAACCAAAGCCCACCGTTTACAACTCTTGTTGTACATTCTGTGGGTTGCAGTAAAGGTGTAATGACACGTATCCAATATTATCATATCATACAGAATAGTTTCCCTGCCCTAAAAGTCCTTTGTGCTCCCCCATTCATCTCTCCTTCATCCCAAACCCTGGAAATCACTGATCTTTTTATTATCTCCATGTTGTTTTTGTTCAGTCACTAAGTCATGTCTGACTCTTTGCGACCCCATGGAGTGCAGCATGCCAAGTTCCCCTGTCCTTCACTATCTCCCCAAATTTGCTCAAATTCATGTCCACTGAGTCAGTGATGCTATCTAACCTTCTCATCCTCTGCCGCCCCTCCTCCTTTTGCCTTCAATCTTTCCCAGCATCAGGGTCTTTTCCAGTGAATTGGCTCTTCGTGTCAGTTGGCCAAAGTATTGGAGCTTCAGCTTCAGCATCAGTCCTTCCAATGGGTATTCAGGGTTGATTTTCTTTCGGATTGACTGGCTTGAACTTCTTGCAGTTCAAGGGACTCTCAAGAGTCTTCTCCAGCACCACAATTCGAAAGCATCGGTTCTTTAGTTCTTAGCCTTCTTTATGGTCCAGCTTTCACATCTGTTCATGACTACTGAAAATACCATATCTTTGACTATACATTTGTTGGCAAAGTAATGTCTTTGCTTTTAAATACACTGTCTAGGTTTGTCATAGCTTTCCTTCCAAGGAGCAAGCATCTTCATGGCTACAGTCTGCAGTGATTTTAAAGCCCAAGGAAATAAAGTCTGTCACTGTTTCCACTGTTTCCATGAAGTGATGGGGCCAGATGCCATGATCTTAGTTTTTTGAAAGTCGAGTTTTAAGCCAACTTTTTCAGTCTCTTCTTTCACCCTCATCAAGAGACTTTTTAGTTCCTCTTCACTTTCTGCCATTAGGATGATATCTGCATATATCAGGTTATTGATATTTCTCTTGGCAATCTTGATTCCAGCTTGTGAGTCATCCAGGGTGGCATTTTGCATAATGTACTCTGCATAGAAGTTAAATAAGCAGAGTGACAATATACAGCTTGGATGTACTCCTTTCCCAATTTTGAACCAATCCATTGTTCCATGTCCAGTTCTAACTGTTGCTTCTTGACCTGCATACAAGTTTCTCAGGAGTCAGGTAAAGTGGTCTGGTATTCCCTTGTCTTTAAGAATTTTCCACAGTTTGTTGTGATCCACACAGTCAAAGACTGTAGTGTAGTCATTGAAGCAGAAGTAGATGCTTTCCAGGAATTCCCTTGCTTTTTCTATGATCCAGTGGATGTTGGCAATTTGATCTCTGGTTCCTCTGTCTTTTCTAAACCCAGCTTGCATATCTGGAAATTCTCAGTTCACATACTGTTGAAGGCTAGCTTGAGGATTTTGAACACAACCTTGCTAGCGTGTGAAATGAGTAAAATTGTATGGTAGTTTGAACCTTCTTTGGCATTGCCCTTCTTTGGGATTGGAATTAAAACTGACCTTTTCCAGTCCTGTGGTCACAGCTGTTTTCCAAATTGCTGGATATTGAGTGCAGCACTTTAGCTGCATCATCTTTTAGGATTTGAAATAGCTCACTGAAATTCCAGCACCTCCACTAACTTTGTTCATTGTAATGCTTCCTCAGGCATTGCCTTTTCCAGAATGCCATATAGTTAAATTCATACAGTATTTAGCCTTTCAGATTGGCTTCTTTCACTTAGCAAATGCATTTATGATTCCCTCGTACCTTTAGTGGCTTGATGTTCATTTCATGTTATTCCTGAATGATATGTCATTGTATGCATGTACCACAATTTTTTTTATCCATGCATCTATTGAAGGTCATCTTCCATATTTTGGAAATTATGAATAAAGCTGTAGTAAATATAAGTTTCAGCTCATTTTGGTAAAAACCCAGGAGCACAACTGACCTCCTTTTTCAGCACAATTTTTATATCTGTTATTTATATCTTGATAAATTGTAATTTGCCCCCTCATAGCTCAGTTGGTAAAGAATCTTCCTGCAATACAGGAGACCCGGGTTTGATTCCTGGGTTTGGAAGATCCCCTGGAGAAGGAAATGGCAACCCACTCCAGTATTCTTGTTTAGAAGATCCCATGGACAAAGAAGCCTGGCAGGCTATAGTCCATGGGGTTGCAAGGATTGGACACGACTTAGCAACTAAACCACTCTTCATAGCTAACTCCTGTGCCTGAGGTCCTAATTTCTTTCCCTTAATACTATTTCAGTTTCTGGCATGTATGTATCATTAAGAATGCAACACATGTCAACAGTTTTCTTTCTGAAAAATAAGGGAATGTTTTCAAATCTCGTGGGAACTGTCCTGATGCAATTGACCCTTATTAATAGAAATAGCCTGTGTACTCTTTCTGTGGGTGGATATTTAATAGTCGTGCCTAACAAAACACATTGTCTTGTTACTTCTGGTTCTGACAGTCATATACATATTTCTTTTAATGATGTCCTAGCCTGATCATTCTGATCAAAAACACCATCTAATGAGGAGAGAATCATGATTTCAGAATTCATATTCTTCATAAATGTGTAATTTATGAAGGAAAATTCTCAGCCTTTCTGGTCTTCAGTATCCTCACTTGTGAGATGGGGCAATAACGTCCACCTTGCAAGGTGGTGTTGAGGAATGGAAGTGATGTGAATAAAGCATCTGCGCTTCCTCTCTGCCTGACACGCTGGAAGCAATCTGTTGGTGGCAGTCATTGATGGCAATGCTTAATAGCCGTTGTGTGTATGGCCAATATATATCCCAGGAGAATGAAATGCTTTGAGCTTCAGTAGGAAATTTTATCTGAAGAGTTGGAAGGATGACTGGCACACATAAAGATGTCTCTCAGAGCTGTCTTTCACCTATTGATGCCCACTCACATTTTAAAACATTCAGAACTGTTCACTTGTCATTAACATCTAATTCTCTCAGGACGTGCCAGCAGAGTTTCCTCTTATCCAGCTGTGTCACCTCAGGATCTATGGATCTAATAAATAAGCCATTATTGACCTTGTCCTGTCCCAGTCCTGTTGTCTGCATGGCCTTCCTCCTTTTCCATGCCTATCTGAGGCTTTTAGTTACTCCAGGAAACTTTGCTGCATGTTCTGGTCCACAGAATTGGTGAAGTTCCCCTTCTTTCCTGACACCCCCAGAATACTTAGGGACTGGCCATTCATTAGCTCATTACTCATAAACTCTTCCTTTTGTAGTGTTAATCAATCTCAGCAACATCTTGAACTTAGGGAATATGACTTCCATTTCTTGTATTCCATATAGCACCCTGTCACATAGAGCTCTTTAATTATCACTGAATTAGTTAATTTGATTCAGTCACAGAAACTAAAAGGTGTTAGGCAGCTCAAACCATAAAGCTTATATAGCTTTCTAGGCAACTGTAAAAAGACATTCATTTGTCCAGGAGAGATTCAGTTTTATTTAGAAGGAAGAATGTGAATTTATTAAATATCTCTGGATGTCCTTTCTAGGTGGATTGCTCTGTCTTATGTCTTTGCCATCTGGGCAACCCTTGGCTGTCTGTGGATGAGCTGGGGTTGACCTTTAACATGAGTCACCAGTCCTCACATCTGCTCTATCCATGGTGACTCCATCATCTCCTAAGGAGCTTACACTCAACATGGCAACACTAGCCCAAGTGCCATGTAATGCGGAAAGCAAGGCTTTTTAAAACCAAAAGTAATATGAGAGATTCAAACTCCAAACAGAATGTAGTTGTGGATTATATCTGTGTTCCTCTTATTCTCCTCTCCTCCACTAACACGCACTGTCTTCTAAGTTCCTTCTACTGCGGTGTCACCTGTGGCGACAACAATGTGTTTGTTGGATGGAAAGCTTATCAACAAGGTTAGTATCTTATGCAGTGTATCTGTAGGACGTTCATTCTGAGTCTTGAGTTTGTGAGTCCAGAAAGCAATGGAATATTCCGTGTATCCCCCACACACAACTCCTGCTGCCCCTGGGGTCTATTTCTCATATAAAAGGTCAGAGCTACCTGGCGGAGGCTAGCTGAAATCAGAAGAATCCTGACTTTCAGAAAAGTGACCTAGGATGTGAGAAATGAGGAGGACATAATTAAATATGAGTAGAAAGACTTGGAGTTGTTCCCATTCTCTATAAGGGGTGTTCACTACTGTGACTGTTATTTCTCTGACTATTGCTTCATCTATGTTTTGACTAGCACTTGGAACGCTACCTCTGGGCAACTTAAATGAAAGCTTGTTTTACAGCTTGAAGCAAATTGGCAGAAATTTCCATTGTTCATCAAATCTGTTGTAGATGATTTGCCTGAGCCAGATATTTCTGGGTCCTGGATTCGCTCCTGAAGAAATAACTGCTGTTGTTCGAAGTAGAAAGTGGTCCAGGAAACTTGGAGCTTTTATTTTCTATCACTGATCTGTGAAAAGACAGTCAAATTTGTTTGAGAAGGAACAGCGTTTAGCAATGCTGGATTCCCAATGCTTCCCAGATTTTGTGCTTTTGGGGAAGTTAAAATGGAGGAAGTCTTGTTCAGGATTCAGACGCAGGAGAGCAGGACTCTGACCTGCCTGGACACCTACTTGCGTGCATAGCAAGTCAGGTGGTACCTCAGATAAGAGAGGGAGTGGGTCTTGGAAGTACCGAACCCCTGAAGGTCAGGCCAACCCCTGGGGTCTAAGAAGTCTTCTGACTCACAAGGTGAAACAAACAGCATTGTAAAACGGTTAAGGTAAAATCATAGCTGCATTTTTGCACACAATCTGATAATGATAACAGATTGTGACCTTTGATCTTGAGTGTTCTACACCCTTTTGATATATATTTTAAGTATAATATTCATTTTATTGTCTTTTCAGAAAAACCAGTATTTCTTCAGTCTTTAAGGACTTGGATTCTTACATGGGCTTTGGTGGAGGACGTGGAGCAGCACCCGCAGGTCTAAATTGGGGTGGAGGTGTTCTGTTTTTCCAGGCTTCTGGAGAGTGATTACTGACTACCTTGCTGTGAATGGCACAACTCACATGGTAATGTAGTTTCACATACAGCTTGGGAAGCAAGTAGGCGTCAAAAACACTTGCTTCAGAAATGTCGCTGATGGCTGCGGCCTCTACCATATTCCGAACGATGAACTTCTTAATGGCCTTGTCCTTGGGCACACAGCGGGCACAGTGGGTGCAGCGAATAGGCTGCATGAAGCTGTGGCCCTTTTTGGAACCATTGTTCCTTCTTTTCCTGGTCATCTTGGAAGAGACAAGATCCCTTTGATTTATTGACATAACTTAAATCAAATTCTAATGAAGCCCTTTTGACCTCTAGCTGACTCTGGGATACTTCAGAGAGCCCCTGTGTGTGTTAGTCACTCAGTCCTGTCTGATTCTTTCCCCATGGACTTTAGCTCCCTGGGCTCCTCTACCCATGGAATTCTCCAGGCAAGAATACTGGAGTGAGTTGCCATTCCCTTCTCCAGGGGATCTTCCTGACCCAGAGATTGAATTCAGTTCTCCCGCATTGCAGGCAGATTCTTTACCATTTGAGCCAACAGGGAAGCCCTCAAACAGCCTGTAGAACATCGCTAAGAGAGATATTAAACTAGTTAGGTTCATGGGAAATATTGTTAAACGCTCCTTGGAAGGAAAGCTGTGACAGACCTAGACAGTGTATTAAAAAGCAGAGACATTACTTTACCAACAAAGGTGCTTATATCAAAGCTATGGTCTTTCTGGTAGTCATACACAGATGTTAGAGTTAGACCATAAAGAAAGCTGAGTGTCAAAGAACTGGTGCTTTCAAATTGTGGTGCTGGAGAAGACTCTTGAGAGTCCCTTCAGCTGCAAGAAGATCAACTCAGTCAATTCTAAAGGAAATCAGCCCTGAATATTCACTGGAAAGACTGATGTTGAAGCTGAAGCTCCAATACTTTGGCCACCTGATGTGAAGAGCTGACTCATTGGGAAAGACCCTGATTCTGGGAAAGATTGAGGGCAGGAGGAGAAGGGGGCCAAAGAGGATGAGATCACTGATTCAATGGACACGAATCTGAGCAATCTTGGGGAGATGGTGAAGGACAGAGGAGTCTGGTGTGCTTCAGTTCATGGAATTGAAAAGAGTTGGACATGACTTTGTGACTGAATAGTAACAAATTGTCAAATGAGTAATAAATCTTCTCAGGTTATGTTGTATGGAATATGTTATCCATATAGATATTCTAGAAATTATATAGATTTCATAAAGATCTGACATGCCCTGGTAAAACATTATCAGTCATAATTCTAATTGCTATCTTAAAATGTTCCATGTCACAGCAGTAACCAAGTTACTTTGTCAATTGTGTTGTAATCAGACTTTTAAAAAAATAATTTAAAAAATTTATTTATTTTTGGCTGTACTGGGTCTTTGTTGCTGCTCGGGCTTCTCTCTAGTTGAAGTGAGCAGTTCATTGCGCTGCACAGGCTTCTTACTGCAGAGGCTTCTTTTGCCATGGAGCACAAGATCAAGGGTGCTGAGCTTCAGCGGTTGTGGCACGTGGGCTCAACTGTTGGGCTTCCCAGGCTCCAGAGCACAGGCCCAGTAGTGGCGGCACATGGGCTTGCTCTAAGTTGCTCTAAGGCGTGTGAGATCTTCCTGAATGAGGGATCAAACTCTAAGTCTCCTGCATTGGTGGATGGATTCTTTACCACTGAGCCACCAGGGAAACCTCTGTAATCAGACTTTAAACATACCTTTTAAAGCCTTTTTTGTCATTATAGAGAGCTATGGGTTTCACTCTGATGCCTTTGCAAAAATACTACCTCTTCAAGATTTATAGAAAGGATTTCTTAAGATTAAATTAAAATTAGATAAGCAAATTTCGTTATTAACAGTAAACTGGTATTGGACTGGATTTGGTTTTCTCTCTCTGTTAAGAGAAAAAGAAGTTTCCTTAATCAAGTAGCTTTTGATAACAGAATATATGAATTTCTTTGCCTTTAAATGATTTATACTTGTTTTTAAAATCTTTTGGTAAATAAATATTATTTCACAATGATCTGTGAAGTTTGTGACACACATAGATAAAGCTCCTTGTGTGTCTAAAAAAATTAACCTTCATTGTCAGACTTTTGCTTTCCTAATGTCCTTAGGACATGGCAAGAGTCTACTACTAAATCAAGGAATTTAAAATGGGTAAACAATAGCTGTAAATCAAACAGCCAGGGCTATAGGAAATCCAAGACTGCTTGGTTTTTCCTGGTTCACTGACAAACCTCATTTTTTATTTGATGGGATAAAGCCTTCCCTGGCTGCAGGGTTAATGTCCTCACAAAAAATTTCTGTTTCACTGAATAGTAAATTCTAGTTTTGTTAATTGAGATCTATATTGGGAAGACTCACTTCTCAGATAGTTACTTTCTGTTATGTTTGATTACTAAAAAGTTTAATTAAATTATTCTAAAGCTCATCTCAGTAATCTGTCTTTGGTTAGAGATTAGCTCCCCTGGTGGCTTAGTTGATAAAGAATCCACCTGCAATTCAGGAGACCCAGGTTCTATCCCTGGGTTGGCAAGATCCTCTGGAGAAGGAAAAGGCTACCCACTCCAATATTCTTGCTTGGGAAATGCCATAGTCAGAGAAGCCTGGCAGGCTACAGTTCATGGGTTTGCAAGAGTTGGATACAACTTAGTGACTAAAACTACCCCATGAGCTACACCCAGGGATTATGAAATTACATGTATCTATCAATGAACTGTGTGCTAATTAGAGCTTATGGAAAAAATAAGACAAAATAATGTCCTTGGGTTTCTGGAATACGAAGTTTCCAGAAGCTGGAAAGAAGTAAGCCAAGAGTAGTCAATTTGTTGAATTATACGCAGTATGCTGTTGTTGTTCAGTTGCTAAGTAGTGTCTGAGTCTTTTGCAAACCCATGAACTGCAGCAGGCCAGGCTTCCCTGAACTTCACTATCTCCTTGAATTTGCTCAAACTCATGACCACTGAGTCGATGATGCCATCCAACCATCTCATCCTCTTTGGCCCTCTTCTCCTTCTGCCCTCAGTCTTTCCCAGCATCAGGGTCTTTTCCAATGAGTTGGCTCTTCACATCAATTGATCAAAGTATTGGATCTTCAGCTTCAACATCAGTCCTTCCAGTGAATATTCAGGGTTGATTTCCTTTGGGATTGACTGGTTTGACGTCCTTGCTGTCCGAGGGACTCCCAAGAGTCTTCTCCAGCACCACAATTCAAGTGTCAACAGTATATGCATGCATGTGTGCTAAGTCACTTCAGTCATGTCCAACTCTGTGCGACCATATGGACTGTAGTCTGCCAGGCTCCTCTGTCCATGGGATCCCCCAGACAAGAATACTGGCGTGGGTTGCCATGCCTTTCTCCAGGAGATCTTCCCTACCCAGGAACTGAACCCATGTCTCACATCTCCTGCCTTGGCAGGCAGGTTCTTTAACACTAGTGCCACCTGGGAAACCCTGTCAACAGTAGGCTTTAAAGGAAGAAAATTTGACTGATACATATACACAGATTCTTGGTGAGTAGCCAATGGATTGGCCACTTGGCTTCCCCTATGGGTAAAGAATGGGGCTTCCCAGGTGGCACAGTGGTGAAGAATCTGCCTGTCAAGCAAGAGACACAAGAACTTCAGGTTTGATCCCTGCGTCAGGAAGATCCCTTAGAGAAGGAAATGGCAACCCACTCCAATATTCTTGCCTGGGAAATCGCAATGAGATAGGAGCCTGGCAGGCTATATAGTCCATGCGGTCTCAAAGAGTCAAAGACTTCGAGTTGGATATGACTTAGTGACTATACAACAACAACTCAACAACAACTCTTGTGAATAGATTATTCTTGGAAGCCTGCCTATAATGTGGATTGTCATTCACGCCTCAATCTTTAGGGATATGCTACAGTTAAGAGAAAAATATGAAGAGAGGTGTCTCAAATAGGTTTCTTCATATTTTTCTTTTACTTGTAGCATATCCTTGAAGGCTGAGGTGTGAGTGACAATCCACATTATAGTCAGGTTTCCAAGAATAATCTATCACAAGAGTTGTTGTTGTGTTGTTGTTTGGTCACTAAGTTGTGTCCAGTTCTAAGTCTTTGAAACATGAGCCAGACCTAGACTCAGGATAATTTTGCCTTCCTAGTAGACAAGGTCTGTCCTTTCTTAACCTAGACTTTCTATGGACAACATTTGTCTGTCTGCTAGATTACGCAGCACTGATAAAGATATAGCTCAAGCCCCAGACACTAATATTATTGTGCGGATTTACTTTAACAGTTGTATCCACCTATTGATAGACTGTGACAAGACTATCGAGGAACTGCTATGTGGACCAACTTCTTGCCTTTGGGGAAACCAACCAATCATTGTGAATGAATTATCTTCCCTAAATCCTGTAAGAATTTTTAAAAATAGCCCCTCGATTAGTATGTATCGTAACTGATAATGTAAACACAACTTCTATATATCAATTAGTAACTCCTTTTTCCAGATGTCTAGCACATTTTTTTTTTTCAAGTTGCTCAGTCGTGTCTGACTCTTTACAACCACATGAACTATACAGTCCTTGGAATTCTCCAGGCCAGAATACTGGAGTGGGTAGCCTTTCCCTTCTCTGGGATCTTCCCAACCCAGGGATCGAACGCAGGTCTCCCACATTGCAGGCAAATTCTTTACCAGCTGAGCCACAAGGGAAGCCCAAGAATACTGGAGTGGGTAGCCTATCCCTTCTCCAGCGGATCCTCCTGATGCAGGAATTGAACTGGGGTCTCCTGCATTTCAGACAGATTCTTTACCAACTGAGCTATCAGGTAAGCCCAAAGGTTGGCCCACTGCTTTGGCCAGGAAACGAACCAGGGTCAACTGCTTGGAAGGCAGCTATGGTCACCACTATACCAGCAACGCTGCACAAACACATATCTAACGTATGTTGATCATTTATATCGGAGGGGGACCACTTATTACTTTCCCCCCATGAGAACTTAGGTATTATGGACCCAAATATATTCCCTACTTTGTCTGTTCCTAATATTGGCTTCTTCTTAGAACTGTTACGTAAGATTTTGCAAGGAACCAAAGAGTTACAAAATTTCATAGGTAAACATAATCGTACCTTGATAGAACATTCTGTTGTTACTACCATTGCTGCCAATAAGTTAATGGATGTAGAAGTTGATGTAAAAAGCATACTTCCCATTCATGGTGGCACTTTTTCTTTACTAAATCCCCTACTGCTCAAAAACTGTTTTCTGCATTGTATAATTCATTACTTGTTTCTTTGATCACTTTATTTCTTTTGACTATCTGGAATTGTTATTTGACTTACAGAATTAAGACTGCCCATTTTATTTTGCCTTATTCCTATGTTATTTAACTTAAATAATCCTAAGGCCAGCTGTTAGGGAAATTAAAATGGAGGAACTCTTGTTCAGGCTTCAAAGGCAGGAGAGCAGGACTCTGACCTGCCTTGGACCTGCCTGGACATTGCCTGGATTCCATACCTGCATACATGCATAGCAAGTCAGGTGGAACTTTAGATAATAAGCAAGGGAGTGGATCTTGGAATTCTTGAGCCCCTGAGGGTCTGGCCAACCCCTAGGAACTCAGAAGTTTTGTGATTCACAAAGTGAAATATATGGCATTATAAAAGTTAAAAAAAAAACAGAGCTGCATTTTTACATGCAAACTGATAACGATATCAGATTGCAGCTTGGGATTATAAATGGGGAGTCCCTGAAACTGCAATTTGAAGTCTCACCCATGGGGTGGATGCACCCTGGGGCCCCTTCCCAACTGGAACTCCAGATTGCTGTTAATGAGAGACTTCCCAGTGCTGTCTAAGTCTGGATGTTTGTCATCCCAATTTGGTGATGTATGGGCTGTTACTTTTCTCTATTGTTTGTATTTGTCTTCTTTTAATGACTGTATATTGAAATTAAGTCAAATAATCCTCTATTACATATTGAAATTGTATATTTGTGTGTAACAAGTGATTTCTTTTGTTAACGAATCCTTTGAACCTAAAACAAAATAAAAATGTTGGCAAAACATAAACTGGCACTGTGAGCAGGATTCGTGAAACAAAATGCTACTCTTTAAAAAGAAAGAGGTTAAGACTATTCAAATTTTTACTCCCAGGTAGGAAGATTTGCCTTACTGCTCGCTAGCTACTGAATAGATCATATCCACTGGATTGTGTGAGAATTGGGGCCCCGAATTAGAGTGGGCCAAACTGTTAGAAGTTATTGAATGTTTGTAGCTTGTGTCACCTGAGAAAGGATAAGAACGTACTGTGCTGGGTTGGAGAGGCTGAATCCTCCTCTCTGCCTACCGTAAAGTAACAAAAGTAAAACTTCCAGAGAACAGTGCTATTAGCTTGTTTTTTTTTTCCAACACTGCTCTATGATAACAGTCCCCTCCTTTCCCTGCACTCCTGGCCCCTCAGGGTGTTTTATTATGGTCCTGCTGCAAGAAAGGGTGACTATGCATATTGTAACTCTTCATCTGGCATCAGGGATTTCCCTTTGATTTGGAAAGAATAATCTTTCAAATTCCGCTATAAAATGTACGGGAAGGAGAAAGATAAAGCTCCAGGAATGAGCACTGGTGTTGACATTCACTCACATAATGAACTGAAGGTCAATTTTCTTTAGTATTGCTCAGATGAATGATCAATTGCTCTAAGCCTGCATTAACAGCAGTGCTGTTCACCACTGATTTATACGACGTGATTTAATGTTGTCTCCATCCTGCCAGACGTTTAAAACATAGCCAATATTCAGCAGGTACCTCCAAGACACCAGAAGCAACTCCACAGCCCCCTCATGGCTCTTCCCCTGGTTTTGCCTGGAATGCTCATGGTGAACAGTCAGCTGTCTCCTTGGCAGTGGTCCCCGCTTTCCTGGAGCATGGAATTGCCTACATTCGTATTTGCAAACAGAGGCTCACTCGAGTGTTACTAAAGGAGAGGGGGAAGCCAAAGAGGCTTTAAAAAGGAAAAGAGAAGTCATTCTACTTTTCTTTTTTATTTTATTTTATTTTTTTCTGTGTCATATTATTTTTTTTCCATTTATTTTTATTAGTTGGGGGCTAATTATTTTACAATATTGTAGTGGTTTTTGCCATACAGTGACATGAATCAGCCATGGATTTACATGTGTTCCCCACCCTGAACCCCCCTCCCACCTCCCTCCCCATCCCATCCCTCTGGGTCTTCCCAGTGCACCAGCCCCGAGCACTTGTCTCATGCATCCAACCTGGACTGGCGAAACCATGTTTGGGGAGGAATCATATGTCCTTATTTCATCAAGGGTCATGGTTGGAACTTTCCACCAATTCTTCCCTATTTTCCTTTTCCTAGCCTTGGCCTTGCAACTCTGCCTTGTCACAGTGAAGACAGAGGCAGGCCTCCAGTGCATGCCTGCTCAACTCTGTGAAATGTGTCATAAGGGTGTCAGGTATTTCTTACCAGCTTCCCCAAAACTGAATCTTTCCCCTCAGGCTGCATTTGGATGCTGTCTTGAGTTGAAGGAGAAGAAGCGAGAGAGCAACAGCAGAGCAACAGAGGAAAAGATACCCCAGGGCTGCAGGCCGACCTGAGTGGACACACCGGGAGTCAGATGTACCTACCTGGCCCGGGCTGTGCTCAAGCAACGTCAGCTTGTTTTCTATTGAGAGTTCAAGCCCATCAACATCATGCTGCATTTCCTTGCCGTTGTGTTGCTGGTAGTTCTCAAATTTAGTTTTGTTAGCCTCTCAGCCCTGCAGCACTGGAACTGTCCTGAAGGTTCTCCCTCCAGAAATGAGAATTCTACTTGTGCGGGTAAGTAATCTAATCAAAAGGAGTTCACGTGAAACAGATCACCAGCCCAGGTTGGATGCATGAGACAAGTGCTTGGGCCTGGTGCACTGGAAGACCCAGAGGGATTGGGTGGAGAGGGAGGTGGAAGTGGGGATCGGGATGGGGAATACATGTAAATCCATGGCTGATTCATGTCAATGTATGACAAAAACCACTACAATGTTGTAAAGTAATTACCCTCCAACTAATAAATATAAATGGGAAAAAAAAAAAGGAGTTCATGTCTTCCCGGAAACTACCTTCTGATACCTATTCATTCCATCTTGTATACTTGGCATTTGTTTCTGATTTGTCTTTGGATGTGTGTATTTGCTTCCTTTTTGTTTTCAATGCATGTTTATTTCCTTATTGGCTGTTAGGACTATAACATCCTATTGGCTGTTAGGACTAACTATAATAATTCAAACTATTCTTCTGTGTGTGAGTGAATAGGTCTCATTTTTAACTAGTTAAACCTCTGTCTTGATTCTGACATGAGGAGTGATTAAATACTTAGTTGATCAGCTTTATATGGGAAATTGGGGAAACAGATGACTTGTTAAAAAATTTTGAAACTGAAAAAAATATCATCCTTTGGATAACTTTGTGTAGGAGCTAAGAGGTTGCTAAAAACCAGTGAAAAATGGGGAGGGAATTGGGAACAAATGTGATTCCTTCATTGTGAAAGTTAAGCTACATTTCAAATTAAACCTCCTTGCATTCTCCCCCACAGCTGTTTCTGAAGCTCTGATGCAGCGCCAGTGTTAGTAACAGGTGCATTGTAACTTTGGGAACTGCTAAGAAATGATAATATGACACAACCCCTCTCATATTGAACGGGTTCTTAATCAAGAGGAAATGGGAATTCTACTGAATGCAAAATAGCAATCCTGAGTAAGAATTTATTTTAATCCTTGGTTGCTCTGCAACCTGTTGCTCAAACAAGGCAGTCACTTCCATTCACTAAAAGGCACAAACTGCCCTGATATTCCTTTCTTGTCATTTTACCCTTCTGAGAAGAGGTCTGGCTCCCCAAAAGAGGTAGATTGAGGGAAACAGTAAATTTTCCAGAAGAGAAAGAGAAGCCTCGGGAAATTAGCACAAAGTAATGGGAATAAAGGGAACAGTTCTGAGCCAAACTGCTGACATTGGGCTCCTGTCCTGGCTCTCCTGTAAAGGAAATTATGGGGATGAGGAAGTCAAGGCTCTGTCACCAGGCAGCACGCACTGGAACGGGTGAGCAGAACCCAAGGGTATGGAAGGAAGGACTGAGTTCTGATTATCTCTGGGTCCCCAGCACCTAGAACATATCCACTGTCATAGTTTATACTCAGTAAATTCTTGCTGAATGAATGAGTATCCCTGACCTGATAATCCACGTCCTAAACAATAAAGGCAACAAAGGAATGACAGGGATTTCCTGGAGGTCCAGTGGTTATTCTCTATGCTTCCACTGCAGGGGGCTCAGGTTCCACCCTTAGTCTCATTGGGGAACTAAAATTCCACATGTTGTGCAGTGCAGCCAAAAAAAAAAAAAAAAAAAGATGACAAAAAGCAAAATAACCCCATGAGCCAGTGACTCAGCTGTTGGAGGCAGAGCTTTTCAGCATAGTTTTGTCAGGTGGCCTGGACCCTCTTTGGGTTGGGAGAGAGTAATTGGCAAGTGACCATAGCCAGGCATCTGCATGGATGCACAGAGAGAGTGGGAACCAGTCAAGAAGCAGAAACTGAGAGAGAAAGAATAAGACGCAAATGAACTTCTGTACATGGCTTTAGAGTCTCAAGGAACTCACTGCTAACAAGGGAACCTACACCTCATGCTTCTCACTAGTCCCTGCTGGTGGCTCAAAAGTGCCTTCACTGAGGCTGGTTGAAGAAATAAACCTGAAGCCCAGGATAGAGACAATGAGTTAGGAGGACTGTGTCACAAAATGGAAGGAACCGAGGTTTTAGATGCAAACATACCTCATTTCAAATCTATGCTACCTAGTTAATACTGGAGCTATAGTGGACTATATTCTAATTCCCTGGTGGCTCAGTCAAGTAAAGGATCTATCTGCAATGCAGGAGACCGCCTGCAGCACAGGTGACCGGGGTTCGATCCCTGGGTCTGGAAGATTCCCTGGAGAAGGAAATGGCAATCCACTGCAGTATTCTTGCCTGGAGAATACCAGGGACAGAGGAGCCTGTGGGCTGCAGTCCATGGGATCGCAACAGTCAGAAACGACTTAGCGACTAAACCACAACCACATAGTGGAATATTGCTGAAAAATAATAATACCCCCTTTTGGAATTGTTGTGGGGATCCCATGGGATAATATGGGAAATGCACTTACCACAGAGTCTGGCAGATTGTGTTTAATAAATATCCTCTTGGCTCCATATCTTGGCTAAATCTCCTTGATCAAATCATGTCACAAGATGCCTTATTTGAACACTGCAGTGACATGGCACAGACCCCATGGAGGGTGGAATGTCTGGATGCCACTTTGTGACTCTGACTCTTTGCTCCCTCATTCCTTGCAGATCAAAGGTTTAAAGCCTCTACTTGACACTCCATGTCTTATATTAGCCAATAACTGCCCAGGTCACACCCTATGCCCATGCATTTCAGAGGATAGTATTTCTCCTCTCTAAATAGATATGGTGCCATCATCTATTTTTCCTCTAATTAAATTCTACTTGCCTTATTCCTCACCCTTGGCATTGAGACAGACCACCTGTGGCCAGCCTGACCCAGGAGGAAGAATCCCTTGTGGTCTGATTCAGGTAACTTTATGCCATGTTGTCTTGCATGTGACTATGAGCCTGATAAGCCAAGTGATAACACAGACATGGGTTTTCTTTTCATTTCTCCCCTCCCCCATGCCTCCTACTGCTATTGCTGCTTCTTCTTTTATTTTAATCACTGAGTATTCTGTTAGCTTCTGTTTGGGCTACAGTGCAAAAGGAGAGCAATAAGGAAAAGTGCTGTCGAGTGGCTTTTGAACTTTCAAGCCTATTTTCCTTGGAGGAGAAATAGCAATTGAAGAGGAACTTTTCCTGTTTGATGGCTCTGCCTGCATTATTTATATGAACTTCCCTGGTAAATGGAGTGACGAAGAAGTGCAGGCCAAACCTCAGCACTAGTCAGCCATTTGGGAAGGTCATCTTTAGCAGTAAACAGTGAAATCACTGATTTCAGCACCGGCTAGGGTTTGGTCAGCTTCCCGGTCACGTGCAAATCAGAGTAATTCCATGATCAAAATCTGGTTTATTTTTTCAGCTAGAGTTATGCAAAAGCTTTAAAAAAAAAAATCTAACTGCTCAGAAATTACAGGAATGATCTTTCATGCATACCACATGAAAAAAACCATCCCCTAAGTCCTCAGTGGTTCCCGGTCTTTGAGTGGGTAGCAGAGCTTAGTGGTAAAGAGCTTCAATTTTGGAGTCTGCCGGCCTGAGTTCAGATCCCAGTTCTGCTGTTTGTGAACTGTGTGTCTCATTGTCCTCATTGTAAAATAAAGATAATTACCCCTTCCTCCCAGGATGTTGTCAGGATTGTGTTAAAGCATTTGTTTTCAATTCTGGCTGCATGTTAAACCACCAACGGGGTTAGCACCAGGTCAATGTGAGTCACAGTCTCCTCTGGTGGTTTTTTTTTTTTTTATTACCCTCCCTTGGTGCTTCTAACAGACATAATGGGCAGTCTGGGCTCAGGACCGCTCAGTTATCACGTAACTGACTGAAGTGCATAAAAATGGTAAAGTGCATAAAATGGAGCCTGGCATGTAATGAGCACCCAATAAGTCTTGTGTGCATGCATGCCAAGTCACTTCAGTTGTGTCCAACTCTTCGCGACCATACGCACTGCAGCCCGCCAGGCTCCTCCATCCATGGGATTCTCCAGGCAAGAATACTGGAGTGGGTTGCCATGCCCTCCTCTAGGGTATCTTCCTCACCCATGGATCGAACCCATGTCTCTTGGGTCTCCTGCAATGGTAGGCAGGTTCTTTACCAGTAGTGCCACCTAGGAAGCCCCTTGATAAATCTTAGCTTCTATTAATATTTTTATTGTAGTTAACGTTATTTTATTGGTGGTAAGAGGAGTAGTGTTCTCTAAAGCTCCAATACTTTGGCCACCTGATGTGAAGAACCAACGCATTGGTAAAGATCCTGATGCTGGGAAAGATTGAGGGCAGAAGGAAAAGGGGACGACAGAGGATGAGGTGGTTGGATGACATCATCGACTCAATGGACGTGAGTTTGAGCAAATTCTGGGAGATAGTGAAGGACAGGAAGCCTGGCGTGCTGCAATCCATGGGGTCGCAAAGCATCAGACATGACTGAGCAACAACAAGTTTATAGATATGACTTAGTTTCTTCTATAATAATTAAATTTCTTTTACACATGGAAAAATGCCATGTTGAAAAACCTGATAATAGTTCTATAACATTACAGTTTGTATTCAAAATAATTTCAACATACATAGCTTGTATTTTTGTGCTCAGAAGAAATGTTTATTAAAAACCCAAAACCAAATCAAACTGGTTTGAGTGAGCGCCCTCGTGGAGCTGCAGCTCCAGCGTTTGTCTTTCTGTGACATCAACTGATAAAAAGTTTCACTGAGTGCTAAGTGAGCCTGCTTGTTAGGTTTCTTACCAGTGGTCACTTAAACAGCGGCAAAAACAAGCCACTATGTATTTAAATCTCTTATGTATTCTTTCCTATGTTTGGAACCAATTTTTTTAAGATTTGTAAAATTGTTGAGGGCATATAAAGAAACAATAAATTAGTTCTTTAAATGAATTTACATTTTGGGGCTTGTCGTGGGCTGTCCCTTTTATCTGGTGTTCAATTTAGAAGTTAGAAGGTGAGAAATATTTGCTTATTTGAGTAGAGCAAGTGCTTCCCATCAAAGGTAAGTTGATCTGTAATTTGGCTTTAAATTCAAAATCTTACTTTATCATTTACAGATTTGCCTTCATGAAAATCTAGTGACATATTTCCTGTATAGTATAAATGGCTGGGGTTTTTTTTTGTTTGTTTTACCTTCCATAACCTCCAAACTCCCTTCCACTTTAAAAAAGTTAAAATGTGGACATATGCTCCCGATACACTTTTATTTATCACTTACATTAGCTATATACACTGATATTATGAATATTATGAAGCACGTAACATTTCTAACATTTTTTTTCCCACAGAATAATGTTCCAGTCTCTAAGTGGTGCACATCCTACTTGGGAGAGACTGTTTCAGAGAAGTAGTAGAATGATGGAATGAATGTTACATCCTTCTTTATTAGCTCAGCTCCTTTCACTCAAGCATGAAGAGAAAAGCAAGAGGACTGCTAATTATTTTTCAAGTAAAGGGGGGTTATTTATAGTGAATACCTTTTCTCACAGTGTGTCATTGTGGCAATTAAGATCTCCCCAGTTGCCTAACTTAGCGCCCCAGGATCCCTCTTGCATACGGTAGGGTCGCACTGAAATTCTGCCGTAAGGGTCAGAAGAACAGACTACATCCCTAAGAATGGACTGGCGTTTCATAAATTCCAAAGCTCTATGGCCTGCGGGGGCCATAGTATCTTAGAATTTTTAAATAAGAACAGTCTCATCTCCAGCCCCTCTCCCCTCCTCTGTCTTGGAGGATTGCTGGGCAGGGATGGTGATGTGGAAGGAAAGGTTGTGTCCACTTGGTCCTTCCACTGATCACTCATGCCTCTGTGGCTTGTTTCCTTCATGTCGTTTTCCCACTCCAGCACCTGATGCCCACATCATCCTGCTTGATTTCTTAAAAGAGCTTTGGGTTGTGAGGGTACAGACTTTAACTGAAGGCTGAGGGCAAGACAAACAGTCATGGTCACATCCTGATCCAGCACATGAAACAACTAGAACAAAATGGTTTTCATTCTTGTACTTAAAAGTCAAGTCATTGTTTTCTGTGGAAAAGACTTAGTTACCAGTCATCTCTCTCGAGTGTGACCCTCCTGCCATATTACTCACCCCTCTTTCGCTCTCAGTGACTCTTGGTCTACGTCTATTTCTCTTATCTTGGTCTTCTTCATCTATTTCAGATGACTTACATCCTTATGTAGACCATTGTAGATATCTTCTTCCCCCAACTCTACTTTTTTTTTTTTAAACCATATCCTAGGCCTCTATTTATAAATAATCATTTTAAAACCTTAAATTACTAAATAGTACGCTGAAGTGTTGTAGTAAAAACAAATCAGGCGTTTTTCAGAAGTTCTGGCCACAGATTAAACCAGTCTTGACAATTTTCTTTCCACAATGGGAGAAGGTTAAGTTTGATACAACAGAGGAGATCTTGGAGACAGAACCCAGGTGTTGGGAATACCACCTGAAGAGGAGACCTTTCCTGAACTCTTGGGCTAGGAAGGGGCTGTGAGTTCCGGGGTTGGGGGAGTCCTTTCTCTGGCCTGGTGGACACATCAGAAAAGGGGCAGGGCACTGCCATGGAGGAGACCTTCAGGAGTCTGGTCTTAGCCAGCCATTTTAAGGTGGGTTGTTCTTATTTTCCATTAAACCAGTGTGGTGCGTGTCTGACTGTGACTCCATGGACTGTAGCCCCCTAGGCCCCTCTATCCATGGGATTTTCCAGGGAAGTACACTAGAGTGGGTTGCCATTTCCTCCTCTAGGGGATATTCCTGACCCAGGGGTTGAACCTGAGTCTCCTGCCTTGCAGGCAGATTCTTTACTCCTGAACCCTCAGGGAAGCCCCTTTCTATTAGTCACTAGTTTTTAAAGATGATTTTATGAAAAGTTAGAGACTGATCTCACTTGTACTGAGGAAAACAAGAAAAAGGCTAGTCGCACATTTCAGATGAAATGGTAGAATGGGTGCAGGTAGGAGGGACTGTCTTCCACAAGCGCCGTGGCCCTCACAGAGTTATGGTCAGCGTGCGAGAAGAACGGATGAGAGTGCCAATGGGTGAAGCTGAGAGAGGCAGGGTATTCCCTAGTCAGTGGTCTACTATTAGGGGAATCAAGCAGTTTGGGTTACAAAGCAATTACTATGGCTCCTCTCAAGTTTTATCATTGACGTGTAGGTTCTACTGTGCTAATTTATTTAGACTAACTTTACATATTGTCTCTTAATCCAGACAGTTAAAAAAATCAAACATTATACCTCAGATGAAAGGAAACAAAAATTCCTTAATTGGAAAATAAGTCTTCTAAAATCAGTCCAACATTCTTAATATTTTAGTCAGTTTGATTGTAGTGGAGGAAAACTGGAGAAGAAACTAGTAATTTTCCAATATATGTAAATTGCCTAATCTATTTCAGCAGTTATTTTAATGAAGCAGTTTTGTTTGTTCTGAACAAAAAAAGACTCAATAACTAGCCTGAATAGCTAGAAAACTTTTTCAGAATGTCCAGGCCAGTATTAAACAATGTACTTTTCTTCAAGGAATTCCTCAATATTTTTCAAGACACTCTTAAATTCCATAAAACAGCTTAGTGTTAGGTTTTAGTAATAACTCCAAATTTGAGCAACCCTAGAGCTAGGGAACAAAATGTGAGTTCCATTATGTTATAGTTTCTAATGTTAAAATTAACTGTAAGAAAGAACCAGGAACAAAAATAGCAGCAACAACAAAAACCTTGATCATCAGAGCATAATTGTCCCCACTGTCTATTTACTTCTTGCCTACAGGTCAGTACTTTCATCCAGAATGCTAATACTACTCACCATGAAGTCAGTATTACCTGGATATTAGGTGAACCAGGAATGAAGATTCATTTTGTAGAGATTCTTTTTTAACAATAATGTTAATAAATATTGGCTTTGTACACCATCACTCCAGGCACGTCCCCAGCTGTCCCAGTTGTTGGGATCCATAACAAGAAGATGACTGAGATCTGGGCCTGGAAGGATAAGTGATGTTGTTTTCAGGTGTAGAAGAAGAAAGAATTACTTTAAATAGAAGGGACCATTATATTTCTTAAAAGGTCTTGCTGTATCAGAAAATATTTTATTTATTTTATATGGCCAAAGTTACTAACCTCTGCGGGCAGTTGTAGACTAAAACATACAAATGTGTTTTTCTTTAGGAGATCTTTTTCCTTAACATCATCTCTCAAAGCTTTCCTTTGATGCTGGAAATTAGTTAATGTGTAGAAATTTCAGTCTTTCTAGCTAAATACGGGGAGGGAATGTCTGTTCTCGTCACCTCTTGGCCTTTCTAAGCCTGGAGTTTGAACTGGTGTATGCAGTTGTCCTCACTTATGACCTTGATTTTGGGATTCCCCCAAGCCTAGCCATGCTGATGTCACTCAGCGCCTGCATTTTCCAGGATACTTAGTGCCCTGGAGTTCGTGTGAGTGATTCATGGTGTGCACTGATTTAACTGCTGAGCCCCGTCCAGTGTAGAATAGATGAAGGCTTTCAGAGAAACACATTACCTGCTTCTCACTTCAGAGCTGCCTATCAGGGTGCTACGGACCAGCTTTGTGTGTAGTAAGTAGATCTCATTCATGAGGTGGTTCTTCTTGTGGATGCCTGGTAGCTAGGATACAGACAGCCCGAACAACCTCAGAGCAGCTATCTTATTCTTTAGCACCTGGTTTGTCAGTTGAGAAATAGTATTTTATTTCATTCATTTCAATGCTTTTCCGGTTAAAATTTCAGAAGTTTGAAGAAGAATCTTTCTTCTTCTATAAACTATCCTTGAATAAACAGGTCAAAGATGGAAGATTCTTGAAACTCAACACTGTCATAATATATGATGGCTGACACCAATCTTCTGCATTTTGGGTCCTTCCCTAATGAGGTTTCAAAATATGCCCAGAGGTAGAACCTACTAGGGATCTTTTGGTGTTTCTTTCCTTCCCCCTGAAGCTTACAATTATTCTGTTTACTGTAGGAACTTAACTTTTTCTTGGTTTGCAGGGAAATTACAAAGGTTACTATCATTAATGGTAATCTACACAGTGTGTGGAAATGTATATCTTTTAAGATTCAACCAACGTTGTTGAGAATTTTAAAAGCGCTAAGTGGATTAAAAGTCTTATTATGTTTTGGAAAACACATTTGAAAAAAATTCTGAATCTTTTATATTTCTTGGCTCTTCTAATCATGGCAAAAATTTCATGTAAGAGGGGAAAAAAAATAAGGTATGTGAAGAAAACTTTCCACTGTGAGCCTCAGTGCATTCAAAAAGCACTCAACAAGGTTCATGAAAGGATAACAGGAGATTGTCTTTCAACATCAAGGTGTTATCTTCTGCAACAGAAAGGTAAACAGAAGCACCTTCTGCGTGGATATTCCTCTTTAATGCAGATTATGTTGACACATGTGAAATGCCCAGGTTTTTTGCTACTAAAGAGACAGGATAAAGTGCCATTTTCAAACAGAGGATATATTTTCGACAGAGTGAGTTTTGGTTGGTGCTTTACACAAGTGGATTGATTTTGTCCTGGGAAAAGCTGAAGCTGTTTCAGACAGGTGGTGGCTCCCGTGTCCCACTCGCTTATCGCTTTGCACTGTGTGAAGGAATCCTCTCATGCCTGGTCAGTGCACCATGCCTGGCAGGTCCTGCTAGGACTCAACTTTTGAAATGGATAAGGTCTAATTATGTAGTTGATATGAGATGCTAATACTTAGCTCACAGGATTGTTGTGAAGACTAAATAAATTTGCATAAGGTGCTTAGAATCTTGCCTGACACACAGCGTGTTCCCACTAAATATTATCTATCGTGCTACCAAACAGTGTAAGATAAGGCATATTAGAAACACCTTTGCTTTGTGTAAGTTTTCTAATACCTGTTTATTCAGATTTTCAACAATTCTTAGAGAAATGTGAAGTTTGTTTCTTGGCATGAGCCAGGTCATAGCAATCATCTTATCCTGGGTGTTCTCTGGTAGAATATGAACAATGGAAGTGGTAACTTAGGAAATACCTGAATTCCAACACTTCTTATTTTCTTTTTGTTTCTGTCTGTCTAGAAACACTCAGAATGTATTACCTATAGACAAATAATTGTTCAACCTTTCGATGTGGGGAATATTGTTGTAAAGGTAGGAGGAGAAGATAATTGTGTAGTTATAAATAAGACCAATATCAAATTTTTTACCTTTAATAAATTTTTACAGATTTAATCAATCAGTTAATTTTGTAGACTTCTTTAAGAGAGTTGACCTTTTTTTGTCTTTTGGGGGAGGTTGTTTGTTTTAGGTTATTATTTTATTTTATCAGAGCTCATAATGACACATTATTGATTTGGTATTTGAAGTTTAGAGAAGCAGAGAGAGGAAACCTTTCACAGAAAATAGGGGTTAAGATGGATAACATCTATTTACGATTTACCACAAGCTTAGGCTTCTTTACAAAAATGCTGCAAACAGGGAAACTATTGAGTTCTATAAGACAGGCAGATTAGGAATTGATGTGTTAGATTAGAAAGGATCTTCAGAATCATCTAACTCAACTGCCTTATGTTACAGATGAGAGGTTCAAATCCAGAGAGATGAGGTAACTCACCAGGATCCTAAGAGAACTAGAACCCAGGACCCTCAATTCATTGTACAGAATTTACCAAGAACATGCTGCCTCCCACAACTGATTATTGAAAGCCCACCAATATAATGATTTCATTACTTCTTTCTACTGAAACGTATTAATAATGTTAATTTGGCTTAGGGAAAGTTCCTTAGTAGGTCTCTATATTGAAAGCACTTGGAAAGTAGGACTATGTCCTCTTATAAATACACCAATTACATCAATGAATTAATTTAAATCAACTCAACAGATATTTATTAAACATCAGTTGTATGTTAGGACTGACAGTGATGACATCACTGACGATGCCCTCTATCCTGAGGGGACAGTGAGGTTCCCAGCTTAGAAGGTGAGGTACAGGGTAGGCTACAGTTTACCTCATGACTTATGGATGTTTATCAAAGCTAACTCTTACAAAATCTAACAAGTGACTTAAAAACCCTCCTGCAAAGGAAATAAATATGACAGATAATGCTAATAAGCCCAAGAGGATAATGAGGGAAGAACAGCACTGACCCCTTATTCCTTTTTGACTGCATAAGAGATAAAAATGTTTAGATTTGACAAAAAACAACAACAACAACAACGAGAAATTAACAAGAAGGAAGTCTTGGATTTACACTTATTATAGATATTATTAGTGATAAATCTTGAAACAAGTGAAAATTTGCCTCAAAACATTAGCTAATGAAGCCATAAGGACAAGCAAGATATTTAATAATGAGAATCCAGAAGGTGAAAATTGACTTTTTATGATTTTCACAATTATGTTCAAAATTACAATATGTAAGACTACATTTACTAAACTTACTGATAAAATGTTACAAGATTTCGTTGAGGTTCTTGACTTTATAGCAAAAACAGTAAAGCCTCATACTATTAGGAAAATACTTGTTCTTCCTGCTTTCCACTATGGTAAAACATGCCTAAAATAATACATAGAAAACCACATAACAACAGATTAAATGTGTTCTTTTGTCAGCAGATACTACTGAAAGCTTCACAGAAAGCATTACTAAAATTTTAAGAAATATAATACAGTTTGAGTGAAAGTAAAAGTGTTTCTGATATATCTAGGTTATGGTATTTTCTAGGGACTACTAGTGAACATTTACTGAGAACTTAACTATAAGTAGGGGAAAATTATAAGGACTTGGCATGAATTTATTTAATCTTCATAATAACCCTATGAAGTAAATACTATTAGCATTTCCATTTCCAAGATGAAGGAACCTACGCACAGAGAGGTTAAGTAATGAATTGAAAGTCATGCGGCTATTATAACTAATAGCAGAGTCAGTAAAGACTCAACATGGGCGTTCTGTCTCCAGTGCAAGTGATCTTGGCCACATTTGTATCACCTCTCTATTTCAGCAATGAAATGCACAAAGAGCTGAGATACCTTTTCATAAGGCAGTAAAAGAAACATGCATCAGAGAAGAAATTTTTTCAGTCGTCAATGACTTCTTGACTTCTTTATATATTATGAAAAAAATAGTTCACCTGTACCCAGAGGCAGTAGAGCCACTCAACAAAAATTCTTGGGTGAGATACTAGTGGACCCTACAGTACAGTCTCCACAGTTTTTCAGGGAAACAGGTAATAAAAAACACTGAAACTGGAATTGTACAAAGTGCAGTGGGATGTCACTGATGTCGTTACTCCTATAAAAGCAAGACTAAACTAGATTAGTCTATAATACTTTATATTGAATAGGGATTAACCATGAAAATGTTAATATTTGCCCTACATACTTTCTGCAGAGTATCTGGAAGTAAAGCACTTATGACAATAATCAAATATTACATATTTTTCTTTTTAAAAAGAGACAAGTATTTAAATTATTTTTAACCTTTTCTGTGATAAGTTGATGTCACAGGTGTGCTACTCAGAAAATAACTAAAACAACAGAAATTTATCCCTCCAAGTTAAAGGTGACATTCTAATTGGCGAGAAAGTGATTTGCTGATTGTAGGAAATTTATGATGAAGAAAGTGGTTTGAAAACTGATGTTGGAAATGTTTTTTTTGGTCATGTGATTTGGTTGGTGAATCAATGTCAATATGTCATTTATTAAAGACACTCATGTCGGGCATTTTAAAAATTATTCCTGTATGCAGAATTTTCCAGACTGTTTTAAAAAACTTCTAAATAAAGAATTTTTGTCCCTTCAATTCCACTTGCTTAAAATATAAAATGCAACACCTGGTTAGTTTATATTTACTAAAGTTATAGGAAGGCAGAAATTTGCTAGTTTAATTCAATAAAATTTGTGAATAGCTGATAGATATAATTTAAAAGGCCTATTTTATGATTTTGTAAATACAGCCAGTGAAGCATTTTCTTGTATTTGATATAGATATAATTGTGAATACCTTTTTTGTCTATTACAGTTATCAAAGACTAAATAGCAAAACACAATGAACTTTAAACCAAAATTTTGAATTCCTATATCATATTCACCCTGGAGGAGGGCATGTCAACCCACTCCAGTATTCTTGCCTGGAGAATCCCCATGGACAGAGGAGCCTGGCGGGCTACAGTCCATGGGGTCGCAAAGAGTCAGACACAACTGAGTGACTAAGTACATCTCACATTTAATTTTATCAGTAGATGCAAATGAATCAGAAAGTGACACATACTCTCAATTTACAACATGCAAAAAGACTTTTGGGGCTGTGCAACATCCCCAATTGGAAATGTCCAGCAGAAAATAGAAAATATAAGGTCAAAACTCAGAGAATAGGTCAAGAAAGTGACTTCTGAGTCTTTCCTGTGTGTGTGTGTAACATCTGGAAAAATTTCTAATGCTTTAATGTTAAGGGAATGCATTTTAGTCTGGTAGCATCAATCTTTAAATAAAATTGAGCATAGTTTATGCTGATGAGCTGAGGGATAAGCCCGCTTACTTAAGATGAACAATTACCTATAGCATAGGAACCTTCTAACAGTGTTCACTGTTCTTCAAAATGGCATTATTTTTAAAAATATCTATTTATTTGTTTGGCCTTGCCAGGTCTTAGTTGCGGCATGTGGGATCTTCAGTCTTTGCTGCGGCATACAGGATCTTTAGTTGCAGCATGTGGTATCTGCTTCTCTGACCAGAGACTGAACCTGGACCCCCTGCATTGCAAGCAGCGTCTTAACCACTGGACCAGCAGGGAAGTCCCCAGAACTGCATCATCATTAGTTTTTTTAAAAAAGTTATACTGAGCTGTGGTATTAGCAGAGTGATAGACACAGAAATTAATGGAACAGACTAGAAAGTCCAGAGATAGACTTACATAAAAATAGTCACTTGATCTTTGACAAAGATGCCAAAGCAATTCAACAGAAAAAGGATAGTCTTTTCAACACGATGTTGAATCTATTAGGCATCCACAAGCAAAATAATTAACCTCAACCTAAACTGCACACCTTATACAAAGGTTAACTCAAAATGGATCATAGCTCTAAATGTAAGGTGTAAAAGTTTAAAGCTTTTAGAAGAAAACAGAAATCTTTATGTCCTGGAATTAAGAGTTCTTAGAAATGACACACCAAAAGCATAATATATACAAAGGAAAAATTTTGTCAAATTGTATCTCATCAAAATTAAAACTTCTGCTCTACAAGAGGCAATGTCAAGAGGATGAAAACACATGGCATGTGCTGGAAGAAAACATTTGCAAAGCATGTGTCTGACAGAGGGGGGTTCCCAGGTGGCTTAGTGGTAAAGAATCTGCCTGCCAATGCAGGAGACACAAGAGACTCAGGTTTGATTCCTTAGGCGGGAAGATCCCCTGGAGTAGGAAATGGCAACCAACTCCAGTATTCTTGCCTGGGAAATTCCATGGACAGAGGAATCTGGCAGGCTGAACATGACTGAGGGACTGAGCACACACATACATCTGACAAAGGACTTGTATTCAACATATATTAAAAAAAAAAAAACCTTTCAAATGCAATAATAATAATCTAATTAAAAATGAGCAAAAGATTTAAGCAGACATATTCACCAAAAGGATATAAGGATGGTAAATAAGTGCATGAAAAGATATTCACCATTGTTAATTGTTTCAGGCTAAATAGGGACCCCAAATATATCTATGTCTTAATTCCTGGAACTTGTGAATGTGACTTGACATAGCAAAAGTGACTTCACAAATGTGATCTTGAGATAGGGCAATTATTCTGGACTTTTGGTGGATCCCAAATGTACTCACCAGCATCCTTATGACAGGGAGGCCAGAATGTCAGAGGAGGAGGGAGATGATCAAAGCAGAGAGACATTTTAAGATGATACGCTGATGGCTTTCAAGATGGAGAAAGGGGCCATGAATGCAGGGATTACATTATATGTGGGTTGCAATATATTATAGAATTAGGTATAAAAATATCCAGGTGATATAATTATGGAATCCATTGAAAGGACCCACTTTCTGTTTAGTTCCTAGAACATGGATGGATGCGGAGAACCCAGCCTTTTGGTGAGATGCCTAGAACATGTGACCCAAAGTGGGTGTCTGGACAGATATGATCTACAAGATGCTAAACAATGAATTCCTGATGAATTCAGTTCAGGATAAGCATGATATTTGAAAGTTAAACTCTGTGATCAGAAAGACATGGCTTTAAAACTCCAGTTGTTATTTATTGGACTTTTAGCAAGTTAACAGCTCTAAACTTCAGTTTGTTCTTCTGTAAAATGAAGATGCCAAGAGCACCTACTTCCTACCATTACCCAGTGAAACCAAATAATGCGTTTAATGTGCTACCCCAGAGGTAACACTCAAGAGGTTGGCTGTTACTATTATGGTGATAGTCACCACCCACCCTCTTGAACAATCAAAGTGTATGACAGCATAGGAAAGACTGAGCAACTCTGTTGAACAAGTTAATTTTGTAGAACTTGCTAGCCTCACTTACTGTCTTGAGGACCTGGTAATGAATCCTCTTTAGCTGATAATGAGAAAGTGGTTGAGGGTCAGGGAGGGGCTATTTGTTGCATCAGGTGATTTTTACCACCGTTTTACCACCATTCAGGGTCTAGAGTGACAATCTTCGCACTTTTCAGAGCTTTTCTTGCAGAATTAAGATTTTGTAACTGAGTAGGACCCGATGGGACCTTCCTGCAACAGACCCCTTCGCCTTCCCCTTTGCTTCAGCTCCTCTCTGAAGTACCTAGATAACAGATTTGATGCACATTTCCTGAGCTGTTTTACAGGTATTAACCCCCCCACCAAATGGAAGTAATTAATTATTTGATGATCATGAGCACGTAGCCCTCCCTACACACACCTATTGGAGCCTAAGGATTGATATTGTTAACCCCTGGGACACTGCCTGTTACCTCACCAATCAGAGAATTGTGTGTGAGCTGATCTCACAGTCTGGGACACCCCCCCTCACCTTCCATTATAAATGCTCTGTAGAAAGCCATGGGGAGGACAGGGTTTTTGAGCACTAGCTGTTCCAGGCTTTGTATGGCTTCCTACAATGAACACTGTGCAGTCCTTCACCACAACCTGATGTCAGCAGATGGGCCTTACTGCACGCAGGCAAGCAGACCCAGGTTTGGTTTGGTAACAATTTAAGTTCACATCTCTTTTCTCACCTTTCTAGATGTGTTATTATTTTCTAAAAAATTTTATTGGAGTATAGCTGATTTTCAGTGTTGTGTTAATTTCTGCTTGTACAACAGTGATTCAGTTATACATATATATTTATGCTCTCTTCCATTATGGTTTATCAGAGGATATTGAATATAATTCCCCATGCTATATAGTATGACCTTGTTGTTTATCCATCCTTTATGTAATAGTTTGCATCTGCTAATCCTAAACTCCCAATCCTTCCCTCCCCACCCCTCCCCCAGCACCCCGCCTTGGCAACTACAAGTCTGTTCTCTGGGTCTGTGAGTCTGCTTCCGTTTTGTAGTTATGTTCATTTGTATTGTATTTTAGATTTCACATATAAGTGATACCATGTGGTATTTCTTTTTTTTTCCTACTTTGCTTACTATGATAATCTCTAGGTCCAACTATATTGCTACAAATGGTGTTAGTTCATTCTTTTTATGACTGAGTGTATTCCATTGTATATGTGTACCACATCTTTATTCATTCATCTGTTAACGGACATTCCGTATCTTGGCTATTGTGAATAGCGCTGCTATGAGTATATGGGCACATGGATCTTTTTGAATTATGGTTTTCTCTGCATATATGCCCAGGAGTGGGATTGCAGGATCACATGATGATTTTATGTTTAGTTTTCCGAGGGCCCTCCATACTCTTTTGCCATAGTGGCAGCACCAGTTTACATTCCCAATAACAGTGTAGGAGGGCTCCCTTTTTTCTATACTCTCTTCAGCATTTGTTATTTGCAGACTTTTTAATGATGGCCATTCTGACTGGTATGAACTGATATCTTTCTCCTTCCTACTTACTTTGCTTTTCTCTAATAATTAGCAATGATGAGCATCTTTTCTTGTGCCTGTTGGCCATCTATATTTCTTCTCTGGAGAAATGTCTATTCAGGTCTTCTGCCCATTTTTCGATTGAGCTGTCTGGGTATTTTTGGTTATTGAGTTGTATGAGCTGCTTGTATTCAATGTATGACTTCTGAGCCACCCAGCTTCTCTCTCACCTGTCCTGAGTTTTGACCCTAATGAATAAGTTGAGAAGAAAGCTGTGATTTCCCAAAAAGTAAATGCATATCCTTTTAAGTCCTGTAATTGGAAAAAGATGAGGATAGACTTTTAGAGTGAAATAAAACTTTTGTACTTCATAAAACACAGATAATATTCAAGTCAGCTCCTTGCTGGGAAGAAACAAATCAGTCTTATCAGGAGCTTAGGCAGGAGCAGGTAGGAGGCATCAGGCTTTTTTACACCAGACCCATCAGTTTAAATCTACATTCTTTTCTCAGGGTGTCATTGAATCCTGAAGATCCAGAGCTCTATTTTCTCTTTTGTCCTGTGAGACTTCTTCAGTTTGTCTCCAGATTTAAAGCAGGAAACCTGTGATGTTGACGGCAAGCGACCTTGTAGGCCTGAGAAGACGAAGGTGTCTTGCTAATAATGCTTGCCAGTATCCTTAATGTGTTCACTTGGTCCCATGAACTTCCACCCCCAAGGCCCAAAGTAGACAGTTGATTCCTCTTCTCATTTACCTGGGTGGGGCCACTCTCCCAGATGCAGAGCAAATGAAGGGGTGCTGGTTGTGAAGTATTGCCGCCCACCCACCCCTTTCAATCAAAACCCCGCTTTTTGTGATTAACCTCTGTGCTATGGAAGTCCCAGATCTTCAAGGTGCTCCAAACATCCTGGACTCCTTTCTAATTCCTGAAGATCTCCTACTAATCCCCAGGTTGAGAAGTCAGAATTTCCATTTGATTTACTGGGACCTATTTGCAGTCTTTGGGTTTGCACTGCTTAGAAGTGATTTTCTATGCAACTTCTTCTCACTGAACTGCACCCAAAATAAACGCTGTAGGCTTTGACATGGGAAAATTTACTTGTTCAGACATGCACATCCTGCTGACACATGCGCAGATTGTACCACACACCCGTGTTACGAGTCCTTGACAGGTCTTAAAAACTGCTAACATATTTATCATTTCCAGCATAGTACAGACTAATGACTATTTCACTAGGACTAGTCTTTTAACTTTCTTTTAAATCATATTATAATTCATTTTTACAATACTCAGCCTAGGCTCTGGTTTACATAAAACAATGCTGACAATATAGGGATGGCGTTTGGAGGGGAGCAGAATTAAAGTGAGTTACTTGAGTAAAATGAAGATTGTGATGTCGTAATTCATGACAACCCAGAGCGAGGCAGGAGAGAGTGCTGGATCGGGAAGATAGTACCTGAGTTCTAAATCTAACTCCGCTACCAACTGTTGGTGGGACTTTGGGAAGCATCGTCGAGTTCCTCATCTGAACTAGATCTATGATTTTCAAATTCAGTAGGATAAAAGAATCACCTGGATTATCTATTCAAACACCAGATTCCTAGTCCTCAGCCCAACCTTACTGAATTGCAATCTCCAGGGAAGTGATCTGCCAAAGACACACAACACCCTGTGTGATTCTTTTGAACAATTTTGGGAAACACTGAGCTAGATAATGTCTAGGTCTTCTAGTTCTGAGAGCTAGGATAAAACCCTGGATGCTAGAATTCACCCATGAATGAGAAAAATCTTAAGATAGTATTTGTTATATTTAGTGTTTTTATAAATATTTTTGAAAAGCTGTTAAGGTTAATGCTATGGTTTGTTTTTTATGGATTTCAGTGCTTTTCAGATTTCTTTTTTCCTCTTTGATTCATCAAATGTAGTATATGGCCTATATAGCCCATGTTGTTATATTAAGGGTAAATGAGATCAGGATGTGAAAGTTCATTATTATTATTGTTGGTAAAATAACTACCATAGGGTAGATTCTGCTTTTATTAATTTGATAGGTCTGCTAGTTTCTTTGACTTTGTTCCTATTGGTGAAAATATTAAAACAGAATGGAGTCACCCTGGCAGGGCAGTGAGAATATGTTGGAATTCTTTCCTAATCCCCCACTTATCTTTGTGGTTACCTGGTATTGTTATCTAAAGGCACAGTGGCAGAAGCCTCCCCACCCTCAGTCAGGAAAGATCAAGAAAACCAACCTTTTCTAATCCTGACTGCAGGGATTGAAATTGTCCCCTGTCTTGGAGCATCACAGGCAAGCTCTGTGTGAAGTCAGCTAGAATTTCTGCTGAAATTTCCAGAGAAAGATATCAGATTCCCAAGCAGGTACTGAGTACGTGGGAGTCAGACTGGGTAGATGGTCATCACCTAGAACAGAACAGTCTCAGGTATGGGGTTAGGATACAGGGCAAGGCCTCGTAGAAATCAAGATGTCCAGTGAGGTCCACTACTCAGATTTGGCAAATAAAAATATAGGCCACTCAGTTACTTGAGTTTTGAATTTCAGGTAAGCAGGGAACAATTATTAAAGATAAAAGATGTCCCATGCAATATATATGCAATTTGAGTTTAATTGGGAGTCCTAAATTTTATGTGGCAATGTTAACAGGAACAAACTATTTCAGAGCTTTCATAGATGACATTTCAGTTTTTCCTGCTTCTACTTAAGACCTCTAGGTTTCACCATGTTCTTCTCTGTCAGTAACCTGGAGGCTCTATTCATAAGGTAAGACTAGAGGAGGGAGAGATTCATTTCCCAAGCAGTAATATCTGTAATTTTATTTCTGATTTACATAATTAGATTTGACACTCATACAGACCCTCTATATAATAGAAAACGGTAGGTGGTTTCTTTTTGAACATATAATATTACTAAGCTAGGGAGTGTCTTTCTCTTCAAACAGTTGTTTTTCTTTTCATAAGTTGGCAACGTTCATTTCTTACAACCAATTTGTGGAGATGATTTACAAAACTAATTGTGAACATCTACAGGAATTCTTTATCCTCTAAACAAGAGGATATTTATTTAAAGAGGTATTTATGTAAAGAGGTATTTATTTAAAATATAAAATCATGACTTAAAAATTATTTCTGCTTGTGTTATTTGTCGTGGGGAAGTATTTTGTCTAAATAAGACAAAAGAGCATTGAAAATATACTGTTTGGTTTCTTCCCATGCAGGTCCTATGCCCTTCTTAATTTTCTCCCATGGAAATAGTATCTTTAGGACTGACTTGGAAGGAATGAATTATGAACAATTGGTGGCAGATGCTGGCGTATCAGTGACCGTGGATTTTCATTATAATGAAGAAAGAATCTATTGGGTTGATCTACAAAGACAACTCTTGGAAACAGTCCATTTGAATGGGACAAGGCAAGAGGTAAAGTAACATTTCCTATGTCATTTGAGGGATTTTTTTGAACAGGCTGTCAAAAATGATAAAGCAAAATTTGTAACATTCAGATAAATGAAAATTATTACAATGCAGATATGCATCCAGCATATGTAGGTATTTAATCTGCATCTGTGCTATCATGTTATTGAACAAGCCCATGCATGTGGCATTGATATTCAGAAGTCCCCAAAAGAGAAAGTGAGGATGTCAATGTAATTTTGGAAAGATGTAAGTGTAATAAGCCAGATCACCATTTTATGGTAAAGACAGATTATTTACACCATTATTTTCTATTCTAGTGGTTCTCAGCTGGTGGCAGTTTTGCCTCCAGGGGACCTTTGGCAATGTCTAGAAACATTTTGGTTGTCACAGCTAGAATGGGGAGAAGAGAGAATGTGTTAAGGGGCCAGAGGCACTGCCAACCATCCTACACTATATAGGACAGTCCCCCAAACAGAGAATTATCAGGCCCTAAATATCAATTGTGTTGAGGTTGAGAAGCCCTGTTTTATCTGTTTAAAATCTGTCAATGGGTTTTTGCAACTGAAATTTAGGAAGAAATTTTTTTCTTCTCAAGGTGTTTGCATGCTGGAAAAAAATAATAAAGCAAGTGATAGATAGCAAAATATTTTGGTTCAAGCACATACAAAAGATCTTTAATCTTTCTTCTTAATTAGTAAAACCCTTAAATGAGTCCCAGTAGGAATGTTTCTCCTGGGAAGTGAATTATAGAGAGCAGGTGGCTTCACCTTCAGTATTTATCCCCAACACAAAGTACCTACTGTTTGCTTTTGTGTTTTTGTTTAATTTTTGTTTTTAAGCAAAATTTTCACCCTTCTAAAGCCTTCAATTAGGTGCTAATTTGTTTTACCACATCTCTAATACTTGCTAATCTCACTTTTAACAAAATGGCTACTCATTATTCTCCAGCCATCCATAGACTAGTTTCAAAATCTTGAGTTTAAGAATCTGGAGGGTTTACTGTCAGAGAAATGGAAAAAAGCATTAGATCGTTGGGAATTTGTGGTAAATCATTAGGAACAGATTGGCTTGAAGCCTAAAATCCACTAGTATTAGTCCCTCCTTTGGGTTAAAACATTGTTTACAGGAGACAACCATTAAAAAGCAAACAGTTTACCTGCATGAATTAATATATTAGCAATCGATTAAATGGATTGGCTAGATTACTTCGTATGAGATGTAGGAATAGCACAGATTCTGGAGACTGATTTCTGCCCAACTCTGTGTTCAGTGACTTCATGTTGGTAGTTGAAAACCAGAGATTGTGGGACTATTTCCATCACGGAAATTTGCTATGGTGCAAACCAGGGCTTCCTCCTGTCTCCCACCCTCCACCCGGTTAGAGGACTGGTTTACTTGCACAGCATGAAATTAGAAGAGGTTTGGTTAAGTTGTTTTTATCATGAGAAAGCATAAAGAAAAGCCCTGCTACGAGGATCCTGGGGTCACAGCCACCCGGAAGGGTGAGGACTTATAGAAAGAGCTGGACCTGGTGGAGGAGGTGCTAGAAGAAAAGTGGGGGCCCTAATGCGAAATCTACTTCATGACCCTCTGCACAAACCCCAAGGAGTCTTGCTAGAATTTGGCAAAGCTTGAAATTGGATTCAGGTGAGAATCTGGGAAATTCCACTGGCAAATGGAGCTGAATAAACTAACCGTAAGGTAAAATTGAAATTCTGCCATTACTGTAGTTAAAATTATTCACACATTATGACTGACTGCCTAATTTACATAAATAGAGAGTAAATTTTCATTTCAAAACTGATATAAATTCTATGCTGAGAAATATTCACATGGGAGAATGAATATTGCAGCATCTGAGCAATGGCACAGTATCTACAAATAGTTTATCATTTAAATAATTTTGGTAAAGTACAAAAATGACAATTACTTAAAACAATAAACTTTGTTACATAAAAATAAACATAAATATACATAAAATACATAAAATTTTGTTGTGAATGGAGAAATACTAATAACAATTTTAAATTTTGATTTTACAGAAAGTATGTGATATAGATAAAAATGTTTCAGGAATGGCAATAAATTGGATCAATGAAGAACTTATTTGGTCAAATCAACAGGAAGGAATCATTACAGTAACTGATATGAAAGGAAACAATTCCCGGGTTCTTGTAAGTGCCTTAAAATATCCTGCAAATATAGCAGTTGATCCAGTAGCAAGGTAAATTCTGTTGGCTTTGGACATTGAAATATATTTCAAAATCTAATGAAAAGTCAAGGAATCATAACATTTTGACTCAAAGGGGCCTCCTGATTGAGACAAAGACCCTCTTTTATGGTGCACAAACCCCATTTTCAATAAGGCATTTGCCTGGATTTGAACCGAAGCAGGCTCCCTCTATCAATAGCATCTTGACTACCAAGGTTTCCCACTAGAGAAGCAAAGTTCTCCTTCTAACTTGAAATCACATGGAATTGCAGTAACAGGGCAATAAATATTTGTTGAATTGAATTTTAATTCAAATAGTCAAACTCGTTCTGTGCAGACCTCTGGGGACTACTGGAACACTGAGAGAGTCAACCATTTAAGTGACCCGACACTCACTGAAGTGTCTCTGTGATATGTTTGCCCTCAGGTTCATGTTTTGGTCCTCAGAGGTGGCTGGCAGCCTTCACAGAGCAGATCTTGGTGGTGTGGAAGTGGAGCTTCTGTTGGAGACATCAGAGAAAATTGCAGCTGTATCACTGGATGTGCTTGATAAACGGCTCTTTTGAATTCAGTACCACAGAAAAGGAGGTGATCCTCGTATTTGTTCCTGTGATTATGATGGCGGTTCTGTCCTTTTTAGCAAATATCTCCTGCGGTAAGTTTTGCTTTTGGTGTAAAATAAAACACTTGCCATTTGGAGTTTGTGTGATAAATGAATTTTACTTTTGTCACCTAAACTGGTGTAGTGGTTTAGCACAGATTTGGGGGTCCAAAAGACTTGAGTTCAAGTCCCAGATATATTATTTATTAGGTGAGTGACTTAGGTAGGTTACACGACTTCTCTCATCCTGCTTGCTTTAATGTGGGTGTTGGAGAATGGAGGGAACAGGAAGTGCCCACTGAATTGAAAAAGTATCTTGAGATTGAAAAAGAAGGCAGGCCGCTCCATACAATCAGTGGATCAGTATATTTTTGGGTAATTTACAGGGTGGGATCAGGTTGACAATGATCCGAAAGCATTTGTAGCTGCACTTCATACTGTGAAGGGGCCATTGAGACAAGTTTAGAGTTAACCTAGGGTCTAGGAGTACACACTTGGAAACAGGAAGTCCTAAGTCAAGAGTCTTGAATGAGTAACTTAGTCTTGTGGTTGCTGGAAATACAACAGTGAAGGTCCTCATCACTTTTTGGTGAAGAACAGAGCCTAGAGGCTACTCAATCCTAATGATTATTAAACCATATCTGTTGATTACAAGATGCACTGGAGAAGGAAATGGCAACCCACTCCAATATTCTTGCCTGGGAAATCCCATTGACAGAGGAGCCTGACAGGCTACCGCCCATGGGGTTGCAAAGAGCTGGACATGACCTAGCGACTGAACAACAACAACAATTAATTACAAAGCCTTTGACAACAGAAGTTATTTGCTGCACAGTACAGTCCTGAGTAGGGTAGGGTCAGTGGAAAGACAGGAGAAACTATACAGGCCTGATATGTTATCAGTTATGCTGACAGCCATACAGTGGGGATAATTTGTTGTTGCCCAGTTTCTAAGTCATATCCAACTCTTTGTGACCCCATGGGCTGTAGTATGTCAGGCTCTTCTGCTCCCACCATCTCCTAGAGTTTGCTCAAATTCATGTTCATTGAGTTGGTGATGCTATCTAACCATCTCATCCTCTACTGCCCCCTTCTCCTTTTGCCTGTACTTTTTCCCAGCATCAGGGTCTTTTCCAATGAGTCACCTCTTCACATCAGGTGGCCAAAGTATTGGAGCTTCAACATCAGTCCTCCCAGTGAATATTCAGTGTTGATTTCCTTTAGGACTGACTGGTTTAATCTACTTGCTGTCCAAGGGACTCTCAAGAGTCTTCTCCAGCACCCAGTTTGAAAAGCATCAATTCTTCAGCACTCAGCCTTCTTTATGGTCCAACTCTCATATTCGTACATGACTCCCGGGAAAACCATGGCTTTGACTATACAGACATTTGTGGGCAAAGTAATAGCTTTGCTTTTTAATATGCTGTCTAAATTTGTCATACCTTTCCTTCCAAGGACTTTTAATTTCATGGCTGCAGTGATCATCTGCAGTGATTTTGGAGCCTAATAAAATAAAGTCTGTCACTACCTTCACTTTTTCCCCTTCTATTTGCTACAAAGTGATGAGACCAGAAGCCATGATCTTAGTTCTTTGAATGCTGAGTTTCAAGCCAACTTTTTCTCTCTCATCCTTCACCCTCATTAAGAGGCTCTGTAGTTCCTCTTCACTTTCTGCCTTTAGAGTAGTATCTGTATATCTGAGGTTGTTGATATTTCTCCCAGCAATCTTGATTCTAGCTTGTGATTCATCCAGGCTGGTGTTTAACATGATATACTCTGCATATAAGTTAAATAGGCAGAGTGACAATATACAGCCTTGTTGTACTCCTTTCCCAATTTTGAACCAGTCAATTGTTCTATGTCTGGTTCTAACTGTTGCTTCTTGACCCACATACAGGTTTCACAGGAAACAGGTAGGGTGGTCTGGTACTCCCATCTCTTTAAGAATTTTCCAGTTTGTTGTGATTCATTCAGTCAAAGGCTTTACCATAGTCAATGAAGCAGAAGTTTTTCAGTGGGAATAATAGTAGCACCTGTTTCTTGAGATTATTGTAAAGATTAAGTAAAGAAATAAATAAAAATAATAGAGTATTTGGCTCATAGTTTTCACATGCTGGTTAGTTTTTTTTTTTTAATTTATTATGTCCTGTGCTTTGTAAAAATCTATGTTTCATTTGATTTGCTATCTTGCCAGCAACTAATCTAGCTGCCAGCAATCCACTCTTATCCTGTGTCTGTTTTCTTCTTTATTTTATTTTCACCACAATTACATGTTAAGTAGCAAAAACAAAAATGAGATAATGGATCTGAAGCTAAAAATATATCCTATTAATTCAGATTATGGCTACATAAATACAAATTTAAACTTAATGTTTGTTTCTAACCCTAAATGAGAAACGTAGGTGATTAAAATTCAGACCATGTGTTGAAGTGAAACTTTAAGAAGTCCAGGAAGAAATATTCTGCCATTCTTTATGCTTTTCTCCTGTTGTTTCAGGCACAGTCTGCTTGCAGCGTCCTTCTTTGGTGATCATATCTTCTATTCAACATGGAAAAAGAAGACAGTTTGGGTAGCTAACAAGCACGCGGGGAAGGATATGTTAAAATCACCCTCAGCTCATCATCTGTGCCACCCAGTGGAATTAAAGAGGTTCATCCGCTCATACAGCCCAGGGCAGAGGGTGATGCTTGGGCATCTGGTGAGTCATCTTTGACCTCAAACAGGGTCCGGCATGTAGTCCCCGCTTATCCACTTACTCAAGACAGACATTTAGCAGTCATCCCTGATTTCTCCCACTACCTCACCCCTGTTTTCAGCCTACTGCCAAATCCTTTCCATTCTACGTTCTAGTGCATCTCAAATGTCCACTTCTCTCTTCCACTGCCACCACCATAGTCCAAACAGCCGGCATGTCTTGTCTGGCCTGTTGGAGCAGCCACTTAATCTTTTCATTTTCTCCTCTTGCTTGTAAACAGTAAATCTGATGGGTTAACGCCTCTACTTAAATTCCTTCAAAAGCTTTCCTTTGCAACTAGATTGTAATTTAACATTTAACCAGGCCTATCAATATTTGACCAACTTGATTTAGCATTCTTTCCTCCTCCCCTCATTGGACTCTAACACAAAGCTTCCTGTAGTTGCTCAGACATGCCAAGCAAGGGGGCACAGCGGATGTACATATTCAGGCTCAGCTCACCTTTTCCTCTCACGGCCCATGTTTATCTGCCTTCTGAGCATTTCTACGTGGATTTCTTGAAGTGCTTCAGGCACAGAAGGAATAACTGACTCACTCACTTTCCCTTCCCTTCTGCCCAGCTCTTCTCCCTCCAGTGTCTGGTTGGAGACCTCCAGGTGTAGGCCTCGGTGAGTGGCATTTTATCTCCCTATCCCCAGGCACAGGTCCATCCCCGTGAGATCACCCTCCAACTCCTAGCAGTTCCAGCACCTACCGCCTTGTGCCCCTCTCGGCAGCTCTGCGTCCCTGGGGTCCAGTTCACTAGTGTCCCTGCCTCCCTCTGCCATGCTGCAGGGAGCATCACCCTTCAAAAAGGAGAACCCAATCTTGTCATTCCTGGGTTAAAACACTCTCAACTGCCAATAATAAAACCCAGTCTTTTTTTTTATTGAACTGGTTCATAGCGCCCCTCTTTGTTTTTCAGTTTCCTCTCTTACTATGCATTATAGTCAGGGCTGCAGCCATCCTCAAAGTTTTGATTTTGTCTTACTCTAGGAGGCATACTTGCTCTCTCCTCCAGCCTTTCAGCATGATTGGGAACATGGTTTCTCTCTCTCTCTCTTTTTTTTTTTTGGCTGCACAGTTTGCAGGATCTCGCTTGACCAGGGATTGAACCCAGGCTGAGACAGTGAAAGCCGTGAATCCTAATCACTGTTCCCTGGTGGTTCAGACGGTAAAGAATGCCTGCAGTGCAGGAGACCTAGGTTCAATCCCTGGGTCAGGAAGATCCCCTGGAGCAGGAAATGGCAACCCATTCCAGTGTTCTTGCCTGGGAAATCCCATGGAGGGTCACAAAGAGTTGGACATGACTGAGCAATGAACAATTTCTTTCACTTTCTTTCAGGCTACCAAGGAACTCCCTGGGAACACTCTCTCTAATTCACAGCAGTGACTTACCCTTCATCCTCTAAGAAATATTAATAGCTCCAATATCTCTTCTTTCAGGAACCCCTTCCCTGACCAGCTCACTGGAGCCTCAGTAGCTCTTTTTAGAAAGTAGCAGATTTCCCATCACAGAGCACTTATCATGGTTTGGTGTAACTGTCTGACTTCCTCAGCTTCCTTAGTCCTGTGAGGACAGAGAATACAACTCTCCATTGTATTTCCAGGGCCTAGAGGACATTTAATAAACTGTAGTAGGGGAAAAAAAAAGAATTAAAAAAACACCCTTTGACACCTTCTCCCCTAAATAATACCATAAGGAACAAGTTCTAAAGATATTTAATATCTGAGTACATGCTGCCTCCCTTACATGTTATAAGCCCTACACCCACCCTTGGCCAGATAGTCTACAGGGGGCTGCTCCCTTTTGTATGTTATAAATGAATCCCAGTGCTTTAAATCATTTTTCTTGCAACAGGTCTTTGCAGCTCAGCTCTGTTCTGTGCTTGAGTCACTCAGCCGTGTCTGACTCTTTGGACCTCATGGACTGTATAGCCTACCTGGCTCCTCTGTCCACGGGATTCTCCAGGCAAGAACATTGGAGTGGGTTGCCATGCCCTCCTCCAGGGGATCTTCCCTGGAGGGTTCGAACCCAGGTCTGCCTCATTGCAGGCAGATTCTTTACCGTCTGAGCCACTCTCTAGTGAGAGTCTTTTTCAATCTTTTAGACTCTTTTGTGCTTCAGAGACTTTTTTTTTTTTAATTCCTTAGTTAATTGGTCTAGGTTTCAGGGAAAAGATTTGGGCTAAGAATAATAGATTTGGGGATCACATAGACCTCTGAATAGGAGATAAAATAGAAAAATGGCACAGGGTATAGTGCTCTGAGAAATAATGATAATAGTCATGACTATAGAATGGCTGCAGAATGATCTGCTCTGGGCTATGTTATCTCATTTCATCTTAACCACCCTACAAATCATGTGATTATTAGTACCATTTTATAGGTTAGAAGCTGAGGTTCAGCAATGTCACAAATGCTTGTTTAAGGTCACACTGGGGTAGACCTGGGGTTTGAACCCAGGCAGACTGACACCATGCTGCCTCTTCAGCTTTTCTCTCACTATTGTCTATAATTTCATCTCTTAGATTTGCCTTACTTGTTTTGGGAAAATCTGTAATTTGGCATATTCTTGTCTATCCATGGCATGCTGGTGGTTAAAAGCTTCAGTTTGCACTTATCAATGGGACCCAAATCTTATTTTGTCTTTTGAAAATGTTTTATATTACAGGAACTCAGAAAATCAATCTCTCTCTCCCCTCTCTCTCTCTCTCTCACACACACACACACGGAGTCTCTCTCTCTCTCTCTCTTCTCCTCTGGCTCTCTGAAAAGAGACTGACTCGATCTCACATTTTTGCATTTTTGTTGTCACGATTAAACTCATGAGGCAACAGTGCTCTCGTGCCTGCACTGACAGCTGTGTACAGCCATCCCTCTTACCCCTGGGGGTTTGTTCCCGGATTCTCGCCAACACCAAATCCAAGGCCGCGATAGTCCCTCATATAAAACAGAATAGTACTTGCATATTACCTAACATCCTTATACTTTAAATTATCTCAGTATTACTTATCATACGTAGCACAATGTAAATACTGTGTAAATAGCTGTACATGCAATGTAAATACTATGCAAACCATTGCAGGTGCAAGGCAAATTCAAATTTTGCTTTTTGAAACTTTATAGAATTTTTTTAAAGAATATTTTCGATCCATGGTTGGTTGAATCTATAGATGTGGAATGCACAAATATGAAAGGCAGATTATATATGAATCTCAGAGCCAGTGTGGGAACTTTGTATATAATGTTAATGACATTATTTCAAGTTCAACATTTGGGGAATTTGTAACTAGTTTTGCTGCTCACAGATGTTCTTTTGTAAAAGGTGCAAATAATTCTGCATTCTTCTGTAATTTTTTATAATATTGATTCCAGTTTAAAATGCATAAGAGAATTTCAAGAGCATATTCTTTAGAAAATATAGGACATCTGTCATCAACACTATTTAAAATGCTTTGCATTCATTTCATGCACAGAAATATTGCTCAATGTCATTAATTCTGAGAGGAGAATTGCTTCTGCCTAAAAGTGTACCTGTTTATGAAAGTAGCTAGTGTAGCTAAAGCTGTCCAGGTGAAACTCTGATTCATTTTGATTATGTCATTGGTAGGGTTTCTACTATAAAACCTTGGGGTTTTTGTAAAACTTCTAGAAAAGAATCATCCTAGATATAAATATGAGTATTTTTTTCATGTAGTTTTTCTGAAATGTAAAAATTGTGGTAAAATACATATAAAATTTATCATCTTAGGCTTTCTTTTTTTTTACTGTGCCGTGTGGCATGCAGGATCTTGGTTCCCTAACCAGGGATTGAACCCATACCCTCTGCAGTGGAGTACAGAGTCTTAACCACTGGCTCACAAGGGAAGTCCCTCATCTTAACCATTTTTAAGTTAAGATGGCAGTAAGTTCACTTATGGTTTGTGTGTGTAAATGTCATCATCTTGTAAAACTGAAACTCTCCACCCGTTAAATAACAGCTCCCCGTTTCTGCCGCTCCTCAGTCCCTGGCTCCCATCATTCCATTGTTCTTTCCATTTCAAGGATTTTGACTCCTACTCTAGGTACTTCCTATAAGTGTAATCATGCAGTATTTCTCTTTTTGTGACTAGTTTATTTTACTCGGCACGATGTCCTGAAGATGCCTCTGTTTTGAGGCATGTGTTAGAATTTTTTTCCTTTTAGCCTGAATAATACCCCATTGCATGTATATATTCCATTTTACTTACCCATTTATCCACTGATGAATAATTGGGTTTCTTCCATCTTTTAGCTATTGGGAATAATGCCACTAAAAATGTGGGTATACAAATTTCTTCTTGAGACCCTGCTTTTAATTCTTACGAACATATCGTCAGTCGCAAATTATTGGATCACATGGTAATTCTATTTTCAGTTTTTTGAAGGCACATGACACTGCTTTCCACAGTGACTACATCATTTTACATTCCCACTGATGGAGCCCAGGGTTTCCAGTTTCTCCATATCCTCACCTACACTTGTATTCTCTGTTTTCATGCAGTTTAAATTATCAATTTGAGTACCCAAATCTGTTATTTCTTCTAGAAATCTTAGCAAATTATGGATTTCTATATCTTCCTAACATTTATAGATAGCTATAGATATTTTCTTAATGATAAGGATCACATTTCCAAAGATTACACACCACTGGGGCAAGAATAGGACTGATTTGAGGCAAAGCTGGGTTTTTAATGCAAGTTTGCCCTGACACCAAATGGCTGCCGTTTGAAATGCCTTTTAAATACTTTGAATAGCTCTTCATCATTTTTCTATCTTTCTTGCTGTTGTCTCTTCTCGGTGGCTTCCGTATGCCTCGCCGTGGCCTCTGTTTATTCTCTGAGGCTTTTTCCTGCCATTTGTTTGTTGAGGAATCCAGATCTTGTCCCTTAGAATTCCCCACATTCTGGACTTTGCAGATTCTATCCCCATGGTATCATTTAACCAGTATAAACTGGTACCTTTGGCCTAGAAGCCTGATCAGATTCAGATTTTTTGCAAGAGTACTTTATAGGTGGTCGTGCAGGTAGTACTGTGTGCTGCTAGTGACCAGGCCAGAGGGCATGTAGTGATTGGGTCTCCATTCTCTTTGTGATGTTCAAACATTGGTCAGTGATTTAGGTGTTACCAGCCTGGTCAGTCCATTGTAGAGTTTCCTCTCAGCCTTTCATATAACGGCTTTACAAGCTATTGATTATCATTGTCTAGAGCCATTTTCATTAGAGTGTTGAAGTAATGACATTCTAATTCTATCACTGCCTTATTAGTTGAAGAAGTTTTGCAATCAGGTATATGATTTCCCTGAGGAGCATCTTTTATTAAAAAAGGTAAATTAAATGCTTGATTTAATCTTTCCCTTACTTTATCTGTTTTCAGAATAAAGGGTTAGTGTATCCTCCAGAGGTGACCTTTTTATTTATTTATTTTTCTAAAGCATCTTTATAAATTCAAGGATATAAAAAATATTTGACGTTTTTATCCATTGCAGTTATCATTTTCACACTCAAAATTTCACACTCTAAATTATGCCGTCTTTCTTTAAGAAGAGTCATGGTGTGAGGCATCTAGTGGTGGGAAGAGTGACCAGTAACTAACCCTTAGTGGTCTTCAGTGCTGGGCCGAGGCTGTGTCTGGGCTCAGCAAGAAAGAACTCTGGAATCATGTAGCCACCCTGCCTTGGGTGGAGAGGAGTGAGGAGTGGTGGGGAGGAGATGGGTGGAGGCCTGCACACCATCATCATGTTGTGGGCTGGCCAAGCTCCCCGGAAACAGGTCTAAAATACACAAAGACTGAGTGGGCCTTTGGTTAAGGCTCTTCTGTGAGTGAAAGGCATTTATTTTTTAACTGCTCAGAGGCTGCTGATTTGTTTACTTTCTGATTCTTAGGTTTAGATGGATAATGATACCAAGTAGCTAAATTCTGGCTAAGTGATTTTCTACTATAATTAAGAATTGTAATAGCACAGAATAACCTTTCTTGTTTCTTCCTCTTTCTTTTCTATTAACAAAAAACTCCTATATTTTACTGTTTGGGAGGTTTTTTGAGAAAGGGGAGTGAGCCATTGATTCAGGAAACTTACTAAGGAAATAGACAATAAATAAATAAAACAAAAATCATGAACATTTATGGAAAAATATACTATGTACAATTAATTTACATATTATATAAAAATACAGTATAACATCTGTTAATATGCTAATAACTGATATATATCAGTAAATAATATCACTATATGAATGTGTTTTTCTATAAAACCCATTGTTCTACACACACACACATAAGTATACATATATACATGTACACATACACACATGTTATCTGTATTAAAGAGATGGGGTGTATCACAGAAGACTGGAATTCAAGTCCCAGTCCTACCCCTTATTATCTATATGTGATCCTTAAGATACTATTTCATAATCTGTAAAATGAAGACAATAATTGCTCAACACAGCTCAAGGACTTGTTATGAAAATAACGTGATAATATAAATGCTTTATAAAACATTATTCAAATTTTGTAACCATTGGGGTTGCTAAATATTTAGTTACAAGAATGACTCAAATGAATGGTTTCAAATGGAAGAGACTGGAAAGGCTTTGTTGATGATGTGAATCTGACACTGAATTTGAGGTTGAGAAAAAGGTGTGATCAGTGGAAAGAAGCAGGCTCGGGAATCCCACGTGTGTTGTTTCAGAACTGGGCCAAGGTAAAAATCTATAGTTTGCTTGGCTGTAGCAAAGCTCATGAGGGCTTGTGTGCTGGGCAGTTATTGAAGGCGCAGTTGGGGGTGGACATTAAATTCCATGATTAAGGAGCTTTAATTTGATCTCAAAGGTAATCAGGCCGCACTGCTGAGCTCTGGGAGAGGTGTTATCTGAGGTCAGCAGCAGCATTCTGAGTGCTGGCTTCAACCTAATTTGAGGCTAAAGAACACCAGAAGATTAAGGAGATTAAGCAAAATACAGCTCTCAATCCTCTGTTTTGCCACTTCCTAAAATGGCTTTTAGATGTTGAGTGTCTGAATTCAGGTCACATCATTAGCACAACCATTCAGAGTAGAATAGTGATTGCTTTTCTCGTATGTTCACCACTGAATGATAATGTATATTGTTAATAAGTATCAGTAAAACCATCAGCATTGTGGTATAGTAAAAAGAGTACTGTTTGAGTTCTAACTCTGAGGTTGACTGGATATTCACGGAGAAACCAAGGAAGGGAGTTAAGTTGCAGGTTTCACTAGCACCAATTTTTGTGCATGTATTCCAGATGTTTATAGCACCCCTGTGTGGTAAAAGGCACCAGGTTAGGTGCTACTTGGACTATATATGTGAATGGGATACATGCCATATCTTCAAAAGCTTATTGATTAATGAAAAAGAGATACATATATGCACATACATATATAATTGTGATGATAATGGCAGTGTCAGTGATGATAAGAACACACAGGAGACAGGTAAGAGGGAACAGAAACGTACAAGAAGAAAAGAGAAAAATAACAGTGGATCTAGATGAAAGAGCAATTTCCTGTATCCTAGACACTCACTGTTTTCTTCATAAGACCGTTTTAATATCCCTTACCATTTATAAGCAGTAATTAAAGTTTGAGAAGGTTTAAAGATGTAAACTTAGAGGAATTTACAACAGATATCTGATTATGGTATAGAACCACAATTTTTTTTCAGTGAGAGATTTCAGGGGCTATCTACTTCAACACTTTTATTTCACGGAAACTGAAGTCAAAGAGATAAAGTGATTTTAAGTAAAAGCAGAACTGAGACAGAACTCAGTTTTCCCAACTCTTAAGTGCAGTGGTCATCTATCATGCTTGGTTTGGAAAGATCTTTATAAAAGATATTTACAGGAAGCATGATCCCTCAATTTTTTGTTACCTCAAGAAAGTGGTAGCACTTTGGTGCTATTAAAAGGCTGAATCAGACCTTGCTGGATTTTTGTTGATTTTTCACTTGTAAATATTATAAAAAGTACAGTTAAAACAATCACATGCTCTTTTTTAGAAATTGAAGTAGGTACATTTTGTCTCCAGTATGTCTTTGAGTTTCTGACTTTAATCACTTACTTTAAAAACTGGCGTCATTTGGTTCTTAATTTTCTTAATTAAGATGTTGATATGTGAAGCATATAGGAACATGAAGAACAATGTAACTAAATGTGTAATTGGCATAAAAACTGTGGACAAGAAACAAAAATTTTGGAATCAATATCCAAAACTATTCTGTGTAAATCTTACCTGACTTAGTAGGTGGTATTGCAGTAGTATTAAATAATCATAAATATTGTGCATTTAATTCTATCAAGAGATTTGAGTAAACAAGTTTAAAATAACCAAAGAAATAACACAGATTAGCTAAAAAGAAGTGTCTATAACTTAGGTGAAAGTGGGGTGTTCCCTTAGCATATTAGATCAATGTTTCTTAAAGTGTGCTGTGAAGACTTCTACCATCAGAGTTGTTCTAGATTCTGGTGAAGATGAGCCTTTCCCTTCATTTATCAGGTCAGAATCTCTAGAAGGTGACATGCCCCCCATGAGACCTTGATGTACATTAGAAACATTTTCAAGTGGACAAGACTATATTTTCAACGTGTGATGCTTTGGGCTTCTCAAGTGGCTCAGGGGTAAAGAACCTGCCTGTCCATACAGGAGACCTGAGTTCCATCCATGGGTTCACAAGATCCTTGGAGAAGGAAATGACAACCCACTCCGGTATTCTTGCCTGAAGAATCCCATGGACAGAGGAGCCTGGCAGGCTACAGTCCATGGGGTTGCAAGGAATTGGACACAGCTTAGTGACATATGCATGTGTGATGGTTTGTTGGTCAAGGAATGTGTTTAGTAACTTGAAGTAGAAGGAAAGGGGCAGAGTCAGAGTTAGGTGCCATCATTCTAAATACTAATAGATGAACAGAGACCAAGGAAACAAACCTACATGGAGGACAGCTTAGGCCTCACACTGCCATGCATAGGCTCTCACTGACTTGTTTCTTTGGCTTGTTTCTTTCACAGAAGGCTAGGTTTTCAGTGGTCCTTTTCATAGGTCCTTGGCTCCTCACATTACTCAGGCTGTCACTGATTTCAGTTATGCCAGGACTCCTGGTCCATGGCCCAAATCCTCTTCCCCTGCCGTCACCTATTACCAGAGCTCTGGCCTCCGAAATGCACCTTGAGAGCTGCCCTCAAACTCAAGCTTATCCCATAGTATTTCATAAAGTTATTGCAATTGGCAGGAAAAAAAAAAAGAGCAAATTGTGAATAGGGATATATGTGTTGCCAGTTTAGCCCATGACTCTGATAACCAAAGGTACCAAGTGGGCCATTTGTTGTTCAGTGTATTTGGCTAATTTAACCCAAGCACCTACATCACTGAGCAGATTTTACGACTCACCCTGGGCTCTTTTATGAAACAAGGAATACTGGCAGCAATAAACTCAGAAATTTGAGGATATGACATATGGCAATGGAATATATTGTCTGAAAGATGCTGTTCTTTACATGATGACCCTAAAAATAGATATAGATCTGACCTGTAAATATTATACTTAAGAAAATGTGTTCTTAATTTTGTAGCTTTTATGCTTCTTAAACAGATACTTCATTTTCAGCATTTTCAATAAGAAACAGCATCAGAAAAACAAAAAACATTTGTTTTTTGCCTTGTTTTTTAAAATAAATACATAAATACATATTTTCACAAAAGCAGGTCAAAAAGATAAAGCTATTAAGTTGTACTTAGTGTTTGTAACCCAAGGAATGACATTTCCATTTAATTGTATGTCCTAACCTGAGAACTAGGACTTCCCTGTTTGCTCAGACAGTAAAGAACCTGTCTGCAATGCAGGAGACCTGGGTTCAGTCCTTGGGTCAGGAAGATCCCCTCGAGAAGGGCATGGCAACCCACTCCAGTGTTCTTGCCTGGAGAATTCCATGGACAGAGCAGCCTGGCGGGCTACAGTCCACGGGGTTGCAAAGAGACAGACATGCCTGAGCTACTAACACTTTCACTTTGTTCATCCTGAGAGCTACTGTAGGAGGAGTACAATTAGAGAAATAAATGAGCTTTGGAATGCTGAGTAATCTGGGCTTTGGTTTGACCCTAGAGCAGCGCCACCACTGTGAAACAACACTCTTGCTGACGTCGCAAGAAGATTAGAGTTCTTAAGAACCAGGCAGGGATCATGTAGTATCCCTGTCGAAACATACCTCTGCTCCAAATTAACTGTCTTCTCTTTTAGATCAGAAACTCTGCAAACTGAAGAAAGGTAACTGCAGCGGCAGCATGTGTGAGCAAGAGCCTGTGTCCCAAGTGTGCACGTGAGCAGAGGGATACACTTTAAGCCAAGATGGAAGGATCTGTGAAGGTAATCTGTGGTGAGCAAGTGCAGCTCAGCTTAGCCGGTGGCTGGTCTTCAGTGGGTCATCAAGAGCCTCAATGTGAAACCAAACTCAAATTTTCTCATACTTTTCCCCCCAGGAAAGGAATGTTATTCCCCACCCCCCACCCCCAATTTTAAAGCCTTTGTAGCACTTTCAGTTTTCCTTTATATCTTCTGTTCCTAGATCAAATACTTTCAGAGGCTACTCAGGGATATAAGGCAGGAATTCTCTGAGTGGACTCCATGGACCTCCGTGGGTTTGGTTTGACGATGTGCAAAATGTCAGTATTGTCAAGTTTTTTAGTTCTTGTAAGAGATCCTCAGAGTATGTGATTCCCACATCTCATCGTGTAACCGTTTGGTCGGAATCTTGAGAGACTGTGCCGGGGCTGGTTATATTAGGCTTTTCCTGTTTTGAGACTCCAGACTCAATGTAATGAACCTAGGGTGAAATGCTGTGTGTGTCCCTTCTCAGAGGGCCAGCAAAGTACTGACAAAAAGCATTCGGTGGAATTAGTTGGGATGAGACTTCAGGTAAACCTGGGATCTGCCTGTTAATTGTGGCCCCCTGCTTACATGGGACCAGTAGATGACAGCCAGTAGACGATTGCATAGAACAGTGATCTGGAAGGCTGGGTTTTGGCCAGAGTAGAACTGCTGGGGAATGTTCCCACGTTCAGGTAAAGGGCCCCTGTCAGTATTGAGAGGGCTGAAGAGCAGAGCATGGGATGTCTTGTCCTTGTCAAGAACTTTCCATGGTCCTTCCTTAAATGGCTATATCTTTTCAGGGGAAATAGTGCTACTTTATCCCAAGAGTAATTCTAATATGAAAATCTATATTTGAAAGAATAAACTGTGACAGTTTAAATGGTGGCTTTCAGGATAATTGAACTGACTTTCTTTCACCCCTCGTTAGGGTAGGAAAAACTGTCTTGCTACAGTCAGTCAGAGCAGATAGAGGTGTGAGATACCCTACTTATTGCTGGCATGTTAATGATACTACAATTTATTTTCAAAAATTACCTTCTGACTGTTTTGCTGTTGTCGTGGTGTGGATGTCAATGAGTGTGCTTTTCAGAATCATGGCTGCACAGAGGGCTGTGAAAATATCCCTGGATCTTATTACTGCACATGCCCTAGGGGTATGTTCTGCTTCCTGATGGGAAACGGTGTCACCGTAAGTCACAAGTGTTAACTGCTTTATTTCCTCCATTGGTGGCCCTTGATCAATAGTATATTTCAGAATTAACTTGGAGTTTTATTTTGGTTTGTTTTTTTAAAACATAAGTGACCAGACACTACCTGGTCTGTTAAATCAAAACCTCCATTAAGCATGTACTTATATGTTTTACTGTTTATTTATCTATATTTTATTTTATTTCATCATATATCACTAAAAGATAAGCATGTTAAAAATATAATCATAGTACACTATTACATCTAAAACACTGTTTTCAAGTTATCTTAAAAAGATTTTTTAAGTAGTTGATTTGTTTGGCTAAATATGCAGACAAGTTCCTTGTGTTGTGTTAGGTTAATACCTCTCTCTCTTTTACCCTACAGATTCTTTCTCTTCTTTTTTCCCCCTTGCAAGTATTTACTGAAGAAACTATATTTTTTCCTGCAGAATTTCTCATACTCTAGATTTTATTGAACATACTTCTATGATGTCTCTGTCCTTCTGAACACTTGTAGCTAGATCTGCAGTCTTGATCAGGTTAGACTTTGCAATTTTGACAATAATGCTTCTTTGGTATATTTACACTTCCATTAGGAGACACATAACATCTGGTTGTTTCTCTTTTTCGCATTTGTTCTAAACTCTTCAGTTTTACTGAAGAAAAAATATGCACAATTTACTTTGCACCAGTCCATTCTGGCATTCTTCTAGTGATATCAGAATCACCTGGGTCAATAATAACCAGCATGCATGTTGCCAACCCTTTTCAGTCAGTCCCCACAAAAGTCCTCCTGCCCAGCATCACTAATGCCAATAGAAAGAGACCTAGTTTGGTTCAGCAGGCTTCCTTGTGGCTCAGAGGTTAAAAGCTTCTGCTTCCAATGCAGGAGACCTGGGTTCGATCCCTGGGTCAGGAAGATCCCCTGGAGAACTAAATGGCAACTCACTCCAGTATTCTTGCCTGGAGAATCCCATGGACGGAGGAGCCTGGTAGACCGCAGTCCATGGGGTTGCAAAGAGTCAGACACCACTGAGCAGCTTCACTATCACTATCTATCCAGTTTGGTTCAGCAGCAAAGAAAAGCCTTATTTGATCAGAGATTGGAGAAATGTGAGCCTCACCTGCATAGTACCGGCTCCCCGAATAGGCAGGGCTGCTTTATAGGGTTCTCAATAGCAGGGTAGGGGATAGAGTTTCCATTGGGCCCCCTGGCTGGTGTAGTGCTCCCATTCCAGCTCTCTCTACTGGTCTTAGGGTCTGTGTACATGGCCTGTCTCTACCATGTTGAATTGAGATGTTGAACACAGTGCTTCTGCATGTGGTCCCCTGCAGTCCAGGGAGCTGCAGTGTCAGGCACAGTAGTTCTTCACTGGGAACCCTAATACCATGTGTTGTGCACAAGGCCCCCTATAGGCAACTGAAAAAAACAACCAGCTCAAAGAAGAGGTTGTGTTTGTGCTCAGTTGCTAAGTCATGCCTGGCTCTTTGCAACCCCATGAACTGTGTATGCCAGGTTCCTCTGTCCGTGGGATTTTCCAAGCAAGAAAACTGGAGTGCATTGCCATTGCCTTCTCCAGGAGATCTTCCCAACCCAAGGATTGAACCCACATCTCTTGCTTGGCAGGTAGATTCTTTACCACTGTTCCATCCGATAAACCCAAAGACCAGGTTAGACCTTATTACCTAGATTCTATCTTATCCCAGCCTCCAGCACCTCCAAGGACCCCTGTGGGCTTTGCCAGTGACATACATACTGTAGACTTTCAACATGTTGTTCCCAATTCATTATCATTGCCACTGTAGTGGTGGCCACCAGTTTTGACCAATATGGTGCAGTACTCTATTTCAGATTTCCATTTGTTTTGGGCATTTGGGATTTGTTGGTGAGGATGACTGGTTTCTTCTTACCTTATCTGAACATTTTCAGAGTCTGCTTGTATCTGCAGCACCTACTTTCCACTTTCTATAACAAGTGGGAGCCTAGAACTGATCGACTTCAGGAATTTTTTTGTCTTCTTTCGGATCACTGTTTTTCTGCCATAGGTGTGGGACTGCCTCCAACCAAGAGCAGCTGCCACAATGGCTGGGAGCAAGAAAGAGCCTAGTCATCTTTCAGGGAATGGTTGTAGCAGCCATGAACACTCATTTCCTGGATCCATTATTTCATCAAGGGATTTGAATAGTGATATCTAGTTCTTATATTTCTTTTAAATTATTAATTATAATACTTTTATAAAGAAAATGTACTCTCATTAACTATTTGGTTACTTCAAGTTGTCATTCTTATAGTTAAGGCAGTATAAGTCTTGAATTTTTTTTCTTTATTTAGAATAATGGGTTGGTTCTTTAACACCTTTCAAAGGTGGCTGATAGGTTTTTTAATTTTATTTTTTATTGAAGTATAGTTGGTTTGCAATATTGTTTAGTTACAGCTGTTTAACTAAGTGATTCTCTTATACATATATATGTATATGGGCTTCCCTGGTGGCTTAGACCGTAAAGAATCCGCTTACAATGTGGGAGACCTGAGTTTGATCCCTGAGTTGGGAAGATCCCCTGGAGGAGGGCATGGCAACCCACTCCAGTATTCTTGCCTGGAGAATCTCATGAACAGAGGAGCCTGGGATCCCAAAGAGTTGGACACGACTGAGTGACACAGCACATATATGTATATATCTACATTATTTTTTAAAAAATGCTTTTCTATTATAGTTTCTTGGGTATTGAGATATGAAATACAATTCTCTGTACTTTCTGTTTATCTATTTTATATATGGTGGTGTGTGTCTGTTAATCCCATCTTCCCAGTTTATCCCTACCCACCTTCCCACGTTGGTAACCCTAAGTTGTTTTCTATGTCTGTGAGTCTGTTTCTGTTTTTTAAATAAAATCATCTGTACTATTTTTTAGATTCCATACATAAGTGATATCACATATTTGTCTTTGTCTGAATTACTTAGTATGATAATCTTTAGGTCCATCCATGTTGCTAAAAATTGCATTTTTCATTCTTTTTTATGGCTGAGTAAAGGTGTTTTCATTCCAATCCCAAAGAAAGAGAATCCCAAAGAATGCTCAAACTACCACACACTGCACTCATCTCACACGCTAGTAAAGTAATGTTCAAAATTCTCCAAGCTGGGCCCAGCAATAAGTGAAGCTGGGCTTCACTGAGGTTCAGTGAATCATGAACCTCCAGATGTTCAAGCTGGTTTTAGAAAAGGCAGAGGAACCAGAGATCAAATTGCCAACATCTGCTGGATCATTGAAAAAGCAAGAGAGTTCCAGAAAAACATCTATTTATGTTTTATTGACTATGCCAAAGCCTTTGACTGTGTGGATCACAATAAACTGTGGAAAATTCTGAAAGAGATGGGAATACCAGACTGCCTGACCTGCCTCTTGAAAAACCTATACGCAGGTCAGAAAGCAACAGTTAGAACTGGAGATGGAACAACAGACTGGTTCCAAATAGGAAAAGGAGTATGTCAAGGCTGTATATTGTCACCCTGCGTATTTAACTTATATGCAGAGTACATCATGAGAAACGCTGGGCTGGATGAAGCACAAGCTGGAATCAAGATTGCTGGGAGAAATATCAATAACCTCAGATATGCAAATGACACCACCCTTATGGCAGAAAGTGAAGAAGAACTAAAAAGCCTCTTGATGAAAGTGAAAGAGGAGAGTGGAAAAGTTGGCTTAAAGCGCAACGTTCAGAAAACTAAGATCATAGCATCTGGTCCCATCACTTCAAGGGAAATAGATGGGGAAATAGTGGGAACAGTGGCTGACTTTATTTTTGGGGGCTCGAAAATCACTGCAGATGGTGATTGCATCCATGAAATTTTTAAAAGACGCTTACTCCTTGGAAGGAAAGTTATGACCAACCTAGATAGCATATTAAAAAGCAGAGACATTAGTTTGCCAACAAAGGTCCATCTAGTCAAGGCTATGGTTTTTCCAGTGGTCATGTATGGATGAGAGAGTTGGACTGTGAAGAAAGCTGACCACCAAAGAATTGATGCTTTTGAACTGTGGTGTTGGAGAAGACTCTTGAGAGTCCCTTGGACTGCAAGGAGATCCAATCAGTCCATCCTAAAAGAGATCAGTCCTGGGTGTTCATTGGAAGGACTGATGCTGAAGCTGAAACGCCAATGCTTTGGCCACCTGATGTGGAGCTGACTCATTGGAAAAGAGCCTGATGCTGGGAGGGACTGGGGGCAGGAGGAGAAGGGGACAACAGAGGATGAGATGGCTAGATGGCATCACCAGCTCGATGGACATGAGTTTGAGTAAACTCTGCAAGTTGGTGATGGACAGGGAGGCCTGGAGTGCTGTGATCCATGGGGTCACAAAGAGTTGAACATGACTGAGCGACTGAACTGAACTGAATATTCAATTGTATATACATCTCACAGCTTGTTTATTCATTCATCTGTTACTGGACACTTAGATTGCTTCCATTTCTCAGTTATTGCAAATAGTGCTGCTATGAACATTGGAGTGCATGTATCTTTTTGAATTAGAGCTTTTGGTTTTTCTGGATATACGCCCAGTAGTGGAGTTGTTGAATCATATGGTAACTTTAGCATCTGAGCCATGCAATGAGTTGGACACGACTTAATGACTAAGCACACACACACATGGTAACTCTAGTTTTCACTTCTTAAGGAACCTCCATACTGGCTGCATCAATTTATATCCTTACCAGCAATGCTTGTTGTCTTTTGGTTTTGTTTATGGTATCCTTTGCTGTGCAAAAGCTTGTAAGTTTAATTAGGCCCAATTTGTTTATTTTTGCCTTTATTTCTTTTGCCTTAGGAGATTGACCTAAGAAAACATTGATGCAGTTTATGTCACAGAATGTTTTTGCTGTGTTCCCTTCTAGGAGTTTTATAACGTCATGTCTTATATTTAAGTCTTTATGTTGTTTTTATCTTTGTGTGTGGTGTGAGGGAGTGTTCTGACTTCACTGATTTACACATGAACACCACTTGCTGAAAAAACTGTCTTTTCTCCATTGTACGTTCTTGCTTCCTTTGTGAAAGACTAATTGACCACGGGTATGTGGGTGTATTTCTGGGCTCTATTCTGTACCAGTGATCCATGTCTGTTTTTGTGCTAATACCACATTGTTTTGATTACTGTAGCTTTATGGTATTTTGTCTAAAATCTGGAGGGATTATGCCTTCTGCTTTGTTCTTTTCCCTCAGGACTGCTTTGTCAATTCTGGGTCTTCTGTGTTTCCAAGTAAATTTTAGGATTATTTGTTCTAGTTCTATGAAAACCACCATGGGTAATTTGATAGAGATCACAGTAAATCTGTAGATTACTTTCAGTAGATTGGACGTTTTAACAATATTGTTAAAATTTTTCCAATCTAAGATCATGGGGTATCTTTCCATTTCCTTGAATCACCTTTGGTCTTCTTTGCTAATGTTTTATAGTTCTCAGCAAATAAGTCTTTCACCTTCTTGCTTAGGTTTATTCCTACATATTTTTTTTTCTGATGTAATTATAAATGGTATTGATTTTTTAAACTTTCTCTTTCTGATATTTCATCATTAGTATAAACAAATGGAAGAGATTTCTGTATATTAGTCTTGTAACAAATTTATTTATTGGTTCTAATAGCTTTTGTGTGGTGTCTTTAGGGTTTCCTATATAAAGTATCATGCTATCTGCATATATTGACAGGTTTACCTCTATCCTCCCAATTCAGATACCTTTTATTTCTTGTCTGATTGTTGTGGCTAGGACTTCCGATACTGTGTTGACTAGAAGTGGTGAGAGTGGGCATCCTCTTTTTCCATATTTTAATGGGAAGGCTTTCAGCTCTTCACCACTATACTGGCTGTGCTTTGTCATGTCTATTGAGATATGTTCCTTCTATATCCACTTTTTGCAAGAGTTTTTATCATGAATAGATATTGAATTTTATCTAATGCTTTTTATGCATCATATAATTTTAGTCCTTTCTTTTGATGATGTGGTGTATCACATCTATTGATTTATATATTTTAAACCATCCTTGTGACCCTGAAATGAATCCAACTTGATCATGGTGACCAACTTGATCATCCTTTGTGTGTGTTGTGGGATTCAGTTTGCTAATACTTTCTTGAAGAGTTTTGCATCTATATCCATCAAAGATACTGTCCTGTAACTCTTTTTTGGTAGTGTCTTTGTCTGGTTTTGGCATCAGGATGATAGTGTCTTTGTAGAAGGACTTTGGGAATTTTTTTGTAAGTATCATTATGAACTCCTGAATTTTTAACATTTTTTATATGTTTCAATCCAATGTAGTTGTTACCCTTACCAATGAGCAAATTGTTTCCTCTTTGGCTGATGGGAGACTCTTCAAATGGATTCCAGATCCCAGCAGTCTTTGATAGTTTTCTCTTACCTGGCAGGACATATTTTCCTGTCTTGTCTTATATGTATTATGTTTTAGACCTAGAATCAGCAATCTCTCAAGGCTACAGCTTCCTTTTAACAAGAAATTGTTTTAAATAACATAATTCGCTACAAAGTTAGTTATTATTTTGAGGGCTTTGGGGTCATCAAAATTAGGAAAGCACTTTTTAAAAAGAGAAATATGAGTTTTTATGGATATTCTCAACTCAAGTTTAGGATTACATATTCAAATAACTTCTTATAGGTTTCTTGTTGAATCTACTAACATAGCTAAGCAGAAACAAAGGTTTAAAATTATGTGGGAATTCCATGGTGGTCCAGTGGTAAGGGCTTCCTGCTTCTATTGCCACAGGGCCTGCTTTGGCCCTGGTCTGGGAACTAAGGTCCTAAAAGTCAGTGTAGCCAAGAAAATACTGCTTCACAGATGATAAAGTGTCATATGTCTTATTGAATGAGGCACAGAATAATGGATGAATGGTAATGAATTTCTTGGAAATTACCCACCACCTTTGTGATTGTTTATGGAACTCGACCTTCTTCTAACGCCATATGGTTTACCCATGAGCAGCTGTGCTTAAGTGCATGATGTTAATATGTTACAGAGTTCATTATATGCCAAACAGGACACACATAATCTCATTTGATTGTCCAAACTTCTAGAACTTCTGTGGTATATATTTTACATTTTAATGTTTGATTTACTTAGAATTTATGTTGATGTGTGGTGTAGTACAGGGATTTAATTTTTGCCCCAAATCATTACTCACTTATTTACCATTTACTGGATGATATTCCCTATGCTCAGTGACTTAAAATAGCTTTATCACATACTATATTAATATCTGTACTTGAGTCTTCTCTAAAATGAACTTTCTATCTGATTCTATTATCCTCATGATCTATTTTTATACATTACCAACTGTTTTAATTATTGTACCTTTATGATACATTTTGATATTTATTTACTGCCTCTCATTCTCTTCTTTCATCTAATGACAGTCACATGATGTTTTTATTTTTCATAGCCATATAATTTGTTTTCTAGGTGAACTCGAGAATCATTTGCCCAAGTTCTATCTAAAATATTTTGGAATTTTAATGACTAATAACTTAAAAATAATATTTGACAGAAGAGAAACTTGGAGGAAACGAGTCATTTTTCCAAAATCAGAAGTCTTTCATTAATTTGCTTTAGATTTGGAATTTTTTCTTTATTTTTATATCTCCATTACCATAGCAACTCATAAATGTTCAGTCTTTATTTAACTTATTCTTTTCAGGAGATCATTTTTTTGTTAGCAACTGATTTTACTGAATTTCCATAAATCTGATTTATCATTAATTTTGACCTTATTTTTCATTCATTAGAGTTAATTTCCTGCCCAAGCAATGTGTCTGAATGCAGTCATGACTGTGTTCTGACATCAGACGGTCCCATACATTTCTGTCCTGAAGGCTCAGTGCTTGACACAGATGGAAAAACATGCAGGGGTAAGCTTGTTTACCTCTTGTTTGTTTGAAAGCATTTATTTTCTAACTGACACCTAAAAATCACAACTACTGACAAAGGAAAACAGATTTCCCAACATTATAAATTGAAATATATTTACATAATGGATTAACATATGAATTAACTAAGATTTCTGTCTGTTTCTTGTTTTTAGAGAGCATAGTGTAGTAGCTATAAGCCAGAGCTTTGACGCTAGACAGCTCTGAGGCAGTGTTATCAGATACTAGCAATACTGTTCTGGACTAGTTCTTGCCTTCTTTTGGTCTCTGTTTGCTCATCTGTAGAGGTTAATGATATCTGCCTTCTGGATTTGTGGCCAGCATTAAACAAGATGGTGGATATGGAGTGCTTTGCCTGTTGTGTGTACCTGGGACTATCTCCCTACTTTCATCTTCATAGAGACTTAAGTATGTAGAGCGAAGGTTATAACTCAAAGTTAGCAGATGAGTTACGTGTAACTTTTTTTAAACAAAAAGGGCAAGAGAAGTCAAGAGTCCAAAAATGTGAGGGAGAAAAAATTATGTTAATCAGTATTCTTTCCTGGAGAACCCCATGGACAGTGGAGCCTGGCAGGCTACAGTCCATATAGTCTCAAAGAGTTGGACGTGACTGAAGCGACTTAGCGTATATGCCAGAAGAATTAGACCAGCTGCCAAATTCATCAAAACACACTACTTATTCCAGCCAGCTACCAGAGTACTTGTTCACAAACTCAGTGATAGATCAAGAAGGGAAGGGTCACTGGGATGCGAAGCTTTAACATTCACAATGTCAAGTTATAGGGAAATAGAGTACAGTGACATTTTCCTCCTAATCTCTGAAAAATAAACTTGATTGTAATAGTATGAATGACTGTTACAATGGAAATGGTCTTAAAAATCAACGTATATTTGGTTCACCTCACTATTTTGAGGAAAAATTGGTGTATTCTTGAGTGATATAGCATCAGTACCAAAGAGTTGCTATCACCTGATAACGGTGGATGTAGCCAGCTCTGCACCCCTCTCAGCCCAGTATCCTGGAAATGTGGCTGCCTTCCTGGGTATGACCTACAGCTGGACAAAAAGAGCTGTAGACCTTCAGGTTAGTGCTGTGAACATTCAAAAGTGTGTCTCTGTGAGAAGGTTATGTGAAAAACACCATTTAGTTTAGAAAGTGTTAAATTGCTTTTGGCTTCTGCATAGGCAGTTGAATTTTTTTTTTATTTTTGGAAATTGAAAACAGATCACATAAGTATAAATAACATAAGTTGTTATTGCATAAATAATAATTATGTGTTTGAGAAACATTTTGAAGTTAATTAACATTAAGCAGAGGTTTGCTATAACATCAAGTATGGCATTCCAGTATATATGAATGTCATAACCAGAATAAGAACAGTCTTAAAATGCTTTATAGTTAAGAGGCATTTAATAAATATTTGTTGATTAATTTGATTTTCATCTCTCCAGTAAATGTAATAATCATAATACAAGTTCTGTCCTTTCCATGACAAAATTAAATATGAAGTTGTGTGGTCCAGCTATTTTTTCATCTTCTAATATTATACCCCTCATGTCCTTCAATAGCCTTGGAAATCCTGGATTTGTCCCAAATTGACATAATCTCTCCTGAGGTTCATTATGCCTGTAATCTGGGGTAACGTAAATGATGAACCTGTAGAGCTTGCCTTACTCAGACTTCAATAGTCTTAACTTCTCAGTTAATATAGCATAATCTGAGCTCTGAAATTATGAAGGGTCTTATTATTAACTCACACAGTGTTACCTCCATTTAAAAAGTGTCCAGTCCAACTTGGATGAAATGGACAAATTCTTAGAAAAGTATAACTTTCCAAAACTGAACCAGGAAGAAATAGAAGATCTTAACAGACCCATCACAAGCAAGGAAATCGAAACTGTCATCAAAAATCTTCCAGCAAACAAAAGCCCAGGACCAGATGGCTTCACAGCTGAATTCTACCAAAAATTTAGAGAAGAGCTAACACCTATCTTACTCAAACTCTTCCAGAAAATTGCAGATGAAGGTAAGCTTCCAAACTCATTCTATGAGGCCACCATCACCCTAATTCCAAAACCAGACAAAGATGCCACAAAAAAAGAAAACTACAGGCCAATATCACTGATGAACATAGATGCAAAAATCCTTAACAAAATTCTAGCAAACAGAATCCAACAACATATTAAAAAAATCATACACCATGACCAAGTGGGCTTTATCCCAGGAATGCAAGGATTCTTTAATATCCGCAAATCAATCAATGTAATACACCACATTAACAAATTGAAAGATAAAAACCATATGATTATCTCAATAGATGCAGAGAAAGCCTTTGACAAAATTCAACACTCATTTATGATTAAAACTCTCCAAAAAGCAGGAATAGAAGGAACATACCTCAACATAATAAAAGCTATATATGACAAACCCACAGCAAGCATCACCCTCAATGGTGAAAAATTGAAGGCATTTCCCCTGAAATCAGGAACAAGACAAGGGTGCCCACTCTCACCACTACTATTCAACATAGTGTTGGAAGTTTTGGCCACAGCAATCAGAGCAGAAAAAGAAGTAAAAGGAATCCAGATAGGAAAAGAAGAAGTGAAACTCTCACTGTTTGCAGATGACATGATCCTCTATATAGAAAACCCTAAAGACTCTACCAGAAAATTACTAGAGCTAATCAATGAATATAGTAAAGTTGCAGGATATAAAATTAACACACAGAAATCCCTTGCATTCCTATACATACTAACAATGAAAAAAACAGAAAGAGAAATTAAGGAAACAATACCATTCACCATTGCAAACAAAAGAATAAAATACTTAGGAGTATATCTACCTAAAGAAACAAAAGACCTATACATAGAAAACTATAAAACACTGATGAAAGAAATCAAAGAGGACACAAACAGATGGAGAAACATACCGTGTTCATGGATTGGAAGAATCAATATTGTCAAAATGGCTATTCTACCCAAAGCAATCTATAGATTCAATGCAATCCCTATCAAGCTACCAACGGTATTTTTCACAGAACTAGACCAAAGAATTTCACAATTTGTATGGAAATACAAAAAACCTCGAATAGCCAATAATCTTGAGAAAGAAGAATGGAACTGGAGGAATCAACCTGCCTGACTCAGAACTTACGTACAAGCCACAGTCATCAAACAGTATGTATGGCACAAAGACAGAAATATAGCATCAATGGAACAGAATAGAAAGCCCAAGAGAATAAATCCACGAACCTATGGACACCTTATCTTTTGACAAAGGAGGCAAGGATATACAATGGAAAAAAGACAACCTCTTTAACAAGTGGTGCTGGGAAAACTGGTCAACCACTTGTAAAAGAATGAAACTAGAACACTTTCTAACACCATACACAAAAATAAACTCAAAAATGGATTAAAGATCTAAATGTAAGACCAGAAACTATAAAACTCCTAGAGGAGAACATAGGCAAAACACTCTCCGACATAAATCACAGCAAGATCCTCTATGAACCACCTCCCAGAATATTGGAAATAAAAGCAACTAAACAATGGGACTAATGAACTTAAAAGCTTTTGCACTACAAAGAAACTATAAGTAAGGTGAAAAGACAGCCATCAGATTGGGAGAAAATAATAGCAAATGAAGAAACAGACAAAGGATTAATCTCAAAAATATACAAGCAACTCCTGCAGCTCAATTCCAGAAAAATAAATGACCCAGTCAAAAAATGGGCCAAAGAACTAAACAGACATTTCTCCAAAGAAGACATACAGATGGCTAACAAACACATGAAAAGATGCTCAACATCATTCATTATTAGAGAAATGCAAATCAAAACCACAATGAGGTACCAACACACAAGTCAGGATGCTGCTATCCAAAAGTTACAAGAAATTAAAATGCTGGAGAGGGTTGTGGAGAAAAGGGAACCCTCTACATGCTTAGGGAATGCAAACTAGACCGCCGCTATGGAAACAGTGTGGGAGATTTCTAAAACTCGGAAATAGAAACTCATTATGACCCAGCAAATCCCACTTCTGCGGCAACACATGAGGAACCAGATCTGACAAGAGACATGTGCACCCCAATGTTCATCGCAGCACTGTTTATATAGCCAGGACATGGAAGCAACCTAGATGCCCATCAGCAGATGAATGGATAAGGAAGCTGTGGTACATATACACCATGGAATATTACTCAGCCGTTAAAAAGAATTCATTTGAATCAGTTCTAATGAGATGGATGAAACTGGAGCCCCTTATACAGAGTGAAGTAAGCCAGAAAGATAAAGAACATTACAGCATACTAACACATATATATGGAATTTAGAAAGATGGTAACGATAACCCTATATGCAAAACAGAAAAAGAGACACAGAAATACAGAACAGACTTTTGAACTCTGTGGGAGAAGGTGAGGGTGGGATATTTCAAAAGAACAGCATGTATACTATCTATGGTGAAACAGATCACCAGCCCAGGTGGGATGCATGAGACAAGTGCTCCGGCCTGGTGCACTGGGAAGACCCAGAGGAATCGGGTGGAGAGGGAGGTGGGAGGGGGGATCGGGATTGGGAATACATGTAAATCCATGGCTGATTCATATCAATGTATGACAAAACCCACTGGAAAAAAAAAAAAAAAAGTGTCCAGTCTAGAGAAGGGAATTTATTTGGACATGAATCAATACAATCTGATAATATTAATGTTTCAATATGTGTGAATCAAGGAGATTGCAGCATAAGACTTGCATCATTTAGCTGAGATATTTGTTACTTAATACTGTGTCTGTGTCTTTCTAGAAGTAATTTGCATTTTAAAAGGAGACACATAGGTAGGGAGGAATCCAATGATAAAATTCTGACCATATGTCAACTCATGGAAAAGGCAGTCTTTTTGCCTGTCTTAAGGTACCACAACGCTGGTGGGAAATGAAGAAAACAAGTACTGCAGGAATTAAGGAAGAGGGAGCAATGAATGGGAGGAGTCGGAAGTGCCTTGTGGGTTCCAAGGCTTATTTTAAATGTTGCCATATTCAAATTTGGTTATTAGGACCACCGCCATTTTCGATGCTTGCCAATTCTCAAGATATTCGATACATGCATTTTGATGGAACAGATTATGGAACCCTGCTCCACCAACAAATAGGAATGGTTTTTGCCCTTGATCATGACCCTGTGGAAAATAAGGTATGATTTTGCTACTTGAACAGATGTAGCTGTGATTTAAGGACAGAATAGAGGATTTTTGTCATAAAAGATTACTTGGGCTACTTGAAAATCCGCTACAAAGCTTGGAATGATTAGGCAAAGAAAAATTTAAATGGTCATTGAAAATCACTTGAGAAAATTTTAAGGGTGATTCTGTTACCATAAACTGTGTAGCTCAGTTGGTAAAGAATCTCCCTGCAATGCAGGAGACCCAGGTTTGATTCCTGGGTTGGGAATCTGCCCAGGAGAAGGAACCCAGCCCAGTATTCTTGCCTGGAGAATCCCATGGGCACAGGAGCCTGGTAGGCTATAGTCCATGGGGTCGCAAGAGTCAGACATGACTTAGCAACTAAACAAGCAACCAACCCTGGTCCTTACTATGATTCAACTTTGGGGATGATTTAAACAGAATCTGAGGTTTAGCTTCCTCTTTGGAGGTGAGAATGGGAAGCTAGCACAGTACCATACACACCAGAGGAGTGCCATAAATAGTTTTTGATTTATTTATGTTTAGGGAGAAGTAGGAGGTTGGGATACAGCATATTAAGTATGGATTACTAATTTGCATTTAGTACATGGCCTTAAGGGAAGGACGGCTTTCCTCATGGCTCAGATGGTAAAGAATCTGCCTGCAATGTAGGAGACCCAGGTTCTATCCCTGTGTTGGGAAGATCCACTGTAGAAGGGAATGGCTACCCACTCCAGTATTCTTGACTGGAGAATTCCATGGACAGAAGAGCCTGGCAGGCTACAGTCCATGGAGTCACAAAGAATCAGACATGATTGAGTCACTAACACACATCAGGGAAGGAATTTGGTGACCTCCTGATTATGAAAATCAAGGAACATAAGTCCTACAGTCCATGTGTGAATGGAAATCTAGGATGTTATTTACATAATTTTACATGAAATGTTTTTGTGTAAACATTAGAATTTCTAAATTATCAACCCAATCAGCTATTTGGTCTTTAATTTCTTAGTTATCTTTGTGCTAGATTAGAATGTGCTTGAAATGACATGTTATAGTGTTTTTTTGAAAATTAATCACCCAATAATGATAAAGTTATACAGTTATTAACCTCCCTCCATAATGATTTAGTTATTACTAGATGGTGCTTTTGTTCCTAGAATTTTTAAATTTCGTGTTTCTGTTTTTTTCTGATTTGAAGCATTCTAGTAAATGGCCAAAAGAGACAGAGTGAAGTAAATTGATTCTGTGTTTAATCGATATGGATTGGTAGCCAAATATAACTATTTTTGCAAATAGAAGTATTGTGATTTAACACTAGCAAATAATTATTTCTTTTCTATGAACTGAATCTATGTAACTCCATAGAAGAATTATATAACAGGAAAAAAAATTCATAGAATCAGTTCAAGATTCGTTTATTACCAAATTATTTTTTTTCCACACAATCAGTAATTTTTACAATGAGGTGAACAAGAAAACCTAAAATGAACTCTAAATCATATGACTTATGCATGTTTTTTCATTTCTTTGGTCAATGGTCCCATCTTCTTGCTTCTCAAACTGTGGTCCTTGGACCAGTGACCTCAGCATAACCTGGAGCTTTTTAGAACTGCAGATTCTCAGGCTCCACCCCTGACCACTGAATCAGAATCTGCATTTTAACAAGATTCCCCAGATGATACATGTACACACTTAAGCTGGTGAAGCAGAGTACTAGAATTATTTTTTAATATAAGAAGTACCCATTTTTGAATTGTGGAATAGAACCTTTTCTATTTTATCCAGAAAGATGATAGCTCATTATTTAATTATTTTATGAATATTCTCATTATTGTTGATGAGTTTATGTACATATATGTACTCACAGTTAATATTCTACAAATGCTATCATTAAATTGTCAGCCACTCATAGCAATTTTTTATTCTTGTACTTGTTTGATAGTCTGAATATTAAACTGAAAAGCAACTTTGTACTTGCAGGGTATGTTCTGTTGAACAAAATTGATTATTTAAAATGGAATTATATATTGTTAGAGATGAAAGGAACTTTAGCAAATATCTTGTCTGATTTTGTCATTTTTATAGTTGAGAAAATTGAGATTAAATGACTTAAATGAAACATGCACACTGTTATTGGGGATGTAAATTGGTACAACCACTGTGGAAAACAGTATCGAGAGTTCTCAATAAACTAAAAATAAACTCAGCAATATAACCCAGCAATTCCACTCCTGGGTATATATCAGAAAAAAACAAAAACAGTGATTCAAAAAGATACATGGACCCCAATATTCATTGCAGCATTATTTACAATTGCCAAGATATGGAAGCAAATAAGTATCCATCAACAGATGAATGAATAAAGATGTGGTATAAATAAATAAAACAATGTAATACTAATAAGCCATAAAAAATGAAAATTTGCCATTTGCAACAACATGGATGGATATGGAGGCTATGATGCTAAGTAAAATAAGCCAGACAGAGGAAGAAAAATACTATATGATATAACTTATATGTGGAATCTAAAAAAATACAACAAACTAGTGAAAATACCAAAGAAGAAGCAAGCTCACAGATATAAAACAACAAACTAGTGATTACCAGTAGGGAGAGGGAAGCGGGGAGGGGCAATATAGGGGAAGGGGATTAAGAGGTTTAAACTATTATGTAGCAAGTAAAATAAGCTACAGGATATACTGGACAACACAGGGAATATAGCCAATATTTTATCATAACTATAAGTGGAACATAAACTTTAAAAATGGTGAATCACTGTATTATATACCTGCAACATATAACATCATACATCAGCTATACTTCAGTTTTAAAAATATATAAATAAGTAAAATGATTTAACCAAGGTGATGCAACAAATAAATGCCAAGCAGGGAGATGAAGCTGTGTGCCCTGACTTGCAGTGAAGTGGAGTCCTGTGGATGAAGCAGTGGAAGATAAAGCTCAGCTTACAACCCCCATTAAACTGCTCATCTTTGCTCCCTTTCAGGCTGTTGAAGCCATTAGAGTTTAAATATGATGGCTTTGTTATTGACCAGTGATCAAAGCCAAGCAAATTACCTGCAATAGAAATATGTGCCAGGCACAAGGCTAAGGATATATATATATATATATATAATTAATGCACTTGATAGCATTATTCCCATTTTGCCAATAAGGAAGCTGAGCTTCTGAGACATTGAGTAATTTGCTTAAGTTTATATACATCTGGGAAGCAGCAGAGAGAGAGTTCAGTTCCAGGTGCGTCTGTCTCCAAAGCCAAGCTCTGAATGATTATACTGTATGATACAAAGATTTACTAATCCTGTTTGTATATATTCCACATTTAGTTTTTAAACAAATCAGACTATATGCCTGTGTTCTTTTCTGCAGATATACTTTGCCCATACAGTCCTGAAGTGAATAGAAAGAGCTAAAATGGATGGTTCCCAGCAAGAAAGACTTCTCGAGGAAGAAGTAGGTTTACCGGAAGGTCTTGCTGTTGACTGGATTGGCTGTAAACTCTACTGGACAGACAGAGGGTGTGTGTCCTCTTTCGTTGTTAAGTCACATGGGATGGGAGTGGTGGGACATGTAATACAGTTGGCCTCATCCTTCACTTGGAAAACAGGGAGATGTTGCTGGTCCCCTAACTGGCGTCAGAGGAAGATGCCCCCAGTGCTGTCCACAGTCCCTCCCGCCTCCCCACCACCAAGCAGGGCCTTCCTCCTTTCATCAAGATTGTATCTTTCATTAAGGGTGAACAGAGGACCAAGAAAGCAGCGTGTGTTTTTGAACTTCAGGCTGTTGATATCAGAGAAACGCAAAGCCTGTCTGGATACAACCCGCACGCTTTTTCTGAGGCTCTGCTGTGGGTCACCTGTTACCCAGGTGGCATGGAAGATACACAGGAGCATGGGGAGCTCCATGTTTCTGGTCAGCTTAGGGTAGCCAGGGCGACAAAGTGCATATACACAGGAAAACTCATGCAAACACTTGGTCTGAATCTCAATATAAAAAAGGTCGTAAGGTCATGCATAAATAATTGCCACATGAAGGTGGGTGCTCCCAGAGGGGGCTCTGGAAGGGGCTTCAGCCGTCAACTTCCCCTTCATTTTACAGGTTGGGAGGGGGTGGAAACTAAAGCTCATAAGGGCTAAGTGATTTATTCAAAGTTGTACAACATTCAAATGACAAGTCTTGCTGGATCTCACATGTTCGCTCTTTTAAATGAGCGTGAAGGAGGGAGCAAGTGCTTCACGCTGGAGTTGTGAGGAAAGTCCTCTTCAGGGGGGAGAGATGGTGTGTTTTCTCTTTGCAGGGATACAGCAGGACCAGAGAGAAGCTGTGGTGTGTCTGCCCTCTGGGCACACTGCTCTTGGGGCTGCAGGAAGCACCGCTGAACTTGAGTGTGTGTGTGTGTGTGTGTGTGTGTGTGTGCCCGTCCTGTGTGAGCCCCAGGAACAGTTGAGGTGGGGAGGAGGGAGAGGAAAGAGAGGGCTGCGTCTCTTGTGTTTGCTAATGAGAGCCCACTTCCTGCTTCTGAGTGAGAAAGAGCCAATCACAATACCTCATGGGAGAGGCTTAGAGACTCTAGGCTCTGGGACACTGTCTCAGAGGATCTTGAAGCTATGGAGCGACCTGGTGGCCAACTCAAACCTCTGGCATCTCTGCAACCACGTTAAAGTAAAAGAGAGAATGAGCTGGGATTTCACCTCTGAAATCAGTGGTCCCAACACAGAGGAAGAAATCCCAGGGAGTGGGTTTAAATGCTTCAGGGCAGGTTTTCTATGTCACAGAAAACCTCTTTTGGCCTGGATAACCCATGGGAAACAAACAGGCTTTTAAAAATGAGCCAGATGTATGATGTGGTGCTCAGTTATGAATTATACGGTATTTCTCTGTCCAGACCGAGTATATTTTAATTAACTCATTCGTTCATTTATTTGCTTATTCATTTAGCCATACCTTCATCCCATTTCTTTATTCCTTTTGTATTTATTCATTTACTGAATAACTGAAATGCACCAGATACTGCACTAAGAGCTTTGTATCCATATTGACACCCCAAAAGGTAAGTTTTCATATCCCCAGCTTAAAAAAAAAAAAAATGAGAATCAAAGAGGCAAAACAACTTTCCCAAGGTCAAGCAGCCAGCAAGTATTGGATCTGGAATTTGAACTCAAGGGCAACCGTTTCCAAAACTTATGTTTTTAATAATCATAGGTATATGCTGCCTCCAACAACCAGGGTTGATTAAATGTGCTCGACCCAGAGTCACATAACAAGTGAAAATCAACTTCAGTTGTAATAGTGATAAAAATCATAATAAAGGTCTTCTCTGTTTTGAACCTACTTAAAAGGACATTTAAAATGTTACCTGTGCATAATGATAGAGCTTCTACACTGCTGTTCTCAGAAACGCTGATCAGGACAGCAGATGTCAGCCACTTTTGGACTCTCCAAGGATGCTGGGTCTCCTCACATTTCTCACATTCGCACGGCACCTCTAATTTTACGTGTTTGATTAATAGTGGTATGGTACCCACTGCCAAGGCAGTGCCTCCAGGAGATAGACAAGCACCACCCTATCCTGGAGTGTCAGACCTCAAATTCCCTAGTTCATTGACTTGAGTAATAACAAGCCCTTCTCAAGTCCTCTTCCCTCTAAAGGCAGCTGCTAAGAGAAAACCTTTAATTTGTCTGGAAATGAGAGGTTTATAGTTTGAAAACCTTGATATTAGCTAGAAATTTGATTTAAATAACTGGGATTCCTGGCTTGTGATATTAGATTATATAGTAACTCTTAGCCAAGTAAAAAAAAAAAAGCAGACTGGATGCTTATGGTTTATATTGGCTTAGGAGAAGACAGATTCATATTAACATCTAACTGTAGGAAGGAAGGAAGTTGGTAATTCCCCTGGCAACGTTATTATTTAGTGATAAGGGGTCCCGATTCCTAACGTCAGATCCTTAGTAAAAAGAATCAGGAAGAAAACAAAGTAGCCGTTTGCTCATCCTTTTGAGGTGACGAAAACCACTATAAGGTAAGAAAATCATTCTTCTAGAGTTCTGGATAGACAGCTTTCGCCCTGGAAACAGGGTGGATTTAGGTCAGCATCCCCAACCTTTTTGGTACCAAGGACCCGTTTCATAGAAGACAATTTTTCCATGGACCAGGGGTGGAAGGATGCTTTTGGAATGATTCAAGTACGTTATATTTATTGTGCACTTTATTTCTGTTACTATTACATCAGCCCTGCCCCAGATCATCAGGCAGTAGATCCTAAAGGTTAGGGACCTTTGGTTTAGCGGATCCCAGTGGTGGCATTGAGACCAATTAGATAACGACCCTAAAAAGAAAGATGTTCCACTCGATTGAGGGTTATGCTTGAACTCATGTGAACCCAAATATTCGTCCTTGTCTTTGCTTTCTTATGACCCACACTGGCGTTCAAGACGTGCTTTCTGGCTGAATCAAGCAGAAGTGTGTTTTGGGTGACCCCCTTGGGGAGCTTTGAGAGCAAATGCCTGCTGTCCTGCCTGAGACAGCTCCAGAGTCAGGAGCTTACATCTGTATCAACTCTCATCCCCTCACTCCCACTCAGAACAGTGAGAATTTAGAGATGATATAACAACGAGATCAGAACTGACAGTTGTATCTCCTCTGGTCACAAGCAAGTGGCTTCAGAATTCCTTGCCTCCTACCAAGGGCATAGGCACAGTGACAGATGTGATGAGTGAAGTTGACACATTGAGTTCAAAAATGCCTTCTGCCTAGCAGTACCCTTCCTACAACCCCTTCATCTAGGAATAAAGTGGCACTGCAGTGCAAATAATTTCCAATTATCCACTGCCCTAAAGTGTGCTTGCCCCAGCCCAGGCCCGGAGCCAGTGTTACGTTTGTCTCCCTCCTGCATATGGCATGTGCGGAAGAAGAAATCAAGCCCCTTTCCCCTGTCTAGAAAGGGCACTTGAGCTAGCCACCTGGAGAAGATCTCCTTAGCATTTGTTCTGTAGGACAGGGAGGAGGGAATGGTCCTGCCCTGTATTTCTAGGCAGGTCTGTTATGTGCACACACTGCCTGGAAAAACAAGGGCTAGGCCTTTCCAGATGTTTATTGAATGAAATATAGCTGTACTTTCTAGGTTGCTGTGGGGAGACTGGGCAAGCAGGCCTCACATTGAAGGGAAAGGAGGTTCTTTTTTGTCCCCTCTGTTTGTGATCCTGCCTGTTCCGGGGAGCTGCTGGGGCTCATGGTGCACTCCAAGCCATGGCCCTGAATCTGCCAGTTGCATTCTTTTTTGTTTGCTTGTTTTATTTTTAATTGTAGAATAATTACTTTACAATGTTGCGTTGGTTTCTGCCACAAAGCAGCATGAATCAGCCATACATGTACACATGTCCCCTCTCTCTTGAGACTCCCTCCCACCTCCCATCCCACCCCACCCTTCTAGGTTGTCACAGAGCACCAGGCTGAGCCCCCTCTGCTATATAGCGACATCCCACTAGCTATCTATTTTACACGTTAATGATGTTGAAGCTGAAACTCCAATACTTTGGCCACCTGATGCGAAGAGCTGACTCATTTGAAAAGACCCTGATGCTGGGAAAGATTGAGGGCAGGAGGAGAAGGGGACGACAGAGGGTGAGATGGTTGGATGGCATCACCGACTCAATGGACATGGGTTTGGGTGGACTCCGGGAGTTGGTGATGGACAGGGAGGCCTGGTGTGCTGCGGTCCATGGAGTCACAGAGAGTCAGACACGACTGAGCGACTGAACTGAACTGAATGTATGCGTGGCAATGTCACTGTCTTGATGTGACCCGCCCTCTCCTGCCCCCTCTTTGTCCACACACCTGTTCTCTATGTCTGTGTCTCTGTTCTTTCCCTGCATACAGGTTCATCAGTACCATCTTTCTAGATTCCATATATATGCATTAATATACGATATTTGGGCTTCCTTGCTGACTCAGATGGTAAAGACTCTGCCTGCAATGCGGGAGACTTGGGTTTGATCCCTAGATTGGAAACATCCCCTGAAGAAGGGAATGGCAACCCACTCCAGTCTTCTTGCCTGAAGAATCCCCATGAGCAGAGAAGCCTGGCGTGCTGCAGTCCACGGGGTCGCAAAAAGTCAGACACAAGTGAGCGACTAAGCAGTGTATGATATTTGTTTTTCTCTTTCTGACTTACTTCCCCCTGTGTCAGTTGTATTCTTACACATTCCGTAACATAATTCCTCTTCCTCTCTTTCCCCTCTCTCCTGCCCTCCCTCCTGGCCCTCTCCCTCCCTCTCACTCTTCTGTGGATCTTTAAGCTCTTTAAGGACAGAGCTGGGTTTTGTATACTACTGTGTCTCCAATGCTTAGGGCAATCCCTGACACACATTAGGTGCTTCGTAAATATTTGTATGATAATAAAGACTTGTTTGGCAAATGGAAAAAGTTAGAAAACGAAAGTTTTCTCCCCAGCCAGATTCCAAAGAGTTGTTATCATTTTTTAATGTGAAGGGTAGCAAATAATATTTCGATTCTCCCATTTGTGTTAGAATCACACGGAAGAAAATTAAAGTCAATATAGCGCTCCCCTTCCCGTTCTGTGTTGGCTGACTCTGTGGCCCCGAGAGGTCTGCTCTCCTGCTCCCTGTGACCTGTGGCCAGAGGCTGGTGGTTCCCCTGGCTCTTACTGGTGCCAGCAGGAGCTGGGAAGTTGTGAAGAGAAAGGAATGGTGGTATTTATTTACACATCCTGGCTTTAACCCTGTTGGGCCACGGACATAGCCCCTCTTACCTTACCTTTCACTGCGTATTTTAATTACTTGGGTTAAATGTTGAGAAACTAATTAAAACATTGTGTTTAAAAAAAAACGAAACAGACTATGAGCGTGTCGCTCCTGACTTCTGTGTGAGGCTGTGTATGTGCTTGTGCACGTGTGTGATGGGGTTGTTTAGAATGCCTGTTTTGCTCTTCAATAAGCAACAGAGAAAGTCAGTATTTTTGTTTAAAAAGTAAAGTTGGTGTAACAAGTCCCTTTATACTACATGCATTTTAGGAAATCTCTCATTGAAGTGAGTGATTTAAATGGAAAGTATCGTGAAATAATCATTAAGGAGGACATTTCTCTCAGCCACGAGGAATTGCTGTTCATCCGAAGGCCAAGGAAGTAATTGTGAAAATAAGGCCCTTTTTGCTTACATCATAGAACACTTCATGTTTGATGTCCTAGTGTCCAAAATTTGTCTTAAGAACTCAGGTAATCTGTGGAATCAGAAACCAAGAAAACCCATGAGATTTGTTCAAATGTTTGGAAACTATATGGCTAGCATGACTTCCTCCTCCTTTTAATGCCTTTTGATTTACTTGTTTAAAATTTTATTGTTTAGAAAACCCTTCATTTTAAGCAAATTCAATTTCTTTTTGAAAAGAAATGGGTTGTGATTCATTGATCAATGTGGCATAAGCCCATTACACTGTCCTTTCTTTAAAAACTATGCTATTCCCTGAGAGGGTGGTATTCGGATTGCATGGCTTATGAATTCTCTTTAGAAAAGTCATGAGTTGCAGTGATAGGTCGAACCTAGATTTAGAGAAGAGGAAAGAGAAATTGTGAAAGATTAGAAGGCTCTAGTTGTTAATTGTGAATTGGTGACAAATATTGGTTTATGTTTAGAGAATTGAGAGAATAAACAATCCTTCCTAGTTAAAAATTGAAGATAAAAACCAACACTATTTTATCTACAATGAGAATGTTATGATGGTCTATGGGAAATAATAAACTGATGGAAAATATATCATTAATTTGGAGCTAGCCATGTGACTAGAACAGTGAAAAGATATTGAACTCAAAAAACTCTCAGCACCTGACTCACAGAACTTAAAACTGACCAAGTTAACCAAGTTGATCATATAAAACTGGATAATAGATAAATATGCACTCCCCTTTATGTTGTAACTTTGCATAACCAGTGAATTTTACATATGTATAGCCAAGGGACAGACTAGCAAGATTCCATTGTCTTTTGCAGTGTAAAATACTAATAAGAATATGCACTCAAAAACTTTTGATGTATTTGTATATTTGTAATATATAATATACTACATTTTTAAAACCTAATAATTCCTCTTTATCTAATGATCAGAGCTTAAATTCAGCATTTTCTGTCTGAGTTGTTGTACATAGAGAAGATAATTTTTTGATTTTGAAAATTATTTGTCCAGCATACAGTGCTATGTTTTCTGTATTCCTTGGTGTACCACTTTAGTTTATCCTAAAGTGATTTACATTGATGTTTTTAATAATAAAAGAGTACAAGAATTTTTTCCTTGCAAATTTTATTTGTTATATGTTTTCTTGATTAAAGGAGATTATTCTGGACTGATATGGGAATTAATCCACGAATTGAAAGTTCTTCTCTTCAAGGCAGTAGCCAACCGATTATAGCTAGCTTGGATCTGGTGTGGCCCAGTGGAATAGCAATTGATTACTTAACTGACAAATTGTATTGGCGTGATGCCAAGCAGTCTGTGATAGAAATGTCCAATTTGGATGTTTCAAAATGTCAAAGACTTGCCCAGAAGGATGTAGGTAAGGCTTTGATTATATTTTTGCCAGTATGCATGCATGCATGCTAAGTCACTTCAGTTGTATCTGACTCTGCATCCCCATGGACTGTAACCCGCCAGGCTTCTCTGTTCATGGGATTCTCTAGGCAAGAATACTGGAGTGGGTTCCCATGCCCTCCTCCAGGGGATTTTTCTGACCCAGGGATCCAACCTGCGTTTCCTGTGACTTCTGCATTACAGGTGAATTCTTTACCACTGAGCCACCAAGGAAGCCCTGGTAAGGCTTTGAAATGGGTGATTTCTTTAACTTGATTGAGTGTTGATGAGTGTTAACACCCACACACACACTCACATACACTCACCACCCCCATACCCACACACATACCTTTAAACACATGGTGAGAAAGGAATAGAAACAAACAGGCTAACAGATTTCTCCAGGAGCTTATAAACTATGAAGATTATTTTAACATTGGAATATTAGATTAAAAAAACAGTGCTGCATTATCATCTCTTTGCCAAGATTTCTTAGAAGCAGAATGAAAATATTAAACACTTTAAAACTTTTTAAAGAACTTCTTCAGTTGTTATCATTTCCTATGTTTTATAAAATGTCATTTTCACAAGTGATAACATTCCCTTTAGCCATTCTGTGCAAAGATTAATAAATTTTCCCTTCTATTATATTTTCAGCTTTTGCATAGGGTGTCATGTATTTTCATAAATAGTTTTGAAACATGGTAGATTATACTATCTGTCAGAAGTACAGATGGTTATGAGATGATGTAACAGTGGGGGATTCATTTTGACAGTATTTGAACTGGACCATGCGGTAAATAAATGCTGATAAAACATTATCATTTGAAATAAGCTTGCAAAATTTGGTCTTTGTATGTTAGTCCTGCCAGAATACATTAACTGAAATTCATTCGGAACGTACTGGAGAGCCATTGCATAATTCTTGAGCAGGAACTGTATCTGATAAAATTGGTATATCAGGATGGCCACTTAGGTAACAGTACAAGGGTTGGATTGGAATTTGGAGAGAAAGGAGTGAGTTAGGAGGTTACAACAGTTGTTCAGTCAACAGTTAATAGAAGCCTGAACTAGAACATTGCCATTTAAAAATAGAATGGAGGATTAGAGTATTAAAAAAAAAAAAACACTGTGAATGAAAAGCAGATTTAGTAACAGATTGGATGTCAGAATAAAGGCCAGGGAGATGTTGAAGATGCTTCAGGAATTTAGAAACTGGTTGGTTGAGAAGGTGAGAAAACGTGGTCTATCTCTTCTAGGATAAAGCTAACAAAACTAATAATTTGTATAAGGTTTTTTTTTTTTTTTTAATTTTTTTATTAGTTGGAGGCTAATTACTTCACAACATTTCAGTGGGTTTTGTCATACATTGATATGAATCAGCCATAGATTTACACTTATTCCCCATCCCGATCCCCCCTCCCATTTCCCTCTCCACCCGATTCCTGTATAAGGTTTTAATTTTGCCCTTTGATAATGAATTTCTAGATTTGTATTATACATTAAACAGATCAAGATAAATATAATTTAAAATTCTTCCTACTTCCAAGCTTCTTAAAAATAAACATACTTCACATGTATGTAGTCATAGGCTTTATCATCCATGCGCCCAACAGATATTTATAGAATCTTGTAGGAAGTAGAGATACAGTGGAGGGTACAATATGGTTCCTATGAAGTCACCGATTCTAGTAAGGAGACACACATTGTTAAAAAATGAGTCTCCAAATAAATGTAAAATTATAGCTTTGATATATAAAGGGATTTGAAAATTCCTAACTAGAATGTAAAGACATCATATTCTAAGCCAAAAAGTATAGCAGATATTTTATAAATAATTTGCATTGCTCTAATCTATGACCAATGCAACTTCCTATTAAATACATTCACAAATACAAATAATTTGGTATGAAAATATCTAAATAAACATTCTCATCATTATAGTGCCACCTGCCGGTATAAAAATGGTAGCATCTCAACGACCAATTCAGGGCTTTTCATTTAAAGATTGAAGGAATTCATTCTTAATTTAACACACAATTGTGGCTCTCCTGTAGACAATAAATAAGGACGATTATATCTAGTGTGGGGTTTGTGATGAAAAAACTATATAGCTAATTCTGACACATACTACAACATAAACCTTGAGGTTGTTTATTTGCTAAGTCGTGTCCATTTCTTGCAACCCCACGGACTGTAGCCTGCGAGGCTCCTCTGCCCATGCGATTCTCCAGGCAAGAATACTGGAGTGGGTTGCCATTTCCTTGAGGACATTTGGCTAAATGAAATAAGCCAATTACAAAAGACAAATATTGTATGATTTGACTTAACCTAAGGTATTTATTTGGAGAAGGCACTGGCAACCCACTCCAGTACTCTTGTCTGGAAAATCCCATGGACGGAGGAGCCTGGTAGGCTGCAGTCCATGGGGTTGTGAAGAGTCGGACACGACTGAGCAACTTCACTTTCACTTTTCACTTTCATGCATTGGAGAAGGAAATGGCAACCCACTCCAGTGTTCTTGCCTGGAGAATCCCAGGGTCGGGGGAGCCTGGTGGGCTGCCGTCTATGGGGTCACACAGAGTCGGACACGACTGAAGCGACTTAGCAGCAGCAGCAGCAGCAGCAAGGTATTTATTGAATAGGATAGTCACACTTACAGAAACAGAAAGTAACATAGGGTTTGCAAAGGACTGGCCGGGCAGGGACTGAGAAGTTGTCTAATGAGTATAGATCTTCAGTTTTACAAGATAAAAACAAATTCTGGAAATTGGTTGTACAGCAACGTGAATGTTTTACCCTACAGAAACTGTGGTTAAGTCTTAGGCTTAGAGGGTAAATTTTGTTAGGTATTTTTTTTTATCTCAGTAAGCAAAACAAAACAAAAGTTATGTAAAAAGTTCCCTTCCTGCATTAATGGCTGTAATTTGGAGCAAAGGCTAGATATTAAAATGAATCTTAAGGGCCCCCATCAATAATGATGGGCGGAGACTCATTTCACCGGGACAAAGCATTTGTGTTTCCTGCCACTAGAGGGAGACATTCATCCTAATCCACTAAATCCATTGCTTATTTGCAAAAATGACTGGTTTGGGAAATGTGACTGTATGTGCAGTGATAAAAAGCTTCCAAACCTACGGGTCGTTAGCCGTAGCCTCTAACCACCTGAGATAGTATATTAAAACATCTCCCAGCTTACTAAACACTGGAATATTTTATCAGAGCAGTTTCAGTGGCATGGAGAGGTGGGTTTAGTTGAGGTAAGATGGGAAGAGCCCGCTTGCGGGTTGATTAGAGCCATGAATATGGAAGCAGCAGATAATAAATGACTTCCAAGGAACTTGGCTGCAAAGGGTAGGAGAGAGACGAAAAGAAGAGAGGTCAAGGGGATGAGGGAATTAAGATAGAAGAGACCTGGAGATATTAATCAGCTAAAGGAAAGAAGCTGGAGAGATGAAGAGAGTGAATAAATGAAAGGGGTAATTGACAGAACAAGGTCCTAGAGTAGGAAAGGGGGTAGGGGTTTACTGCATGGAAATGTGTTGGAGATGGGAATTTGAGGAGACCGTTATTCAGTCACCTTACATTTTTAAAAACTTTAACAAAAACCTAAGAATTTAGTCTACTACTTATTACTGCCATTCAAAAGACAAGGAACCTAAAAAAAATTTTTTTAAAGAAAATAAAAATGCCTTATTACTTTATATTACTTTTTGTAAACCATATCTTCCCATTTCAGCTCCAGTTAAGAGTCAAAATACTTCTCACAATATTGCAAAGGGAAAGCTGGCTTCCAATTGGTACTAACTTAGCTTAAGAAGAATGTATTTTCACGGGGTAGGCAGATATATAGTCCTAAGAGCAACTTCTTCATTATTAAAAGGAGTGCCATTTTTAAATCACTACTGGTCGTTATGTAAATCAGTAAAAAAAAAAAAAAAAAATTCTGGAAAAAAAAAGACAAGGAACCTACAACTAACAGGAAGAAAATAACTTACACAGTCAAGTTGTTTAGCCTAAAAATAGTGATAGAATCACTGAACACGGAAACATTCCTTCCCGGGTCTCCTTCTTGGTGGTATTATGTCAATCACCCACATTCTCTCACTTCTGAATGCTGAGTGACAACAGGCTTTGCTAGGACTTCATACCACCAGGCTCCCCTTCTAACAGGTTTCCTCATCGTGTGGGTTCTCCTTGATGTAGGTGGCTCATTACATTCCTTAGCAGCTTATTAAAGAATTGATTTAGTGTAGGAATTGGGTATTCTTTGTCCTTTGAAAAATACTTATGATAAAAACAAGATGTTTGTGATGGATTTGACTGCTCCCAGGTCACCCATTTGCTGTGGCTGTGTTTGAGGATCACGTGTGGTTCTCTGATTGGACTATGCCATCGATAACAAGGATGAACAAGAGGACTGGCAAAAATAGTGTATATCTCCAAGGCAGCATGCTGAAGCCCTCATCTCTGGTTGTAGTTCATCCACTGGCAAAACCAGGTACACTGGTCTTTCTTTGGCATCTGCAACTGTTTAAATTGCTTGATGGCAGGGCAGGGAGGGGGGTGTTGCAATTCTCACTAATTTGGGTAGATGTTAAGATTTCCTGAGACTTGAATTTTGTTTAAACTAAGACAGTCTAGTAATGAATTTGGGCTTTATTCCTTCAAGCTCATCTTTTCTTCTAATTAGTGTTTACTTACTTGCTCCTTTTCAAAGACTCAGGTTAAAGGCGCAAAGTCCAGGAGCAGCGATGGTGGGGGAGCAGTTTAGAAACTGGCAGTGGAAGCTTCTACCTACATTGGGCCTCTCCCCACCTCCTGAGAAAGCCAGTGAGTAAGCTTCAGCCAGCAGTAGGTAAAGCAAAATGGAAAGGCCACTTAGTTTCCATTGTAACTCTTCTTTCTGAATCACCCTTTGTCAGTTTGACTGGATGATGAATCAGGAAATAGGATTCCTATCTTCCCAAATAGCTTCTCGAACAAAAGTACTGGCTAAATTCAATAAATACTCATAAGGTAATAACTTTCTGAGCTTATCTGAGAACCAGTGGCTCTTTATAGGAACTCTCCTGAAATAGCTCTTGATATAAACTCCACTTAGATACAGTGTCTCTCCCCCAAGCTGAATGCTGTAGTTTGCATCAGCGGCAACCTTTTCATCTGCAAGCCCATCTGTGAATGCATGTCTTCTCCCTGCTAGGAGCAGATCCCTGCTTCCATCGAAATGGAGGCTGTGAACATATTTGCAAAGAGAGGTTTGGAACTGCTCAACGGCTGTGTCGTGCAGGTTTTGTGAAAGCTCCAGATGGAAAAACGTGTCTGGCTCTCTATGGCCATGGATGTTGACAGATAGTGTGGCAACCTGTGCAGCCGAAATATCTCACTTTGGCTCAGGAATATTATTCTATATTGATTCCTGTGCTTGTGGTGATTTTTAATATTTTGTGTTATTAAAAGCTCCCTTACTTTTAGGGATGCCAACTGTCTTTTTTTCCCCCTCTCTCTCTCTGATGAGTTTGGGCTCCTCATTACAAATTAAATTCAACTGGCCTCCCTTCCCTGATGATTCAGACTGTAGGAGACCCAGATTCAGTCCCTGGGTCTGGAAGATTCCCTGGGAGGAAGGCATGGCAACCCACTCCAGTCTTCTTGCCTGGAGAATCCCATGGACAGAGGAGCCTGGTGGACTATAGTCCATGGGGTCACAAAGAGTTGGACACACCTGAGTGATTTTAACTTTCACTTTCAACTGTAAAATTAATGAACATAAATAACATTCAAAGTCTTCCAATGCTTCAGCCCCCCATTTATGATGTAAGAGACCCAGGTTCGATCTCTGGGTCTACAAGATCCCCTGGAGTAGGAAATGGCACCCCACTCCAATATTCTTGCCTGGGAAATCCCAAGGACAGAGGAGCCTGGTGGGCTACAGTCCCTGGGGTCACAAAGAATTGGACACGACTGATTAGGTACGCACACACAGCTTACTCTTGGAAATAAACGCCAGGATTTTACCAACTCAGGGAATGTTCAAAGACATTTTGTCCAGAAATTTTATGGCCTCTATTTTAAAGGCAGTCATATTCAACTCCCCCCCACATGACTGTCTTAATATGAAAAGAAAAGTCCTTTATAATAAATAAATTGAGGATACCAAACAAGTATATCTTGTCAATCCAGACTGACAAGGCTTGTGATCCACATTTTAAAAAACTAAACATGACTTCAAGGAAGAATAGATCTGATATGACATGTAACCAGAGGTTCTATTTTACTTCCCTTGAATGTGCATCCAGACAAGTAAGGTGTATTTGGATTCATCTCTTGACAGACATCTAATAAGAGAGAACCTAAATTTTATTTTAGATGTTTATAAAATTCATATTTATCCAATAAGCATGATATATGTTAGATGACAGATTGACAGCAAATGGATTAATTTATCCATGGACCAGAACTGGATATTTTGGATTTTCAGATCTATTAATTGTTGCCTTAGGATAACAATTCTCAATTTTTTTTGATTTCAGGACCTTTTTATGCTTTTAAAATGATTGAAAAACTGAAGGTTTTTTGTGTGGGTTTTATCTATTAAGATTTATGACATTAGAAATTAAAACTAAAAATCTAATATCTATTAAAGTTACAGTAATCTATTATATGTGAACATGTTTTATAAAAAGGAAATCTCAATTTTTCAAAACAAAAATATGTAGTGAGAAGCATGGCATTGTTTTACATTTATATTTTTAATGTCTGACTTAATAGAGGGCAGCCAGATTCTCCCATCTGCCTCTCTGTTAAAGCTGTTGCTGTGTTGTTTGGTTGGAGTCTATGAAGAAAATCTGGCCTCAGACAGACATGGAGCTGGAAAAGGAAAGATTGCTTAATAGCCTTTTCAGATGCCCTTTTGGTGTATCTTCTTTTGATATAATTTCAGAACTAGACAGATGGTAGTTTCTTAGAGCCTGTTGCAATGTTGAATCTGAAGTCATATCAGTGAACTTCTTGTCCTCTGCTATATTAAAACCCAGTATTCTTGTTTTATATTTTGCATGAATCTTTTGCTATGCATGATTTTGTTGTGTTTTGGTCATTTAAAAATATTGATTGACTGAGTTATGCACATCTTCTGAATGTCATACTAATATACCTATAATAATGTTCATGAGTTATTATCATCAAACTCATCAGAAAAGTTTTTGAGTGTCTGGATCTTGTCAAAAACTTTTTGTGGAAAATTTTGTAGAATTGTACTTTTCACTTGAAAACTCCAATCTTATTATTGGCAACAAGCACTGTGAGCTAATTTTCCTTGAAGAGACAGCATCGCTTCATTCATTTTTGAAAAAATGCCAAATCCTCAAGTGTTACTGACACAGTTTATCAAACATTCTTTCAGGTAAAAATCATGTTCAATGGAAAAAAGAGGCTTGTTTTAGCTCAAACATCTGAGTTCACAGATAGACATCATGAGTTCAGTGTGTGTGCTTTTATGTGTGCTTCCCATTTCATTATACAGGGTATTAAACAGCAAGTAGTCCATAGTCAAGATTTTTAAAAATTAATAATTTTACTGCTCCATCATGGTTTTTTAAAGGTGGAACTGGAGTGTGTGTATGCGTGCATGTGTGTGTATGTGGCAGTGAAGAACCTGACCACAGTAGACATGCCACTAGAAGCATGAGTTGATTCACGCTAAGGCAGCACACTTTACCCGTCATTGCTTTTGCCCCATTGGTCAACACAGTGAAAATAATAATGGAGTTATCTGCCTTTTATGAAAACAGTTTTGACCTTCTAGGTGGCATGCAATGGGACCTCAGGGATCCATGGACCACACTTAGAGAACACACAGTGTTTTAGGGGATCCATTTCTCCTGAGTTCTGGGGAGTTGCTTAGGTCCCATGACTATGTTAAGTTATGGTTTATATATATATATATATATATATATATACATATATATATGCTCTTCCACATTTCTAAATACTGGCAAAGTCAGGCTAAAATAAATGTCTAAAGCAGCCTGAAGGAGAGAGTGTATATATGAAGGCAGGTTGGGGAGGTCAATGTGTCCTCAATAATGGCAAACAGTGATTATGACCTGATTCTGTGCATGAGGATTTTGGTATTCTACTTTTACCATTTATGCCAGTACCTAAGAGTCCTGTCTTTCTTCCTGGCTCTCCCCACCCTCAATCGCATGGAGGGAAGCTGAGAGGGTGTGGTGTGGCGGGGAAGGTTTTCTAAGCTAGATCCTGCGAGCTTCTCTGAATCCTCCTACTCTTAAGTATGAGTCTGAACTCATAGGCAACAAGCAGCCATAAATATAAATTAACTCAAACATTTCTTAAATCACACATGGTAAATTAGCTGTATCTATTGGCCTTCCATAGGCAGTGGAGCAAATCGGAGTAATGGAGTCACACCATTGGACGTCTCAGCCAGCAGCAGAGAGCTTGAAGGTAACATGACAGAGTCTCAACTCCTGCTAGTGGCTGAAATCATGGTGTTGGGTATGAATCAGGAGATCTTGGATACAGCTTTGGTTCCAACAGTTTCCTCCTACTCATTCAAAATCCTGAATGATCTCTTTAACTTAATGTTGACTAAATCTATGCAAAGTGAGTGATGCCAGACTTTGGACTCAAACTTTGGTCCTTCTCTTCCCAATGGTTTGCCATATTACATGGTTCCATATTAGACTGGACATGAACTTTACTTGATGAGAGTTGATGAACTTCTTTTTTTAAAAGAAATCTAACTTGGAGGCAAAAGTGAAAAATAGGCCAGAACAGATTTGAGTGGATCCTCATCCATGCCTCGTATTTTTGGTATTTGACCCATTTAGCTTTACTTCCATCATTGTGAAGAGCAGATGGTGCAGTTCAGTTCAGTTTGCTCAGTGGTGTCCTCAGGGGTGCTCTTTGTGACCCCATGAATCACAGCACTCCAGGACTCCTTGCCATCACCAACTCCAGGAGTTTACTCAAACTCATGTTCATCGAGTTGGTGATGCCATCCAGCCATCTCATCCTCTGTCGTCCCCTTCTCCTCCTGCCCTCAGTCCCTCCCAGCATCAGGGTCTTTTCTAATGAGTCAGCTCTTCGCATCACGTGGCCAAAGTATTGGAGTTTCAGCTTCAGCACCAGTCCTTCCAATGAACACCCAGGACTGATATCCTTTAGGATGGACTGGTTGGATCTCCTTGCAGTCCAAGGGACTCTCAAGAGTCTTCTCCAACACCACAGTTCAAGAGCATCAATTTTTCGGTGCTCAGCTTTCTTCATAGTCCAGCTCTCACATCCATACATGACCACTGGAAAAACCATAGCCTTGACCAGATGGACCTTTGTTGGCAAAGTAATGTCTCTGCTTTTTAATATGCTGTCTAGGTTGGTCATAACTTTCCTTCCAAGGAGTAAGCGTCTTTTAATTTCATGGCTGCAGTCACCATCTGCAGTGACCTTGGAGCCCCAAAAAAAAAAGTCTGACACAGTTTCCACTGTTTCCCCATCTATTTCCCATGAGGTGATGGGACCAGATGCCATGATCTTAGTTTTCTGAATGTTGAGGTTTAAGCCAACTTTTTCACTCTCCTCTTTCACTTTCATCAAGAGGCTTTTTAGTTCTTCTTCACTTTCTGCCATAAGGGTGGTGTCATCTGCATATCTGAGGTTATTGATATTTCTCCCGGCAATCTTGATTCCAGCTTGTGCTTCAACCAGCATAGCATTTCTCTTGATGTACTCTGCATATAAGTTAAATAAGCAGGGTGACAATATACAGCCTTGACGTACTCCTTTTCCTACTTGGAGCCAGTCTGTTGTTCCACGTCCAGTTCTAACTGTTGCTTCCTGACCTGCATACAGGTTTCTCAAGAGGCAGGTCAGGTGGTCTGGTATTCCCATCTCTTTCAGAATTTTCCACAGTTTATTGTGATCCACACAGTCAACAGCTTTGGGATAGTCAATAAAGCAGAAATAGATGTTCTTCTGGAACTCTTGCTTTTTCGATGATCCAGCGGATGCTGGCAATTTGATCTCTGGTTCCTCTGCCTTTTCTAAAACCAGCTTGAACATCTGAAAGTTCACGGTTCAGGTATTGCTGAAGCCTGGCTTGGAGAATTTTAAGCATTACTTTAATAGTGTATGAGATGAGTGCAATTGTGTGGTAGTTTGAGCATTCTTTGGGATTGCCTTTCTTTGGGATTAGAATGAAAACTGACCTTTCCCAATCCTGTGGCCACTGCTGAGTTTTCCAAATTTGCTGGCATATTGAGTGCAGCACTTTCACAGCATCATCTTTCAGGATTTGAAATAGCTCAACTGGAATTCTATCACCTCCACTAGCTTTGTTCATAGTGATGCTTCTTACAGCCCACTTGACTTCACATTCCAGGATGTCTGGCTCTAGGTGAGTGATCACACCATCATGATTATCTGGGTTACGAAGGTCTTTTTTGTACAGTTTTTCTGTGTATTCTTGCCACCTCTTCTTAATATCTTCTGCTTCTGTTAGGTCCATACCATTTCTGTCCTTTATCGAGCCCATCTTTGCTTGAAATGTTCCCTTGGTATCTCTAATTTTCTTGAAGAATCTCCAATCTTTCCCATTCTGTTGTTTTCCTCTATTTCTTTGCATTGATCACTGAGGAAGGCTTTCTTATCTCTCCTTGCTATTCTTTGGAATTCTGCATTCAGATGGGAATATCTTTCCTTTTCTCCTTTGCTTTTCACTTCTCTTCTTTTCACAGCTATTTGTAAGGCCTCGTCAGACAGTCATTTTGCTTTTTTGCATTCCTTTTCCATGGGGATGGTCTTGATCCCTGTCTCCTGTACAATGTCCCGAACCTCTGTCCATAGTTCATCAGGCACTCTGTCTATCAGATCTAGTCCCTTAAATCTATTTCTCACTTCCACTGTATAGTCCTAAGGGATTTGATTTAGGTCATACCTGAACGGTCTAGTGGTTTTCTCCACTTTCTTCAATTTGAGTCTGAATTTGGCAATAAGTTCATGATCTGAGCCACAGTCAGCTCCCAGTCTTGTTTTTGCTGACTGTATAGAGCTTTTCCATCTTTGGCTGCAGAGAATATAATCAACCTGATTTTGGTGTCGACCATCTGGTGATGTCCATGTGTAGTCTTCTCTTGTGTTGTTGGAAGAGGGTGTTTGCTATGACCATTGCGTTCTCTCGTCAGAACTCTATTAGCATTTGCCCTGCTTCATTCTGTACTCTAAGGCCAAAATTGCCTGTTACTCCAGGTGTTTTGACTTCCTACTTTTGCATTCCAGTCCCCTATAATGAAAAGGACATCTTTTTTGGTTGTTAGTTCTAAAAGTTCTTGTAGGTCTTCATAGAACCGTTCAACTTCAGCTTCTTCAGCTTTACAGGTTGGGGCACAGCCATGGATTACTGTGATATTGAATGGTTTGCCTTGGAAATGAACAGAGATCATTCTATCATTTTTGGGATTGCATCCAAGTACTGCATTTTGGAATTTTTTGTTGACCATGATTGCTGCTCCATTTCTTCTAAAGGATTCCTGCCCACAGTAATAGATATAATGATCATCTGAGTTAAATTTACCCATTCCAGTCCATTTTAGTTCGCTGATTCATAGAATGTCGATGTTCACTCTTGCCATCTCCTGTTTGACCACTTCCAATTTGCCTTGATTCATGGACCTAACATTCCAGGTTCCTATGCAATATGGCTCTGTACAGCATCGGGCCTTGCTTCTATCTCCATCACATCCACAACTGGGTATTGTTTTTGCTTTGGCTCCATCCCTTTATTCTTTCTGGAGTTATTTCTCCACTGATCTCCAGTAACATATTAGGCACCTACCGACCTGGGGAGTTCCTCTTTCAGTGTCCTATCATTTTGCCTTCTCATACTGTTCATGGGGTTCTCAAGGCAAGAATACTGAAGTGGTTTGCCATTCCCTTCTCCAGTGGACCACATTCCATCAGGCCTCTCCACCATGACCCGACCGTCTTGGGTGGCCCCACACGGCATGACTTAGTTTCACTGAGTTAGACAAGGTTATGGTCCATGTGATCAGATTGGCTAGTTTTCTGTGATTATGGTTTTAGTGTGTCTGCGCTCTGATGTCCTCTCGCAACACCTACCGTCTTACTTGGGTTTCTCTTACCTTGGACGTGGGGTATCTCTTCACGGCTGCTCCAGCAAAGCACAGCCGCCGCTCCTTACCTTGGACGAGGGGTTTCTCCTCATGCTTCTCCTGACCTTGGACGTGGGGTTGCTCCTCTCGGCCACCGCCCCTGACCTCGGGCGTGGTAGGTTGGTTGCTTCAGCTGCTCCAGGAAGTTCACAAACAACAAATGTTAGATTTTATCCTTCTCTATTGTACACTTATCACCAAGATGCTAAAGAATATATTCAATATGTAACAACTTTAGGGAACCTAATTCTTTTATACTCTGTTCACTCATGATGCCAGTGGTTTTCAAACAGGGCTTAGCTCAGCCCTAAAGCTCCTGCAAACCCCACCTCTTCTTCATACTAGGTCTCTGCCATTCAGTCAGTGCAGCTCTGCTTTGAAACACATTATGTATTTGTATTTCTGAGTAAGTCTTAATTTTAACACAGTATGTGGCTTAAAAATCAATTGGAGAAGTCCATATTAGGACCTCATATGCACTCAACCACAACTTTTGTGGTTGGCAAACTATAGTTAACAAGGCCCTGGAACCTCTTATCCCTCTTTATAGGAATTTATCAGTGTGATTTTTTATATAATACAAAGAGGTAAATATTTTTAGTAACAATTTTTTACAGAGCTTTAGAGTTTACCAGATTCTTTAAATGTATTCTCTAATTTGACCCTTATCACAATCTATCATTTTACAGATTTGAAAACTGAAACTAAGCTATATTATTAAGTAACTGACTTGACCAAAGATTTTTAAAATTATGACTGAGTAGTTATCAGTAATTCATGTCAAGAAAAGAAGTACTGGAAACATAGTTATAGTAGGAATATTATTCATCTGGTGACTATTTATTTGCCATATGCTGTGTTATGTGCTGGTGATAGCATGCTGAGCTAAATGTAGCCCCAGCCTCCAAAGTCACAGTCTGCTACAGAGACAAACAATATAAGAGGATAAAACAGTATAGATAATAAATATTAGCAGCATAGAGAACCTTCCTCTAAGTTGATAGAAGATATTTTGAAAGCCTAATGTTTGGGGGACTCAAAAACCAAGGTGAATGACAGATGGTAAACTAGGCCACATGGGTGGAATGAGTGAGTGACAAAATGGCCAGAGATTTGGAATACACATATAATAGGCTACGTTTGGCTTCGTACCTGGAGACTGTACTTTGCCTCCTGCAGAATGAATGAAATTGTCCTGGTGAATTGCCTCATCTTTCCTTCCCTGGATTGTATTCTATTTTGTCTTAACCTGTGAAGTTTTAGTTGTACCTGTGAGAGGTTACGAGGTCTTAATTATGTTTTGTAGTGAAATTTTCATTTCAAGCAAGTAGTTATAATAAAAAGAGTTTGAAAACTTTACATTAGATTTTAGGTCAATATGTTTTTATTCCCCAAAGACACATAATGATATGTGGCAAGTAGATCTGTGTACCACATGGCAAAGTGATTCAATCATAGAAAGTTTCATTGTCAAATTTATTAAAATCACAAAATCTTCTAAATTCCTGACTAAAATGTGAAATTCTTAATGTAGCCTGTTGAGCCCTAGAGAAACTAACTTATATCCACCTCATCAGCCTTAGTTTGTGCCCTTCTATCCCCACTTTCGACGGCCTTCTTCCATTACATAGGCCTTGCTGTAACGTGCAGCTGTTGTTTTCTTTGACTTACAGTGCTCTTTCTAATCCCCTCCCCACCAAGTCCTGTGAATCCTTCATATCACAACATAATATGCTCTTTCTCAGAAAGACTTCCCTAGTCTCCTGACCAGGCAATACGAGAGCTGTTTCAGCCCTCTTGGAACCCAGTATTATTTTTGATTGTGCTCATTACACATATACTTCAGTAATTAATCATGTAAGAAAGCAGAACTCTTATCTATATCCTCCACCACTGTATTTTTGGCCCTCATGAGGATCTGACACATAGTAGGCATTTTGCAATGAATTAGTTTTGTTAGTTTTACTAACTGACCACAGAGTCTTTTCTAGTGTGATAAGGCTAATTCTGATATAGGCCACCACAATGCTCTACTCCTTTATCATCCTTATCTAGATATGTATATTTCAAAATTCTCAAAAGTTTTTTTTTTTAATCACTTTTTCTTCAAATTCTTAAAACAACCATGTGAAGTAGACTGGACAGAAACTATCGTTGTATTTTAGAGAGGAGGCACGTGGAGCATAGGCATTCACTTCTTCTGGAGCCAGTGGGTGGCAAAAAGAACTTTGGCTATGGTCTACCCCCCAACTGCAAACGCATGTCGATTGCTTTTCATTGCCTGGGGGATTGCAAGTTATCAAATAATTCCTGAATCATATTCTAATTCCACTAGTGACTTAAAATGTCTTGGGTAATTGGATGCTGTCCACCATACGTTCTGAACAGCCTTGTGATTCGGGAGCTAGTCTTCCAAATAAATGCTGAATCCAATGGATAATTGACTTAGGCTGAACTTATCCATCTCAAAGAGTCACGAGTGACAGGAGGTGACCAAGCAAGCATGTAAAGCATGTGTTCCCACAGAAGAAATCTTTTTGCTCAAATAGCTAAGCAAGTCAAATGCAATTACCCGATGTCTGCATTCACATGGGGCTTGAGTCCTACTTAGATCATTTAACTTTCTTTAATTTATTTGCCACTTTGGAGGGTTTCTTGACCTCTTCTATACTCAGATGAGCAAGTTTACCAGTGAAAAGACAGAAGATAGTTTATATCCTGCTGTGGTATGTTAGATACCCCCAACTACAACAGAGAGGAGGCATTTGGAGAATGATTTCATACATAAGTAGCTAAAGGAAAAAAAAAAAAACTTGCTCATGTTTATGGTTCAACAGGCAACTCTGTTCCCTGGGGCATTTGCATTTCAATGGAGTATGAAATGAAATGATCCATTTACAGCATTTAGTTTGTATGGTTCATGACTCTGTAAAAGCACCTAGAGGTTTGCAAGTCACGGCGTAAATCTTGATTGTAAAATGTACATTTTGACATACATGTTCTATTATATATGAAACATAATTTTAGTAAATTGACAGTAAATCTTTTTATGATCAAATCTCTTTGCTATGTTGGTACATAGACCTACTTGCTACATATTATCTTTGGGAGATAAGAATATGTTGACCCCTTCATGATGGTTGGGAATTCTCAAATAAAGCAATACAATTTAAAAAATGTGAGTCCATTTACTCCTAGAAATGTTATAGTTCAAATTTGCAAATTCTTTAAAAAATTATAAATAAGTTCACAGAAGGGTTTTGAACACCACATAATTCTTTAAGACTAAAGATTTGCTGAGAGCATGTAAACAGAAACATATGGCTTATGGATCCTTTGATATAGATACAGATTACAGATCAACATGGTGTTTCTGTTTGGAGGCTAACCTGCCCCAGAACTTGACAAAGGAAGTTCTAGAATGTTCTGTAGAATGCAAAGAATTAAAGTCCATTTTTTTCCTCTGAGATCTGAAAATAATCTAACAGGGTTCTCTCTGTTTGCAGATAATGAAGACTGTGATGCCACTGGGATGCAGTACACAGGCTGAGTGCATTTCAGAGGGAGAGGATGTCACATGTCAGTGTTTGAAAGGCTTTGCTGGAGATGGAAAACAATGTTCTGGTAAGAGCAAAATCCAAATACACATATCTGGAAAATAGTGAATAAAAAAGATTCTCTCAGATTGTATTGACTCAAAATCTCCAGAAGGATTATGTTATCCTCAGGTGTGAGTAGATTATTTGATATTAGCTAAAAGGTAGTGGATACATGAATAGAAAAATGAAACATAAAGTATATGCTCTAATACACTGAGTTTATATTAGAATTCCATAATATATATAGCTGATATTAAGGAGAAGAGTTCATAATTAGCTTTAGAAGCATGAATGTGAGTTCAAGTCAAATTTATAAACTCCCCAATTCCAATAAAAACAACTTTCCCCCTCAAAGGCTTAGATCATAGGTTTTAATTTATTAAGTAGGTTTTGCTGGATAGGTTTCTTTTTTTAATTTTTAATTTTATGTTGGAATGTAGCCAGCTGACAATGTTGTGATAGTTCTAGGGGCACAGCAGCAGAGAAACTCAGCCATGCATATATACGTGTCCATTCTCCCCCAAACTCCCCTCCCACCCAGGCTATATAGGTTTCTCTTTCATTTTGACGGCCATTGTAAATGTTCTTATGGTTTGAAGCTCTGGCACAAAGTGATTTACTTACACGTACTTAGCTAGTCAAACACTGAGAAATCTGTGAAAATTGATTCAGAAATGAACTTTATGTCCAAATGCAGGGCTTGCATTATGTTTACAAACAGTACCTGTCAATGGCTAGATGTGTGTATGTAAGGTTATACCATTCTTTCCTACTATGGGCTTCCCTGGCTGGCTCAGACAGTAAAGAATCTGCCTGCAATACAGGAGACCTGGGTTCGATCACCGGGTTGAAAAGATACCCTAGAGAAGGGAATGGCTACCCACTCCAGTATTCTTGCCTGGAGAATTCCATAGACAGAGGAGCCTGGCAGGCTACAGTCCATGGGCTCATAAAGAGTCAGACACAACTGAGCGACTAACGCTTTCACTTTCCTACTATAGTCATTTATACCAGGATCACTTACATATTTCACTAGCTCATCGTTTTGCCCACAGATGTAGATGAATGTGAGATGGGTCTCTCAGTTTGCCCTCCCACGTCCTCCAACTGTGTCAATACAGAAGGTGGCTAAGTCTGCTGGTGCTCAGAAGGCTACCAGGGAGATGGAATCCACTGTCTGGGTAAGAAAGCTGTGTGTGGAGGGAAGTGGGCGGGGGCAAGCCTTGGAGAATCACTGAACGCTGGGTGTGGTGGTTTGAGAAAAGACAGGATATAACTGCAGTGATACATTTAAGTCTAAAAGGGGAGTTGTGTGATCTGTTCAAACTGACATATTTCAGTTCTTGGTAAATAGTCAAGTCCGTGCCCTTTGGCCATGACCGCACGGCTTAGCGCCTACACTCTGCAGAGGCTGTTTTCCCCTCTGCCTTTCTAGTTCTTTCTCTGGGAATTGAGTGACATCTGTACCTGATCAATACTCCGTACTTTGAGCCATTGTGGGGGAAACCGAACAGCATTTTCTTTGTCACTGAATTTGGCAGCTGAACTGTGGTGAACTTCAGAGCTGACATGGGTTTGTTGGAGGTCACTGCTGTGCGTGAAGATTCTATGAAAGGGTTCACTGGCTGGCTCTTGATAAATTCAAGCCACTGACATTTAAATATAAGCAATGAATGATTAAGACCTCTGTCATGATCGCCATCCTCTGCCAAGGTCTGGGTGTGGCTGGTTGGGTTGGGAGTTCACTTACTGGATGTCATTTACCATTCCAAGTGTCAGTTGCACAGCGTCACAGTACAAGTGAAGACCTGACTTGAAGCCATCCTGGCCCAGTAAAATAGTTATCTCAGGTTTTATGGGGCTTTAAAACGTCTCTTCCAGTGTTTTCTTTTCCTTCTGAAAACATGAAAATCTTTTCACGGTGAGGGGCAGATGCCCTGATAACAAACTGAAATGGCATTGCTTTCTCCCCACATGTTGAGGTTAAAGATGAAGTATCAGTCATAACTACCAATTTTCTGGATCTGGTTGATTTAAATCAGACCTTTATCAGATTAGTTTTGTGGAGTCCACAAACATCTGTAAATGCTCTTTTAAGCACATATTTGGCTGTCAGTCAGGAAAATGTCACTGCTCTAATTAAACAGGCTCATAGATAATTTAGACAAACAGGCATTATATTTCATTTACTTTGAAGAAAAAGGAAGGTACACTTTCTTGGATGTTTAAAGTCAGTATACTCTGGATTCCCACTCTATTACTCACCTACCTCCTTTCATGTAGCAGAGCGTTATGGCCCAGCCTGCCTGATTGGCAAGGAGTCCTCAGGCCACATAGAAACGCTGAGCTTGTTCTTGTTCTCTGCACTGTCCCCCACCTTTAGAATATAATCTAAAATCAATGCAGCTGTGATAAGTAGTGAAGAAAGATGTGCATCATAAGGGAACTAAAAATGAATTGGGAGTTTAGGGTAGGTAGAAATACATGTTTGAGGTATTGGGAAGGACTTCATGGAGGAAGTATTGTTGTGAATGAACCTGGGGGCACGTTTTGTTAGGCATTTGAGTCAGTGGTGCAATGGTGGGAGATGTGGTTGGGGAAGATCAATGTGGCACTGACGTTTAGGAGAGGAGTGGAGGAGAGATGGGATACGGGGAATGTAGGGAGGCTACTCCTCTTGCGCCAATGGAAAATTGAAGAGAGGAAGGACCTAAAGGTTACGGTGGTGATAACTGAGAATAGAAAAGATGGGTAGTTGGGAAAGAAAGAGATGATTTCATTTATATCTGTGTTAAAAAAGGTTTTATTTAATAGGATCTGAACTTGTAAATTTTTACCTAGAGATAGTTTACCATCTCCAACTTTCCCACGGAGCTATTTGTGCTGGGAAGTTTCCTTTCCTTCCAAACAGTAGGGAAGCTTCCAGCCTGACATCAGGAGTTTAGCTACATGGGTATGCACCCCAGGGACCCAGTTCATCTCTCTTTCCAACATGGATAATAGAATTTTTGAATCTAAAAATGTACAGGGCTCTGATAACATGTATCATGACACAAATGGAAGATGCTTCTTTTCCAGAATATTGGGTTTTTCAATTACTATATGAGCCTCTGATTTCCTCTGCACCTCACTTTTCTCTTTCCTACTCCTTTTTCCTGGCAGATATTGTTGCGTGCCGCCTGGGCGTGCACAGCTGTGGGGAAAATGCACCTGCACAAATATGGAGGGAAATTATACTTACACGTGTGCTGGCAACTTGTCTGAGCCTGGACAGATTTGCCCTGGTAGGTTGGTGTGTGGTTTGGATCCAAGGGGAGGGACTTGATTCCAAAAAAGAAATCTCTACTTAACTGTGTTTTCATTAGAGCTTCGAGAAATCATTTGGTTCAATCAGGCTGGTGAGTTTCCTTTCCTGATTAGATTGATGATGGGGTCGAGAATGAAATGGTCTAAGTTTTCTTAATTTAATAGCATCTGGAATAAATCCTTTTTTATTATTCACAATGCAATGTAGGTGAGAACACAGGTGGTTCTCTTTAACTCTTCAGCTAATTCCTGATTTGTAATGTTGATTTTGGGAGCCGCTGGGAGAACTTGGCAGGGCTAGACAGGTTGGGGAGGATGTCTGGACTTCTGGCATTTTGAATCACTTTCAAGGATTTTAAAGTATTACTTTAAAAAGTCAGTATTTCTTGAGCTGAATGAGAACTTTTAAAATTGTTAATTATAGTCCATTTCTGCTTCCCGAACCCCCCTGCAAGAGCAGTATCTTCTCACTATCAGCATTCCAGCATGGGGAGGGGTGGAAGGAGGGTGGCGGGGGAGTTGGCTTCATAGACACCAGAAGCCAGAATCAGCTGACTCACTGCCAGCCATTTACCCATCTCAGCTCTGCAAGCAGAAAACATCCTGAAAAAGGAGAATTCAGCACTTGCTTGGGGCTCTGGTTTTTTAGTATATTATTTTCTCAAATAATTTGCTCTTCTTAGAGGTATTGAAAGACTCCTAATATTTATATAGTCAGCTACACACCCTAATGTTTTTCTTTTAAAGAGCAGTGAACCATTCAACAAAAGGGACTTTTCCACTTGGGCATCCCCTCTGTTATGGTAACATTTCCTCTCTGTCAAAGTTGCTAGTCCTGTCTTTGAGGGCTCACCTGAAAGTTAAATTGCTTTTAGAAGCAAGTATCCTATGGGATAAAATTTTGAGACTCCCAGGGAACTGGGGGTAATGGACCGTATAGTGGTGGGTGGTTTATAAACCATGAAGAGAGATAGTTGTTCAGTGAGACCCTCTTAAGCTAACTGTTGTTTTACATGGTGTGTTTTTATGGATGACAGATGGCTTTTATAATGAGATCTGTACTCAGGGTTCATGTGGTCTTAGGATTGACCAATCTCTTTCTTGCCTCCAATATACTTTATGTCAAATAGTGCTGAACCTCAAGCAAAATGGCTGACTCCGTAGCAAATTCCATAAAGTCTGGTTAAGAAAGTGAAATTATTGTTCCATGTGACAAATTGTTCACAGAAACTAGTTCCTGATGTTGATATCTGAAAGACTCCAGTCACTTCAGAAAGTAAAAGAAATGCCTTTGATTCTTCTAGACTCTACTCCGCTGTCTCACCTTGGGAAGAATGGACACAATTTTTTGAAAAATCGTTTCCCTGAATGTTCCCCGAATTATGAAGGGTACTGCCTCAATGGTGGTCTCTGTATATATTTTGGCATTGACACCCTGTTCGCCTGCCAGGTAAGTCAAACTGTTTTTCTCCAGAGATGTGATATTGCAGCCCATAACTTTTAGTGAATTCAGAAAAATTATATTGAGATTTTTCTATAATTAAACTTTTCCATAATGAAAAATATATGTAATTTATATATGTAAATCTGGGCTTCCCACATGGTGCAGAGATAAAGAACCCGCCTGCCAGTGCAGGAGATGCAGGAAACTCGGATTCCGTGCCTGGGTCAGGGAAGAGTCTTTGGAGGAGGCAGTAGCAACCCACTCCAGTATTCTTTCCTGGAGATGGACAGAGGAGCCTCGTGGGCTTACAGTCCAAGGGGTCGCAAAGAGTCTGACATGACTGAGCACACACGCACATATGTAAATCTGTATTTGTGTATTATGTGTATTAAATATGTGTATTACACTCTTTCTGAATATTTCACACACACCCCAGCTGTCAGCGGTAAATATAAAATTTAAGGAATTGGGTGATTTTCCCTCTGACTTGAATAACTTGATGTTACTACTGGTACAGTCTGGGAATTAAACTGAGAGAATTTCTTAAACTTTTATTTTATGCCAAATAGATGGGGAGCATCAATGTTATGTTTCTAAATTTTAAAAAGTGTTACATATTGTCACACTGGGCTTCCACTTCTCTCCCTCTACATCCTAATAGTTGGTATTTACATTTTTGTTGTTAACAACTGATAAATGCCGCCCTGGCTGCCTTTGCTCTGCCTTTGTCCCCATGAGGGTTTTGGTGGGTTATGTGTCAACCTGAAGAGGGCGTTCAAGGACTCCCTGGAGCTCAGAGGTCCTCCCACCACACTCGCTCAGAAACCGTGCCCCTCAGCCTTTAGTAAAACCCCACCCAGAAGATCTAGTTCTGTATCCAATCTTACTTTTAGTAACTTTTATAATCTGAAGGCAATCTGAGGGAATGGGTAGATATTGAAAAATAAATAGGTCTCTTCTGGCTGGCCTCCTGACTCAGTGATAATTTCTCTGTGCCTAATGATGGAGTGAGAGAATACTTTGATCCTCATGAGTAGATGCTATAAGTTTAAAAGCTTTGATTATTAATAATAATTAGTAGAAACATAGTCTAAATTACTAGAATAAATTATATTCTGTGATGAAGAATATGGCCTTGCATTAGAAATCACATCATCCTGACAAAAATAGTGGAAAATGTTTGTGAATATTAGCAAAAATGACTCAGTCCTAGTAGAAATCTGTTTTCATATTCATATTTCATGCTGTGGTTTTCTAACCTAAGATAAATTTAGTACTTGATGATAATCATTCTTGATTTTGATAATAAGGATCAAATTGTTTTCATCTGTTCATGGCTTTTTATTATTCCTAATAATGAAATTATGAAAACAAGTATCCTAGCAATGCTTTATGTTTCTCTCCAACACTTTAACTTTGGATTATTAAAGGCATTATAAGAAGAAGAAGGGTATTGCAGAATTATGTATTGTAGCTAGCACATTAATTTCACTTGGAGCTGATAGCACCAATTCATTAAATGACTTGTGAACTCCTTAGCACACTACTTTTGTTTCTGTCATTAAAATGATGAAAATATCATATTCCTCTAGTAATATTTTAAATACTACTTGCTACAAAATGACAAACTGGATCTAACACTTAAATTTAAGCACCTTTAATCAAAAGCAATATTTAAAATATCGCCAGGGTTCCCATTAATCTGGATCATAACTTTGGTTTTGAATTCTATATCTAATAAAAACATGGATTTATCAGATGTCCAACCCTTCTGTCCTTCCGTGCTCCAATGACCTCACCTTGTATTTTTTTAATTCCATAAAAAGAAAACATCTCTAGGGAGTGCTTTCCAGTCCAACGGTTATTAGCAACATCTCACAGGCATCATCCTGCACATGTATACTTGAGTGCTACGTTACCTCAGTCATGTTCAACTGTGTGCGACCCTATGGACCACAGCCCACCAAGCTCCTCTGTCCATGGGATTCTTCAGGCGAGAATACCAGAATGCTTGCCATGCCTTCCTCCAGGGGCTCTTCCCGACCCAGGGACCGAACCCAGGTCGTCTGCATCTCCTGCATTGGCAGGGGGATTCTCTACCACTAGCACCACCTGGGAAGCCCAGAGACTGTTCACAAAGTTGTGAGCAGGCTAGTAAAGGAACTTTCTTCCTCCCTTGTTTGGAGGCCATGGAAGCTCCCCTCCCAGATCTAGGAACTCCCAGCTGCCCTGGGGATGCAGAGGATAGGAGAACTGGAAGTCTCCACACCCACAGGCCTCCTCAGAGGGCCCCTGCTCAAGGGGTTCTCAGAGGACTCCAAACCGCTTGAGCATAGAAGAGGTCCTCATTTATTCTGGTTTGGCTCTGAACCAACCCACAGCCTCTAGGGCAGGTCTTCTTCAGCCCAAGTTGCCAGAACTATGATGCTGTGAAATGTCTCATGAGAAAAGGATTGAGGGGCCAAGTTTGAGAAATGCTGCATTCGCTAGCTTTCAATTCTTGATTCATGATCACCACAACATGTGAAAAAGTCTTGTTGACCTTTGTTTAGTTCAGAACTTGAAATTGTTTGACCATGGAACCAAACTTACTCGGCTAGGAAATTTTCTGTTTAATGTAGGATAAGAATTAATCAAAACCTAAAAAATTAGTGATGTGTGGCCTGCCCTTGTGAAATGCCGGCTGATTGCTCTGGGCCTTATAAGGCTGAAAGGCTTTGATATTACAGCCTGCTAGGCTCTCCAGACCTCTTATCATGTGCTTGACTTATTACTTGAGACTTTACGATTTCTGGGAGGATCGGAGGTGTGGCCTGTTAATATCCACCAGTTTAAAAATGGCTGCTAGCTGTTAATAGTAGATGTGTATAACCAAGGACAGCTAGAATTAAAACAGCATCAGGAAAGCCAGGAATAACTGGATGGTCCTCCGTGGGTCCTATACTCAGATCGTGCATGCTCTTGCAGAGTCAGTTCTAGAAGAACAGTTTTTCAGAGGTGCATGGAACTTAAAACTCTTTTTGGATGTGGCCCAATGTAGTAGAAAGAATACAGACTTTGAAATCAGAGAACCATTTGAATCAAGTCTGCCATTCACTAGCTGTGTGACCTGGTACAAATTGTGTAACTCCTCTGCATCTTACTTTCCTCATCTGTAAAATGGAAATCTACCATTGAGAACAAAACAAAAGTGCCCAGTGTCCAGTTGCCAAGTCGTGTCTGACTCTTTGCAACCCCCGTGGACTGTAGCACACCAGGCTCCCCTGTCCTACACTATCTCCTGGAGTTTGCTCAAATTCATGCCCCTTGAGTCGGTGATGCTATCTAACTATCCCAGTATCAGAAACATAAGGTGTATAATAAAAGCTTGTTTCTTTCCCCTTCTGTCTCTGAAAGTGACTTGCCAAAGCTCCTATGACTAACTCAAGGTACAGCTAGGACTAGACTTGGGATCTCTTCTGGGGCTTCATCCATGCAGTAGATGCATGATTCATCTAGAGCTTGTCCCTTGCTGCCTCTTCCCATCATGGGGACTGATGTCAGTACTCTGTGTATTCATTCCTTCATCTCCTTCTGGAATAAAATGGGGGCATGGGTATATACTTAGTGGATCCAGGGCCAAGGGGAAGCAATGCCTAACAAGTGAGCATCACAGAATGTTTAATAGACTATTTTTAAAGTTTATGCTCTTTCAAAGAATAATTCTACTCAAGATCCTGAGAGTTTCTGGAAGCATGCATTCCCAGTAGATGGCAGCATTGCTTCATTTACTTCCACATAAACGTTCACAGTATGTGTTGGCTGCTGATGGTGTTGGTCACTCTGTCCCATCTTGTGTCTTGGACTTCTTGACACCCCATGGACTGTAGCCAGCCAGGCTTCTCTGTCCACGGGATTCCCCAGGCAAGAATACTGGAATAGGCAGCCATTCCCTTCTTCAAGGTATCTTCCCAACCCAGGGATCGAACCCAGGTCTCCATTGTAGGCAGATACTTTACCTACTGTCTGAGCACCAGGGAAGCCCCATATGAACACAATAATCCAGTAACAATTTCACTAATGAACAGCAGGATGTTGGTGAATGCCTCTTTTCCCTGCACTTAAGTTTTTCTCTCTTGAGGAAAGTAAGTGCTTCTTGTTACCACTGAGACCTTTTGGATCTATGACTTTTAAGAAAAAAAGTAAGAAAAATGGTTTCCTCTGCTTCCTGTTCAGAGGCTACTCACATTCTTTTATAACCTGGTCTCAAGTAAAAGACTCTGCTTTCAAATTCTTCCTTCCTTTGACTTATACTGATTGCAATCTGGCCAAACATTTGTTTGAAAACTCCCTTTGCTCCTAGGGCAGGGTTTCTTTGTGTTGGTCTTAGAGAGAGGCAGTTGTTCTTTTAACAGAAATTGATCTTTAATCAGTGTTCTGCAGTGCCTTATAGAGGTGATATGCAAATAACCGCGAATCAATCCCAGGGCCGACAGACCAGTGGGGAAGTCTATGCTGCATTAACTTGTAAATCAGAGTGCTTTCAACTGACCCGTTGGGCTTCCCTGGTGTCTCAGTGGTAAAGAAACCGCCTGCCAGTGCAGGAGACACAGTTAGATCCTTGGGTCGGGCAGATCCCCGGAAGAAGGAAATGGCAACCCATTCTAGTATTTCTTGCCTGGAACATCCCATGGACAGAGGAGCCTGGTGGGCTACAGTCCATGGGGTTGCAAGAGTGGGACACAGCTGAGTGACTGAAGACAGCAGCAACTGACCCCTGATGGATTTTCCATATTCTTCCCAAAATATGAGGCTGAAGTATAGAGGTTGAGAGATGACTGGATAGTGAGTACAAAAATATGAGCGTTTTTGGCCGTGGCTCACCGCTGACGTCTGTTTGTGTGTTGTCAGAGCTTTCCCGTAGGCTACACCAGCAAGCGATGTGAGTACACAGCCTGAGTTGGTGGGATCTGCACCATGTCAGCCCGGGGCCGTCTGCGTGGTGGTGCTGCCTTTCCTGCCGCTCCTGGGGCTGTGCGGAGCTCACTACCACAGGTGATTTTGCTTCCACTGGAACTTTCTGCCTCCTTCGAGCTCCTTGCAGGGCCTCTTGGAGATGAGCTTCTTCTACATACTTATTTCACTTAAAAACTGGAAGAACAGTAAAAAGAAAAGAAAAGAAAACAAAAATGACCCAGCGGTTCACTGCTCTAAAACATCAGTTGTTTTATTGTTCCTTTCCAGTCTTTGTCCACAGACTGATGTAGTTTATTGGGTGGTCATTTAACAGCATGCATTTTTATGTTCCACCTTTTTCTTTTAGCATCACAGGCTTCCCCTTACCCCATCCCCAGCCTGCATAACTATAATTTTTCATAAGTCCTGTCCATTGAGTTGATTTCCCACAAAATAATAACTTCTGTTCAAGAAAATCAGTATCTTCCCTAAACTGGAAGGAAGTTTCTGGTTCTTGGAGTTTGTGTTTTTAATCATTTCCAATTAAAAGCTTAGAACTGTGGAATAATAGTATTTACATATTTATTACAAAAAAAAAAGAAACCAACCCATTACTTTGAGCATCACATTGTTTGCTTATTTTCCACTTTCTTAAAAAGTAGGCCAGTGTCATCCACTATCCTCAATATTGAAAAGCATTTTATGCACTATTGTAGCTTGTCTGGCTAATTTAGGGCTTAATAAATGCTTTCTGTTCTTATTGTTATGATTTTCCAAGAATCGTAAGCTTCCCCACGGAGTCCCACATTCCAAACCCTTTTCTATCTTGAGACACAGGATTCATGGGCAAAAACTTGACATTTTAATTCAGTGATCCGTCAGTAAACTTTGTACTTTTTAGCCTAGTGTTCAATCAATATGTTGGATGTTTGTAGACAGAATACTGAATAATCAACTGTTCATCCATTAGACAGAATGTCAAAAGAAAAGCAGATGTTTGGCAAATACTGGTTAAAAAAAAATGGAAGGAAGAAACTTAAGTCCACATGTACTATAATTATTAAGTTTTTTTTTTTTCTTATTCTATGGACTATAAGATAGTAAGATTCTCTTGGGATCAAATTAAAATTGCCAACTTAAACATTGCCATATCACTGATGTATACCAGTAAATACAACTCCAGCACTGAGCTTGTCAGTTAGATGTGTTAAGCAATTTTCTTTAAAGAGATAAAATCAGTTATTCCTCCCTTTGTATCAGTCTTGCCTGTCTTATTTAGATTAACTGTCCAAACACTGTTTGTTTTGTGTATCTCTGAAAAGGCTATTTGTGAAACTAAATAATTTTTTAAAGTACGGTAATGTAACTACTTCATGAAACTTGATTTCTTGAAAGGCCTGCTTTGTAAGAAAATCAACAGGAAGTGGTATGTTCCACAAACTATACCTTGAAACTTTGGAACTGTTTATATTAATCATTTCAATTGTTCTCCTTGATGCCTTTGGCTAAAAATAATAACCCACACCATTTCCCAATGGGTTCCATCTGTTACATGGAATTCACAGCTCCTGGGATGGGCTTCCAGAGCAGCCCCTATCTTCCTATTGCCCTTCCTCAGATGGGCAGATGGGAAGATCCCCTGGAGAAGGGAAAGGCTCCCCACTCCAGTATTCTGGCCTGGAGAATTGCATGGACTCTAAAGTCCGTGGGGTCGCCAAGAGTTGGACACGACTGAGCAACTTTCACTTTCAGATGGGCAGACAGGCCTGTGTGGCTGAGGGCTGCACTCCCAAAGGGAACTGAGCTGCCATCTGCCTTGAGGTAGTAGCGCTGTTTGGGAATCTCAAGGCTGGCTGGAGTATTTCCCACCACCATTCCTTTATTGCCTTCCCTTAGATGGCTGCTCAGATGTGATGTACCTGTCTCTCTCCCTCTTGAGGGTGGGTTCTGAGGACAGGGGTCCCTGTTAGATCTCCTTTCCTTTTACCCCCTCCCCTAGGGCATGACACCATGCCTAGCATAGACCTGGATGGAGCCTAGGCTTTATATCTGGTGATTGAAAGCAAAACAAAGCAAAGCACAAGAGGAGAGTTATGAGTTGAGTTTTATCTGCAGCAAAATGAAGACTACCGCTCAGGAGACAGCGGTTCAGATAGCTCTGAGAAACTGCTCCAAAGAGGTAGAGGGGAACGTCAGAATATATGTGACTTTGGTGAAGGCGGGGGGAGTACGTGTGATCAAGCACCTATTTTTTTCAGAAGGTTATTGCTAGTCATGAGGAGCAAACATCACCATGAAGAATTTTAGTACTTTTCTAGGTACAAGGAGATGCAAGAATTTGGTTTATAAAATCTTTTCCTGAAAAACTTTTTAACTCTCTAAAGATGTGTCCTGCCAGGTTTTCCCAGAGCACAGAGTGTTTCACTTCTGCTCTTCACCCTGAACTCCTTTCAGGGGGTGTTGAAGGTCAGCAGCTTCAGCAGCTCTTGACTTAATCCTTATAGAGGTAGATGGCACATGCCCCTTTGTAGTTGGCCCATCACTGTGACCCAGCCCCTGGGCTGCCGTTGGTAGCCATGTGCCTTGGGTACATCACTACTATCTTCCAACCGCACTGGCTTCAGTTGTAAAATGGAGTTAATAGTGTGTGTGTCACACAATTGCTGTGATAGTGTTTCTAAAATAGGCACTCCCCTCTCTACAAATTCAAAGTCCATTTAAGCAGAGATTTTGTTGTTTTTCCATTGCTATGTCTCCAGTACTAGGACAAGGCCTAGGATATAGTTAGTACTCAGTCGATACATCCATGAATGCATGCATGACTTCCCCTGCCCCCCATGCCCTCCTCCTCCCTTCTCACAATACCTTGGAAATAGTGAAACATAATCTGTAAAATAATGCAGGAAAGAAGGCTTTAAAACCCGAAGTTATGCTCCTAGTTTCCTCAATACTTCTCTTCTCTCATGCATCTTAGGTACCTAAATTTCAGTAACGAAAGTAATTGTCTGACCATTGCTGAATGGGCTACTGTTTTGTTTTGAGATCGTCTCACATTTTGACTTTATTGCAGGACTCAGAAGCGGCTGTTGAAAAATCCAAAGAATCCTTGTGAAGAACCAAGCGGAGATGTGATCCGTAGCAGGCCTGCAGATGGCGAGGCTGGGATGCCTTCTTGCCCCCAACCTTGGGTAATGTAACCAAAGCGCATGAAGCAACAAATTGGCTTTATATTAACCCCAGTTCATTTTTTCTCATTCTTTGCTGAGTTGAGAGAGACTGGAACCTATTATAACTTCCAGCTGGTGTTAATATTACCCAACACCACAACAACTGGGAGGTCCTGGGTGGGCAGTGGGGCTGGGGGAACTGTGTCCTAAATTAATCAGACAAGCTAAACTAGTGCCATAATGTAATGGCACAAGATGTTTATGGGATCCTTTTTTCTATCATGTACTTTCTTGCTATAACCTAGCTTTTTATGTGTTTGTGAAAAGTCTTTCCCAATTTTTAGGTGATCCCTTTCAGATGGATGTCTTACAAACTGAAGATTATGCTCCTAATTTTCTTAAAACTTCTTTTCTTACACATGTTTTAAGTCCTTAAGCTTCAGCAGCAAAAGAGTTTGCCAGCTTTAGCAAATAAAAATACAGAACACCTAGTTAAATTCATACTAATACTGAAAGTTCAATTTTAAATTCAAATATTTCTAGATATCCTGTATTTTGTCTGATAACCCTGTATATTTTCCAAAAAGCATAGTAACTGCAAAGTTCAAAATGCTTCATAGATCGTCCTCTTCAGTCACTGAACTTAGAACACTAGAGGGCAGAGATGGGACAAGCTCTCTTGCAATGGTTGGGATTTCCATTTCCAGGATCCTGTCAGAGACACGTTGACTGGTTCAGTGTGTGTTGTTGGTATCATTTGTGGTATATATTGTGGAAGAAGCTGGACCTGGCAGGCCCATGGGGAAGTGAAACCTGTGGGCACATAGAGAAAAGCTTATTAAGGGGGTTTGGAAGGTTCAAGGCATCACTTGGAGTCCTTCCCAAATCGCATCTTCCTGCCTCTACTTCATATGCATTTCAGAGAATAGCTTTCCTGTGGCTGTGCTTTTGACCAACAAGCAACCGTCTGTCTCTGCCCATTGTAGGCATTCAATGTGTACTTATTTTTTGGTTGAACTTGAGTACAGAAATGCAATAAGAAATGAGAATTCTGACTTTACTCTTCTACCAATTGGCTCATTTTCAGCAAGTCACTTAACCCCCGTTTCCTCATCAGGACTCCAAGGCATTTGGATTACATGGTTGTAAGGTCCCTTCTGTTTCTAGTGATTCCCTAAATGTGCGGTTCTGAGTGAACCTAGTTACAGAAATGTCCTCAGATCTTTGAAGCTTCATGACTCATGGAATCCTTCATTACCCTGATTTCATTGTTAGTCTATATGGTACTTCCTTCAGGTTTTAGGTAGCAAGTTTAGTTCATTTTATTTAAATCATAGGAGAGAAGGAAAAATGCAATCTGTGTGTATCTTCTTTTTATTTTTTTTCCCAAGGAACATGGCTACAATGACAATAGTTGATTTCTTTTTTTTTCTTTTTTTTTCCATTTATTTTTATTAGTTGGAGGCTAATTACTTTACAATATTGTAGTGGTTTTTGCCATACATTGACATGAATCAGCCATGGATTTACATGTGTTCCCCATCCCAATCCCCCCTCCCGCCTCCCTCCCACCCCATCCCTCTGGGTCTTCCCAGTGCACCAGCCCCTAGCACTTGTTTCATGCTGTAGCTCAGCTCAGCAGTTCCTTTGACTTCATCGTGTCTTCTTATTTAAAAACTCAGAGACACTTGCTGCTGTGAGCAGCGTTCGGACACAGGGCCATGGTGAGAGGCTGACCCCCAGTGGTCAGAACCGTCTTGATACCAACTGCTGCTGCCGGCATCAGTGAGCATGGGAGGGAGCACCTGAACGAGGAGAAGCAGCAGAAACAAATCTGGTTCCATCAGCTGCCTTCCCCAACCCAGGCCAGAATCCAGGAACCTATGTTCTCCTAGCAGAGAGGCATGTGGTTGGAAAATTTGCAGTGCAGAGGGCCGAAGTCTGGCTTGAGCCAGACAACCGAATGTCATTTCTGCTTTGGCCCAGCCTCTTCATTCATTCATTTCTCCACTCTTCCCCAGTAGCATATTGGACACTTCCTGACCTGGGGGCTCATCTTCTGGTGTCACATCTTTTTGCCTTTTTGCACTGTTAATGGGGTTCTCATGGCAAGAATACTGGAGTGGTTTGCCATTCCTTTCTCCAGTGAGAAAAATGGGCATGTGCCCTTAAACAGTGGGTCATGTATTAATTTTGCATTGTGTTACTGCAGGAGACTATTTTTTTTTTTTTTTTGCAGGAGACTATTGATGAGGAGGAGATGACAAGGATGCTTAGTGTTGTGGAAAATAAGAAGATGAAAATGTGTTCAGGGGATTCGCCATTCTCTCATCAACATTTTTTTCCCTAATCAACCATTCATTATTCTTCCTATACTTTTCTAAAAAGGAAATATGATCAAGGAAACTTTTTTTCTTTTCTTCACTACATTTCTGAGTTAGGGGCTCATTATGTAGAGGGCCCGTTTCTGAACCAATGGAGCATAATCAACCAGAGTCTTAGGGGCATCCTCTCTGCTGGGTTACTGATTGGCAAGGAAGGACTTGACCAAACTGCATCCTTCATCCTGGGGCATGGGGTAACTTCTTTTCTTTCCTTTTATCTTTGACCTATTAATATTTTAATCTCTAATCTATCTTGTGTGCAAGTGAAAGTTGCTCAGTCGTGTCTGACTCTTTGCAACTCCATTGACTATATGGTCCATGAAATTCTCCAGGCCAGAATACTGGAGTGGGTAGCTGTTCCCTTCTCCAAGGGATCTCCCCAACCCAGGGATCAAACCCAGGTCTTCCACATTGCAGGCGGATTCTTTACCACCTGAGCCACCAGGGAAGCCCAAGTATACTGGAGTGGGGAGCCTATCCCTTCTCCAGCAGATCTCCCTGGCCCAGGAACTGGACTAGGGTCTCCTGCATTGCAGGTTGATTCATCTCTTGTGAATGTGAGCCAATTAACTCTGGTCAGCCTGCATTGCAAGTCCCAATCAAATGTGGACAGTACAAACAATGACATAAATGATAATTCTGTTGACCAAAAAGAAATAATGTTGTTTTCTGGACCTGTCTTTTAGAATTTTGGTTCCCTAGCTGTTCAAGCATGAGAAGACAATTTCATGGATCCCTATAAAATAGTAGCTGCATTTATGTGTTCTTATTAGTCATGAGCCCATAATGAGCCCAAATTATTCAAATCTTAGTATATTTAGGTGAATTTTATTAACTAAGCACCTACACATATATTTGGAAAGTTGGAGCAGAAACATGTAAGAGACGTTATTTATCTGGTCTATGAGCAACCCCTAGACCTCTTGTAGATTCACGGGTTGCTTATGGGAAAAAGTAGTCCCTAGGGATCCATGGCCCAAAAGTTGGGATTCCAGAATTAGAATAGATTCTTCAATAAAGATATTAGTAGTGCCTAGTTGCTTTAACAGAGAGTAACATAAGGCTTCTCACTGAAAACTGAACCCTTCACTAGCCAGAGAAACAAAGTTGATAGGGCCTTCCTTTTGGCTTTCCCCTCCAATAGGATGAACATTACAAAGCCACAGACTTAAATGCATGTTGAGATAATTTATGAATTTTGACAGTGTTTTCTCTCTCCCTTTTGTTCTCTGCAGTTCGTGGTTGTAAAGGAACATCAAAACCTCGGGAATGGGAGTCCACCCGAGGCCCTCACGGAAGGCCTGGCAGCAGATATTGGCCAGTTTTCCCCCCTGGATCCTGGTGAATGAGTATCTTTATCTGGATCTTGACATTTCCCTGAGTGTGGAAAGTCTCATCTATGCACAGAAGCAATAGGGAAATTGTATAAGCTATGTGAGCAACTGGCTGTATTGGAATGCCATAGAGCTTAGAGAAATATATTTGGACCAGATTCCTGTCTTATGTGAGGTTACCACATTCACTCAAAACTCTGGTCGCAGAGCAGCCTGCTAGATCCCTTTAAGCAAGCACACAGTGAGGGCCTCCTTATTCTGAATTACACTGGAGTTTGAGGTCATCCTTGGGGTTAGGATCTGTACTGGCTGTTGTCAGTATGGTTCCAGCGAAATTGTAAATGACTCCAAGAAAATGTGTTTCATGTTCTACAATAAAGGGTTCTTGTTAATTTAACTTGATCTGGGGATTATCCTAGGGATTGGGGGATCTGGGGATTCTCCTAGGGATTGAGGACTATATAAGTCTTATTAGGGTCTAGCCCTTAGCCAGATGCCTGGCCATCTGTGAAATCCAGTCAGACCCCTAGAAGAAGGGCCATAAAATCAACTCACATTTTTAGGCTGTTGTGGAGTTCAATCTGCTTCAGGTAGAAATGGAGTTAGATATGATTTGACATAATGCTTTTACCAAGAGTTGCATTATGATAAGCTTCTTGGGCTTGGGTCTTAGATATATATCATAGTCGTATTTCCTAACTCACAGGACAAGGTTGAATACACTTTGTATCATAAACCTTTAGAAAGTTCAGAAAAAACTTTGAGACAATAGTTTCTCTGCTCATGAGAGGCACTTCAGCCCCACTTATGTTTTCTGATATTTGCCCTTTATAAATACACTGATTACCATTCTCTCCTCCTAGAACTTCCTTGTAGAGAGAACACTGGGTTCTTGTTTTGAAAAACTCACTCCAAACCCCCCTCTCATTCATGTTGCCATGTAACCCAGATTCAGTGTGACTTTATTTCCTAATTTGAGGAAGGCTCTGGATACTAAAGTATACTTCAGAATTGAACATTAAAACTGCAGTCAATATTTTACATATTATACACATATATTAATAACATATAAACTATATACTATATATAATATTTATTGTAGTTTTAATATGTGTTGTTAAACCTGGATAATGAAAATATTTGGCATTTTCAAAAGTTGCTTAGGGTTTTGTTATTTTTGAAAGTAGTGGAATACCTCCACGTAGTACTTTTTCTTGAGGAGCTAAAAGCAAATAATTTTTTGGTATGAAAGTCATCTTCTTTAGAGGTACATATAATATAATTTTGCAAATGAAAGAGTATGGTTAAGCCCAGAAAACACTGAGGACTCAGTTAGCTGAGTATTTTCAGGAATAAGTTAGAGTCTCTCTCTTTTTGCTCATTCTGTTGCAAACAGTTTGACCCATTCTGTATAACCCACTCATATACCTGTCTCCCAATATGAGTCATCACATCCCCGATCATGTCTAGCCTGCTCATAAGTGTTTAATACCTGTTATGAAAGAGCACGTAGAGATTGGAGATGGGGAGGTAGAGTGGAAAATGAAATAAAAGCTCAAGATTGGCTCTGAACCAATTCTTTCTCTACTCCTGGAAAACCCATTAAACCACAAGCTAAACTAGTAGTGCCTCCAAAGTTACTTATTCACTGACCTAAACCACCATCAACTGGTGCAGGTTAGGGTAGAATACCATGTCAGGGAATAGGAATGCAACTGCATTTAAAACCCAAGCTCTGTTTTCAAGTCATTTATGGGCCAAATGGAAAGAGAGAGAGTTCACAGAGAAAGCTAAATAGCAATGTCAGGTAGCACAGTCCTTTGAATCATCTTAACTAACCAAAACTATTTTAATTGTTTAAAAATTGGGTTCAGAATGGCTTGAAAATAGGTTTATTTGTACCTCATATTTCAGGTCTACTCTCCAACCACTGTTGGGGTCTTGTTTGCTGGACACCGTAAGTGATGGGAATACTGAAATGTCTTTTTTCTGTTGTATAGCGTCCTTGGAACAGTCATCGTGGAGAATGGAGCCCCAGATGTATGTGGGCACAGAACAAGGAAGCTGCATTGCATCATCCAACGATAAAGGCTCCGGTGACCCTGGGATGAAGTGTAGCTTTCATCTTATCTCCGAAAGGGCTCGGCCCATTGCTGAGGGGGTTGAGAAATCCTGTCCTCTCCCATCAGCTTACCCTTTGTGGCAACAAAGGTCTCCACACCAAATGGAGCTGACACAGTGAAAACTTGAATTAAAAGTAAGATCATAAGGAATAAACTGTATTGACGGGCAGTAATACTTCATTTTAAAAGTAGAGGAAAAATACAGATTTTCCATCTATAATCTCTACAACGAATCACCTACTCAGAGTTGAAGGCAAATATATATTGCTTTTTGCTTCTTCCTTCAAGTAGTCTTACTGCAGACTTTCAAGTAAAGTAACCTGCAGAATTATTTGGTATCTCATTAGACACCAAAATAGGGAAAATAGTGCTTTATAAATTGTGTTCAAGTGTTCAATAATCAATACAAATTTTTTTCCTGCCCAGAAGCAATCTGGGGTTAAAGCAATCAATCATACTGGTTTGGTCAGTTATAATTTCTTTTATTTGGACAGAACATTTAGCTCAATCTTATGAAGTTGCTAGAATATTAAAATTACTGTTATAATACATCGTAGTCCTTTAACTTATCATTGGCATGGTCCATGATGGTAATTTTGCAGAATGAATTTTGATAAATTAATGAAAAATCTACTAACTTAGAACCTTATTTCTTCAAAATTACATGGTTTATTTTTTTCTATTTTAAAATCTTTGAAGGAAAACTTTTAAACCATTACCCAAGAGATTTCTCTGTTTCTGTCATTACTATCATTTTCCCCACAGAATTTTTTCTTCTAATGAAAATGGTAAATGCCCCCTCTGTATGTTTGCACAGAATTTTTACTTATTTTCAAAATATGAGATTGTAAGCAAATTGCCTGATTTATTTTTATTTTGGACAGCAATCAATTTTTAAATAAAACCAGTGCATGACATAAACATCTTATTGCATACCTGGTTAAGTAATAAATTATAGTTTAAGGGGATGTTAGAGTTAAAGCAAAGTGGTTTGACCAGCTTGCTATTGTTACTTTAAGCAAAACATATTTGAAATCTTTCTGTTATAAAATTTCACGAGGTATTCCAATTAAAGATTATTCTTGGAGACATTGTTATTACAAATTACAAAACTTAATACAGTTATCTGTGGATCATTTGGGGCTTTGGATTATTCAATTTATGCATTAACACTAGTCCCTTTGCTTGTCTTGTCTTTCCTTTCTCTTGAACTCCTTAAATTTTGATTATACCAGAAGTCAGCATGAAAAGCAGTTGAAGCACATCTCAAGTAGATACTTCTTAAAAGTTTTGGTAAAGATTTCGTGGGGCAAGAATAACTTACATTAGTTAGTTACTCAGCATGACCCTTTTCTCTAGTTAATTCAGATTTTTCTGCATTTGGTTTTCCTATGACAGTTGATAATCTAGAGGATCAGAAGACTTGTCATTTATCTCTAATGAGTGAATAGACCTCAGAAAAACTATAGTTATAATTCTCCCAATTATGTGAAAATTATATTACCAAGTGTGAATATTTTTTCTTCTTCCAAAAGTGGGCATTTTAAAAACTGTAAGTGTTTAGATTACATGTAAGTGTTTTAGCATCTCTTTTAGGATTCCAATGATAACCAAAGAGATGACATGAGACTATAATAGCCCATAACATAGTATTTTCTTTGAACTGTTGTCTTCAAGCTGGACAGTGACTCTGATAGCTCATAAAATGGGAGCTTGTGGCATTGATCAGGCTCTAACACTATCTCCCTGGTCAAAACAGAAAAAACACATTTTGTGTCCTTAGTCAGCAAGTCACCCTGAAGAGTTCTTTTCCTTTGTTGAGACTTCACATCTCTATCAGAAATATCCTCCTTTAAAAATCTATTTTTTAAAAAGAGCATTTTCATCTAAGATATTTGATTTGCACGTTTCCAGACTGAATATTTTTATTTCCTAAATCTTATGCTCTCATGCACAATGCCTGATTGTGATTCTGTTTGACTAAATGTCACCTACTACATTGCTGGGAAAGATTGACGGCAGAGGAGAAGAGTGTGACAGAGGATGAGATGGTTGGATGACACACCAATTCATTGGACATGGACTTGGGAGATGTGAAGGACATCTGGAGGATGGTGAGGGACAGGGAAGCCTGGCATGCTGCAGTCCGCAGGGTCACGGAGTTGGACACGACTTGGTGACTGAACAACACCGCCTACTACACATAACGTGAGCATTCTGCCTTCTTTTCTAGCACCTAATAGAAGGTGTGGTATACTCAATTCTTTTGAAACATTTGATTCCAGTTCTTCCTGTTAATCTTGATTTCCAACTATATCCTTTTCATGTAAATAAATGATTATCATGTGATCATTGAAAATGTATTAAAAGCACTAATTAATTTCTAAAAAAAAGAAAGATTGGGAGAAAGGGGAACTATCTAGGTAATTTAAACAGCTGTGACAGGCAAGATTTTGTTCTTGCTATTTAATTTTTCTTTCTTCTTTTTCTAAGTCTTTAAATGAGAAACCCTCTCTGCATTGTTTCATGCTGAACTCTTTTGTTCCATTTGGAACTTGACAGGGTTTCTGTAGCTAGTAGCCAAATGCTTACAATAACATGTGTTAGTCACTCAGTTGTGTCTGACTCTTTGTGACCCTATGGACTGTAGCCCGCTAGGCTCCTCAGTCCATGGGATTCTCGAAGCAAGAATACTGGAGCAGGTTGCCATTTCCTTCTCCAGGGGATCTTCCCAACCCAGAAGTCAAACCTGGGTCTCCTGCATTGCAGGCAGATTCACATACAATAACATAGCTCAGTAGGAAAATAATGTGATGGACATTGCATCTTAATCACTTACCTATTTGAACCAGAGACCTTAGGAAGTACATAAATTACCAAACAGGAAAATTTCCTAACTGGTGATCATTTCCTACTTTTTCTCCTCTACAGTGAATATTTAGCCCTTCTGACATGATTCAATTTCCATTTCTGGTGGGCCAGAAGGAAAAACTATGTGCCCTGCTCAACAAGTTAAGACTTCAGAGTGCATTCTAAACTAACAGTTGTAAATCCCAGACCAATGCCTGAATTATCTGGGTTCTTATTTTTCATTTATACCACTCACCTGCCAAAACAATAAAGTACAGTAAAACTGTATTTTTCAGAACCCTTAGGGGAGTTCCTTTTGGACACTGAGGCAGGTGCTTACACCTCAGTTTCTTTAGCTCTAAATGAGGCATCCTTTGTGTGAAGCAAGTTGAAGTAACAGCTACACCAATACAAAGTAAGGTGTTCTTTCTACCACTGAGGTTTTGAGGTAATCAAAGCCTATTTCTCTAAACACCAAATATTCTTTAAAAAAAAATTTAGAATAATGGTCTTTCTTTACCACAATATGAAACACATTGAGCACAATTACACATTTTCCTGATGACAAAAGAATTTTGTTACACGCGAGGCATAACATAATAGCATGCTACAATTTTGTGATGATCAGAGCTCCTTTGCTGAATACAAAGGTCCTTAGAACTTGAGTTGAAATACTTTAACCTGTTATCTTTTATTACTTTTATGAATTTTCAGGTTGTCTGCTCTCACGCCTGTATCCATAGCCGCTCTTCATCACCTTCCCTTTGCTTCTGTTTTGTAAACTTGATGTTGAGATAACCAAGCAGGTTAACACTGTAAGGAAAGAGTATATGAATATTGAAGGAGAATTTAAGAATATTTCCTGTGTAAAGTATTACTTACACTTTAGCCCTTAAACTTTTGACATGTTGCATCCTTTTATGTTCTCCTTACTCTTCTCAGCTAAATTCTCAGAGTGCACATTATTGATTCCAGATAGACGAGGTGATGCTTGTATGTATTTAATGACAATACAAAATGTAGTGGTTACAAAGATGGTCTCTGAAGTCACAGAACCCTGCTTGAATCCCATTGCATCACTTAACTAGCTTTGTTACCATGTTCAAACTGCTTAATCTCTCTCAGCTTCAATTTCCTCATCTTCCTACCCCCTTCTGATGTCTATGTCAGAAGCTTTCTCTGTCTCCTTTATACTTTAATAAAACTTTATTACACAAAAGCTCTGAGCAATCCAGCCTTATCTCTGGCCCGGATTGAATTCTTCTCCTCCAGAGGCCAAGAACCCCGGCGTCTTTGCGTGATTCAGCAACAACCTTTCAGTTGGATGGCATCACCGACTCAATGGACATGAGTTTGAGTAAACTCTGGGAGTTGGTGACGGACAAGGGGCCTGGTGTGCTGCAGTCCATGGGGTTGCAAAGAGTTGGACTTGACTAGGCGACTGAATTGAACTGAACTGAGAATGGGAAGAATAATGTTACTGTTGTCAGAGGATTGTTGTAATTTTTACATGAAATAATGTGTGCAGAGCACTTAGCACAATGTCTACCAGAAAATAAAATGGTATTATAGCTATTATTTTGCTGTTTTCTGAGGCCACTGTTATAATATTAATAGAATCAGTATCAGTTCAGTTGCTCAGTCATGTCTGACTCTTTGTGACCCCAAGAACCACAGCACACCAGGCCTCCCTGGTGACCCCTTTGTGACCCCAAGAACCACAGCACACCAACTCCCAGAATCCACCCAACCCCACATCTCGTCCTCTGTCGTCCCCTTCTCCTCCTGCCCCCAATCCCTCCTAGCATCAGGGTCTTTTCAAATGAGTCAGCTCTCCGCATCAAGTGGCCAAAGTATTGGAGTTTCAGCTTCAAAATCAGTCCTTCCAATGAACACCCAGGACTGATCTCCTTTAGGATGGACTGGTTGGATCTCTTTGCAGTCCAAGGGACTCTCAAGAGTCTTCTCCAACACCACAGTTCAAAAGCATCAATTCTTCAGCGCTTAGCTTTCTTTATAATCCAAATCTCATATCCATACATGACCAGTGGAAAAACCATAGCCTTGACTAGATAGACTTTTGTGGACAAAGTAATGTCTCTGCTTTTTAATATGCTGTCTAGGTTGGTCATAACTTTCCTTCCAAGGAGTAAGCGTCTTTTAATTTCATGGCTGCAATCACCATAAAACTGTAGACATGGTAGCAATTTTTTTAAAAAAAGAAAGTATAAACAACTTTGATAATAAAATTTTAAACTTAAGCCAAATGGACTATTGCCTAGGAAAAAAATCAGCTTACCAAACTTTCAGAGGAAGAAATAGTTTTAAACCCACTAAAGAAATTTTAAAAATGTAAGGGACTTTCCTGGGAGTCCAGTGTTTAAGAATCCATGTTTCCACCACCGAGAGTGTGGATTCCATCCTTGGTTGCAGGACTGAGATCGCGCACATCACATTTGGACAGTTTGGTGATTTCTTATAAAACTAAACATACTCTTAACATATGATCCAGCAATCAACTTTTTGGTATTCACTTAAAGTTGTTGAAAGCTTGTCTCCACACAAAAACCTGCACATGGGTGTTTATAACAGGTTTATTCATAATTTCCAAATTGATTGGAAGCAATCAAGATGTCCTTCCATAGGTGAGTGAATAATCTGTGATAATCCAGATAATGGAATATTATTTAGCACCGAAAAGAAATGAGCTATCAAAACTATGAAAAGGAGGAACCTTAAAAAAAAACTCCTAAGTAAAAGAAGGCAGTTGGAAAAAGCTACCGATAGATTCCAACTGTACAACATTCTGGAAATGGCAAAACTATAAAAAATCAGTGGTTCCAAGGGTTGAGAGGGAGACATGACTAGGTGGAGCACAGAGGGTTTTTAAAGCAGTGAAAATACTCTATGTGATACTATAATGGGAGACACATGTCATACATTTTCTCAAACTCAAGGAATATACCACCAAGGAGTAAATCTTAAACTGTGGGCTTTGGGTGACTATGGTGTGTCAATGAATGTTCGTCAGTTTAATAAACATACCGTTCTGGTGGGGGATGCCAGAACTGGGGGAGACTATGCATGTGTTGGGGCAAGGGGCCTACGGGATATCCTTGTGACTTCCTCCCAATTTTGCTGGGAAAAACTTCTATAAAACAACAAAAAATTATTTTAAAGGGAAACACTGCCTAACTCATTTCATGGGGTTGTTGCTGTTGTTCGGTAGTGAAGTCATGTCTGACTCTTTGTGACCCATGAACTGCGGCCACCGGGGTCCTCTGTCCAGGATTTCCAGTTGAGAATACTGGAGCGGGGTGCCACGCCCTGTTCCAGGGCATCTTCCTGACCCGGAGGTCAAACTTGTGTCTCCTGTGTTTCCTACATCAATAGGAGGATTCTTTACCACTTGAGCCACCTGGGAAGCCCTGTTATGGGGTTAATATAATCCTTAAGTAGACAAGTAAAGTGCAAGAAAGAATGCTTATAAATCAAACTCATTTATGAGTATAGATGCAAAATGTCTGAACAAAATATTAACTAATGAATTCAGGAATTAAACACAGCTTAAAATGACCAAATGGAAATTATATGATAAATGAAAATTTGGTTAAATATTTAAACCAGTAAGCATAACAGTAACAAATTAAAAGAATAATTTAATAAGTGTAGATTAAAGAAATGCTATAAAATTAAACAAGATAAATATTTAAAAACTTAAATACAAAAAATAAAATTTTTAAAGCATTCATAAATTTTAAAAATATACTTTAAAAAGACAGGTAACAGAAGTGATAAAAGTCAGAAGAAAATAGAATAATATATTTAAAGTGTTAAAAGAAAATAAATATATTTCTAGATTCAGCAAAAATATTGGTGAAAAAATGAAGGCAAAAATCAAAACTTTGGATAGCAAAAACAGAAAATTGGACACCAGAAGACATGTACCAGTGGAAGTACTAGTGATTTTTCAGACAGAAGTAAAATGATACCAGGTCTAATCATGAAAATATAAGAAATGAAGAACAATTAAAAGAACAAATATAAAAGTAAATTTAAATGAATAAAGCCAAAAGTTACCCATGAACAATCTAAGTGGCCATCAATAGATGAATGGATAAAGAAGATGTGGTTTGTTTATATAATGGAATATTATTCAGTCATAAAAAGAATGAAATAATGAATCATGTCATATGCAGCAACATGGATAGACCTAGAGAATATCACACTAAGTGAAGTAAGTCAGAGAAAGACAAATACCATAAGATATCACTTATAGGAGGAATCTAAAATATGACACAAATAAACTTATTTACAAAACAAAAGTTAAAGAGAATTAACAAGGAGGACTTGATGTATCAGATATCAGAAATTACATACAAACCAATGGCCATTAAGAAGTGTAGTATCATTGTAGGAATATATTAATAACAACGGACAAATAAAATACAAAATACAGATATTAAAAAACTTGAAAGATGATAGAGTGGGACAGAGTGGCACATCAGTGGGATAAGAATGGAGTATCAGTACATACACCTGAAAAAAATCAGTTTTCTGTACAGAAAATAAGGAAACAAATACCCACTTGACACATTTACAAAAAAAAATCAATCTAAGGTAGACTGTAAACTTAAATGTGGAAGGCAAAGCTATAATGCCTTTACAAACATTTATAGGATCATATTTTAATAACCTTGGGTTAAAGGAAAATCTCTTAAGACCTCAAAAAGAAAAATATCAATAAATTTTAATTAAAATTAAGAACTTTTCTGTTCCTCAAAGCACATCATAAAGAGAATAGAAAAGCAAGGTGTAACTTTGAAAAGAAGCTTGAAATTGACAAAGGATGTAAACCTAGAATATATAAGTACTTCCTAAAAGGAATGAGAGGAAACAAAGAGCAATAGAAAGAAACGCAGGAAAGAGAATGTAGATGTGACCTCAAACCACTGCTTTGAAATGTGTATATTACCATATGTGAAATGGATCGCCAGTCCAGGTTCAACGCATGAGACAGGGCGCTCAGGGCTGGTGCACTGGGATGACCCAGAGGGATGGGATGGGGAGGGAGATGGGAGCGAGGGTTAGGATGGGGAACACATGTACACCCGTGGCTGATTCATGTGAATGTATGGCAAAACCAATACCATATTGTAAGGTAATTAACCTCTAATTAAAATAAATTTTAAAAAAACCACATTAAGAGACAATTGAGCCCCTTAGTAACCAGGGAAATCAAACCACAAGGAGAGATCATGTCACTCTCAACCACTGGGAAAAATGTTTAAGTCAGTGTAGTCTAAGTGTTGGCAAGAAGTGTGGAATAACCAGTACTCTCGGCTGGTGGGGTGATAATTGGTATAATCACATTGGCATCACCAAGCAAGTTTGAACCTGTTCATATTTTACAACCTAGCAATCTAATCTGAGATATATATGCTGGAGAAACTCTTACATCAATAACATATCTCAAGGCACATACAGTAGTGTTTATAATGGCAAAAAACAAAACTTGAACCCATATAAATACCCATCGACAGTAATGTAAGAAATTACCATATAGGTTTATTACAGAATACTGTTACATGAAGTACAGATACCCACATGAAAGTGGATTAATCTGAAAAACAGTGTTTAAACAGAAAAGAAAAAATTAAGTATGAAATAATTCCACTATATAAAGTTATAAGCAGGTAAGCTAAACAATATACTATTTGGTGATGTAGACTTATGTGGTAAACTTATAAAGAAAAGCAAGGGAATCATTGGCCAAAAAAAGTTCTAAAGGGTAGTTATCTTTGACACCTGGAGAGATCTTCAGTGATGGGCTCCAGGGCTTCTGAGGTCTGGTTGTGTTCCATCTCTAAGTCTCAGTGGTAGGGACATAGGTATTTCTACTGTTATTATTTCTCTGTAAACTACCCACGTATCATATCACACAAAAAGAGAAAAAAATGTGTATTTCACAGTTGCCAAAACTGTGGGAAAAAAAAAAAAGCAAAACTATTTCAAAAAAGAAATAGTGAAAAGAATACAAAAGAAATTTTCCCTCAATTCTATGGAGTATTTCATGGATTCCAAAGCAGAATTATTCACATTCCTTGCATTTGTCTGGGTTAGGTTTTCTGAACTCTGGATCGGGGAAGCCATGGAGCATGTATGCTGGATTAACATGTTTCTGAACTGGGAATTTTCCTCCACAGTTGGAAGAATGAAGAGAAGCACAGAGTGCTGTTTACCACACACCCTGAACAGTTTTGGCAAATAGAGGGATAAGAAAGAAGAATGAGATAACAGATTATGAAGAAAGAAAGGCTGTGTAGGAGGCAACATATAGAAAAACAAGAAATTGGCATTTGGAGTCTCATAAGAAATTACCTGGTTGGGGATAGTAAAAAATGATGTTTCTAAGTATGATGAGAAGAGTCATTCAGATTCTGGTGATACAATTTGCTTCATTCTTCTAACACATCTGACCTTTAGCAATTCATTGTTAAGGCTTTCCCCTTAACTTTTAGTTTTAGATTCTGCATTTCAATTCCTGATGCAACTTTCTGTGTTTGCTAAATTGCTCAGCAGATTCACACAGCATTGCCTATGTTTGGTCTGAGCTGGAAATGATAATGAAGCTGTCTGTACTTCCTGCAATCATGAGATAGTTGATAGGGATAATTTTTAAGCAATTAAATAGAGAGGGAATCAAGATCACAAATGCAAGAAAGCAGAAGCTTCAAGATCCTCTAACAGCTTTTTTAACTCTCTGAAATATTAAAACCCTTGGAACCAGCTTTTGTTCCTTTGTCATTCCAAACTCATAGCTTTCTTTCCGTTTCTCTCTTGGACTCCAAGTGACTTTTTATTCCCTCACAGTTGTTACCATCTTGTTATTCAAAAACTGTCATAAAGCTCAGCAGAGTTCTCAGACAATAAAGGCAAATAGCCAAGTCTGGACTTCCATGATCACTCAGATCCCTAAAGCAGTCCCTCTTTGTCTGCTCAAGGACAGAAGAGGGAAAAGAGCCTTTAAAATCCTAGCCCTGCAACTGGACCATCTTAGAGATACAACAGACCCTAAAGATCTTCTAGGTTCGTGCTCAAAGTAGGATTTTCTCTCCCAAGTCTTAGAAGAGGGTCTTTGGCTTCAGCTTTCGACTAGAGACTTGTGGTCACAGGGAACTTGGTACTCCAAAAGACAGTTTGTTATACCGTCTGAGTTGTAAGAAGATTCTTCCTTATATGAGCTGTTAACTCATCCACTGGGCTGGGTCTGACATCTAGAAAGACCCATTCTTCATTTAATCCTTAAAATATCAGAAAATAGCATCTCCTTTTCAAACCATGTGTCCTGAGAATCTTCCTTCTCTTTCTTTTTTTTTTTTTTGACTTTTATATTCAGAATGGTTTTTTTTTTTCCCATTTATTTTTATTAGTTGGAGGCTAATTACTTTCAATATTGTAGTGGCTTTTGCCACACATTGACATGAATCAGCCATGGATTTCAAGAGCCAAATACTCCTGCTTTCGTTGACCATTCCACTATTGATTACGTTTCAGACCTTGCTGACACAGTTCAGACTGTGCCTCTTTGGAGGTCTGACTCCTGGGTGGCAGCATCCTTTTTGATGTGAGAGGCCCAAACTGAACATGCTCGTGCTAAGTCCACTATAGCTGTGTTCGACTCTTGGTGACCCTATTGACCGTAGCCCACCAGGCTCCTTTGTCCATGGGATTCTCCAGGCAAGAACACTAGAGTGGGTTGCCATGCGCTCCTCCAACGGATCGTCCCAACCCAGGGATTGAACCTGCATCTCTTACGTCTCCTGCATTGGTGGCAGATTCTTTACCACCAGCACCACCTGCACATCAAAGCATACTCCAGATGTGGCCCAGATCCTGGGAGAACTAAGTGATTTATTTCCCCTTTTGCACTCAGCTTCCTAAATCTTGTTAGTCCTGATAGCAACTATATCAGATGGGAAACATAAATAATCAGGAATTAGAGACTAGCCCTAAAGAAGGGTTGAATGTAACAATGCCACAGGTTACAGGGCATCCATCCGAGATGTGAGGAGAGAGATCTCTGGGTCAGAGGACTGGTCACGAATGTAAGAAGTTAGGCTCTTTCTTAGTCTTTTACCACGGAGGAGCTCCCATCTCTGCTTCTCTCCTCTGCTCTCCCTCTTAACAACGTGGCCTCTTCCAGCCTTTTCTGTTTCCTTGTAACTCTGGCTTGCCTGTGCTCGCTCCACCCTACCCTGAAGCCAACCTAACCCAATTTCTACACAGCCTTTCATTTGAAGTGCCTCTCTCCCCAGCACCAGCTCAGTGTCTCTCAGACTGTCACATCCACCTAATCACATAGAGATCTTTAAAAAAATGCGAAGAATGGTTCACTCAGTCTAGGGAAAGGAGTGTATATTTTAAAGTTCCCAGCTGACACTGATGCTGCTGACCCACAAATCACATTTGGAGAAGCAAAGCAATCGGGATGCAGCTGATCCAGTTTCTTGGTTCCCAGTTCCTGAGAGAGGTAATCTGATTATCCTTGTTTAATTTTTGGTTTGTTCACCCTGGGTCACACTGCTCCAATTAGCCACTGGCAGGAGAATAGATGGTCATGATACAGACACAGCCACCTTGGTTGACCCTTTCACCAGGAGCTGTGGGTAGACTAATTCCAAAGGCCAGAATGCAACTATGGCAACAGTCAACTCGATCCCCAGGTCATTTTTATATAGATGGTTCACTAAGCCAAACTTTACATCTTGCCCTTGTATAATTTTTCTAATGGGAAAGACTGTCATTTTCAACCTAATTGGCATGGTTCTGATTTCCTTTAAACCCTGTCCATGTCGCTAACTTAAACCTGCTTTTGATGTGTGGGGCTTACACCTGTCAAGTTAAAATACTCTAAAAAAGAAAAAATTATCAGCTATTGTCTTAAAATAAATGTTCATACTTTAGATTCTATTCTTCTGTCATTTCTTTGAGATTTTGGAAGGAGACAAAGGCTTCCTCTCATATCAGATATCTTAAAGGAAACCCTTTATGTTGCATTCTTGATCTTTGTACCAGGCCCTGAACTTGGTGCAATCTTGAAATTACAATGGTCAAATGTCCCTCCTCAATAGCCTCTCATGGCCTGCATGGCCCTTCCAGAAGTCTGTGAGTGTGATCTGTAAACAGTGCAGATAATATCCAGATGGAAACATTGTCATTCAGAATGAAAACCTACACCCAATACCCCCACCCACAGACCATGCAGAAAGCTGACTTCCCCACTACATAAAAGATACTGGAAACCATGTCAGCATTTTACTTTTGCTCCCTAATCTAGATGCTTCCTCCTTGGCAGTGATACTACAGTGCTTCAGTATTCCAATTGGCTCTGGAGTCTCTTTAGTCTCTAGTACAAAGGTAGTTTCTAGAGACTGAAGTACTTGAGTGAATGTGCAATGGAGACGTGATGATGAGACAGAAAATGAGAAAGTTCTCTGGCACAAGACTGCAGAGAGTAACCACGTGATTCTACCTTGGGGAGCCTAGGATGAAACCTTATAACCGTTCATTTCAAGCCATTCATTTCAAACCTTATAACCGTTCTGACAAGCTTGGCTTGTCAGAGTTGGTTACTATCATTCATTCAGTTAAAAAACAAACAAATAAAGAAAAAACTAGTCCTAGAAAAACCATAAGATCCAGTTGGGGTTTGCAAGAGGTCGTCCATAATTCAGCAAATTGGCACATTAATTTAATTAGAAACTTGGCTTCCTTTCCATCTCTTCAATTTTGTCAATTAAGAGGCATAGCCACAATGGATGGATTCATTTGGGATGCAAAGAAAATCAAAGTACTCTGGGAGATTTGTTAGGCCAAAAAGACACTCACCTGGGACCACCGTAGAGATCAATTTTCAAGCCTGTTAAAAATAAATGGAAGCGTCTCTGTGTGAATCTGTCAGTATCAGTACCACTGCATTATGCATGATCCCAGCCGTGTTCATGGTGTGTCTGTTTATCACATGGTTTCAACAAGAGTTTTCCATCTTTACCAAATGGGAGATATCAAGACCAAATCCATAGTTTCCTCACTCTGATTTTCTTAGTAGGGATGTCTCTCTTGTTTTTTTTTTTTTTTTTCTTTTTAGCTATCTGCAATTTATCTTTGGCCATAGCTGCAGAGGTTTGTCCTCTTCCCATAGGAGGCAATTTTGAAGGCTTACAGTCTTAATATGCTCCATAATTTTTCTTTTTGTATCACTGTCATTTTTTAAAAATTTCAAATAAACATCATTAGTTTGTCTGAGTTTATCTCATCTAGGTAGTTAATAAGTATAACTTTCATGTAGATATTATAAGAAGAAACATGGATCTGATTCCTACCTTCTATTAGATTATACACAGATATAAAGTACATAGCAATGAGGGTTTCTTCTTTCTTAATAGCAATTAATTTATTCCTTTTAGTGCTAGATAATGTAAAATGGAAGCTTGCATTTGAATTACAGTTCTAATAAACAGTCCTTATTATTGCCTAATTAGAATAATTTTGGCATTTTATAGGCTTTGAGGTTTTGGATTCCATAGCAAGGCACAAGCCTATGTGCTATTTTTTTTTCCTTCACAAATTTAATCTATGCTAATAGCTATTAAAACTCTTTCAGACTGATGAATATTTGTCTTTGGTGCTTCTCTTAATCAAGATAGTAATTGTATGGCTTTGAAAAATAATCATTTTATTTATTCTGCCAAGCTCCAGATCTTCCATTCTAATTTGGTTTATATTAGCTTGCTCTGCTGTTCTGGCTTTCTTAGTTTATTTTAATGAAGGACTACTGTTTCAACCTTGTGAATGGCAGTCATTAATTTGTCATACAAAAATATTTTAGTCCAAATCAATACTGATTTGGGTTGTTATTGCACTCAAGTATTTGATGGTTGCATACTACAACTTAAACAGTATCTCAGGCAATGGTTTAAGTGGTGACGCTTACAAAACTTACCAAGTTCCATAATGGTTGGCTTTGATTTTTTTTTTCCCATGCTGTTTCCATTTGTTTCCTTGCTAAGTTAGAGACATATTTGTGCAGTGACCAAGACTTCCAAAAGCCAAATCCCTCTCTTTTCCTAAAGAATGACTTTCCTGCAGGAAAATAGAGCTCATTTACAAAATTTTAGTCAGTTGTTCCTTTGTTTCAGAAAAGCTTGGAAAGGAGACAGATTGGAGGAACTGTGTAATTTTTAACATGAAAAGTGGAGACATGGATATGAACCTAAATCATAACTTTCCCACTCAGTTTATAGGCTTAAACAGAGCTGAAAAAAATGTTCTTTTGCAAATCTAGATGTCAAGAAAAAGCAAATTTCTGCTCCAGCGGTGTTTGCAGGCTCCGAACATGGACTACTAGAAGGAGGTGAAGTGCTTTCAAGTGGTAGCTAGGTGAACTGTTTTAATGGTTAGGTATTTACTTTTCATTCAACATTTAATTATGGAAAATTTTGAAATGCAGCCAGTTGTAAAGAATTTTACAGTGAACAGCCATAAACCTGCCATTTCGATCCTCCACTAACATTTCACTGTGCTTGCTTCATCACATATCTAAACTTCCAGCCACCCCTTGATGGAGCCATCAATTCATCTTATTTTTAGTGCATTGCAGACAGTGGAGCACTTCTCCTAAAACCCTTCTGTGTGCAGGTTATTAATGAGAGTTCAATACTTGCTTAGGGTTTCTTTTTCCTTTCTTGTTTTTTACATTAAAAAATTTTTAAATTTTATATTGGGGTCTAGTTGATTTACCATGTTGTATTAGTTTCAGGGGTATAGCAAAATGATTATACATATACACATATGTATAATATATACATACACATATATACATATATATACATACACATATATACATACACATATGTTATACATATACACATATCTGTTCTTTTTCAGATTCTCTTCCCATACAGGTCATTACAGAATATTGAGTTGCATTCCCTGTGCTGTGTATTAGGTCCTTGTTGATTATCTAGTTAGTTAATTTTTCTGTATTATAGTAAAATTTACTGAGTAGACAAAACGATTACATACGGTAACACAAACTCCTGTAAAAATACAGAATCACTGCAGAAAGCTCCCTTTAGCCTGGTCCTGCTTCATCTCGGCCCACCCTCATCTCCAGGGAAACACTGTTCTGATTTTTTCACCATAGATAAGTTTACCTATTCTAGAACCTAAAGTAAATAGGATCATGATATGTACTCTTTTGTGTAAGACTTCTTTCACTCAGCCTAATTTTTTATTCATCCCTATTTTTCTGTGCTCATGGGTACTGTATTCCTTTATGTTGCTGAATAGTACTCTATTATGTTAATACACCACAGGTTGCCTCCATTCTCTTATCTGTCTCCAGTTTTTAACCATTATGAATAAAGCCTCTATGATCATTCTTATGCCAGTCTTTTTGTAGAGATATATTTTTATTCTCTCAGGTAGGATTCTAATTCTAGGTGTATCTTTTAGTTTTATAAGAAACTGATATTTTTTCTAAAATGGTTGTACCATTTTGTATTTCCACCAATAATGCATGTGTGGTTTGGCTATCCTTCTGTCAGTCTTTTCAGTTTTAGCTTTTCTGGGTGGTACCTCATTGTCAGTTGATTTCTCAGGTGCTTATTTGTAATATGTTTTAGGAAATACACTTCACGTTTAAGATTATGTTTAATATATTTTATGTTTTGTTGTGCTGGAGAAGACTCTTGAAAATCCCTTGGACAGCAAGGAGATAAAGCCAGTCAATCCTAAGGGAGATCAACCCCAAATACTCCTGTTGGGAGTCTCCGGGGCCTTTCAGCCATTCCTCTGGGGAGGAATATGTTTGACTCGGGTTTACTCTCTGCTACAATAGATGCCTGACAATGAGGTGGCTGGGGCTGGTTCTGATGGTGATAAAGACAAGCTGGCAACCAAAATGAGAATAACCCAGATTTATAGCTTGAAAACCTTACCCCAACCCACAGTGCAAAACAGGAGACTATCAGCTGCCAAATGCCTAGGGACTCAAGGGATTTGATATCTCCTGAAATTAGACCAATTTCTTCTTCTTGTATCTTGAAGAGATCATGATACTGTAATCCTACCTTTGACAGTTGGGGAATAATTCAAGTGTAATTAAAGTCACAGGAAAAGTATTCTATCTCTAAAAATTAATTTAAAACATCACAACCCGAAAGACTGAAAGTGTTTCATGTTTCTAAGTATATAAATATTTATTGACTAAATGAATGAGTGTTTGCTCTAGCCAGTACTTTACATCCCTGGCTAATCTTTATTTTTATGTGAAATAAAAATTTAAAATTATGCTCAAAACACTTCTTTTAAGTTACTTAACTAACATTTAATGGAAGAACTGCCAGTTAGTATTATTTGCATAATAGTTTTTGGACTGCTTCGTACAATTTCTTTAAAGTCTTGACTAGCTTTTTGTTAATAGTGAGAGGACACGACTCATGCCTTAAGGTTTACATGCATCTAATATTCTGTGCAATTAAGTTTCTGCTTTTCTATTCAGCTCACCTTGTTAGATGGGGATAAAACTATCTTGTACCAAATTAATGGGAATATTGCAGAACCAATGACGAAATGCCCAAAGTGCTTGGATAATCTTACTTGTGTGCCTGGCGATTATTATATTAATTAAAATGTCTTTTGTGAGCAGCACATAAATGGGTTTTTAGTCTTTGAAATAAGTTGATTTTCAAATTGATAATGTAGTTAAATTCAGCTTCATTTTGAAATGTATTTTAGAGTAGAAAAACATTGGAACTTCCCCCCACTAAGAGTAACTGTGACTCCTTAGAGAGATGGTTGATTCTGGATCTGGGTCAGGAAAAGCACCGGTGAGCTTGGGACTTTCTGTTTTGGCCGAAGGAGAGGAAGCTCTCAGAGACTTCTGAGGACATGCTACGGGGACACAGCAGCAGTCCCAAAGGGCATTCACCGCCTAAGATGGGACAAGCTGAGTAGCCAAAAGAGAATAATAACTACAATTGGTTAAAAAATCTGGAAAATATAAAAACCTGTGAGTAATAAAGATAATGAAAATAAGAGAGTGAAAGGGAAAAAAAGATCTCAAAACTCATTTGTCACCTTTGAAAGTCATGGCTGCACCAGACAGATACTCTGAAGATCATTTAAGGATAGAATTAAGAATTTATCCTACCTTTAGTTTCTGACATAAATTGTATTTTAGAGGCCTGAATTACCTGAGTTGATGGAGAATGATTATTTTTTATTTTCCTTTATAGCGTATTCCAAGATGCTGAATATAATTCCCTGTGCTATACAGGAGGACCTTAATGCTTATTTTATTTGTAGTACTGTGTATCTGCTAATCTCAAACTCCTAATTTATCAGTCCTCCCACCCACTTTCCCCTTTGGTAAACATAAGTTTGTTTGCAATGTCTGTGAGTTTGTTTCCATTTTATAAGTAAGTTCATTTATATCAGTTTTAAGATTCCACATGAGAGTGATATCACAATATTTGTCTTTTTCTGTCTGACTTCCTTCACATAGTATGATAATCTCTAGGTTCATCCATATTGCTGCAAATGGCACTTTTCATTCTTTTTTATGACCAAGTAATATTCCATTTTATCTGTATATCTATATACCTCATCTTCTTTATTCATCTATTGATGGATATTTAGATTGTTTCCATGTCCTGACTGTTGTAAATAGTGCTGCCATAAACATTGGGGTGTATGCATCTTTTCGAATTAGAGTGTTCTCTGGATATATGTCCAGGAGTGGGATTGCCAGATCATATGGCAACTCTATTTTTAGTTTTTTAAGGGGCCTTCATACTGTTTTCCATAGTGGCTTCACTAGCCTACTTTCCCACCAACAACAGTGTCAGAAGGTTCCCTTTTCTCCACACACTCTCTAGCATTTGTTATTTGTAGATCTTTTAATGATGGCCATTCTAATTGCTGTGTGGTGATACCTGCTTGTAGTCTTGATTTGCATTTCTCTAATAATTTGTTGATGTTCAGTTGCTCAGTTGGTTCCAACTCTTTGCAACCCATTGGACTACAGCATGCCAGGCCTTCCTGTCCTTCACCATCTCCTGGAGCCTGGTCAAACTTATGTCCATTGAGTCAGTGATGCCATCCAAGCATCTTGTCCTCCGTCGTCCCATTCTCCCCCTGCCTTCAGTCTTTCCCAGCATCAGGGTCTTTTCTAATGAGCTGGCTCTTTCCATCATGTGGCCAAAGTATTGGAGTTTCAGCTTCGGTTCTTCCAATGAATATTCAAGATTGATTTTCTTTAGGATTGACTGGCTTGATCTCCTTGTAGTCCAAGGGACTCTCAAGAATCTTCTCCAACACCACAGTTCAAAAGCATCAATTCTTTGGTGTTCAGCCTTCTTTATGGTCCAACTCTCACATCTATATATGACTACTGGAAAAATCATAACTTTGACTATATGGACCTTTGTTGGCAAAGTAATGTCTCTGCTTTTTTAATATGCTGTCTAGTTTGGTCATAGCTTTTCTTCTAAGGAGCAAGTGTCTTTTAAGTTCATGGCTGCAGTCACCATCTGCACTGATTCTGGAGCCCAAGAAAATAGTCTGTTACTGTTTCCATTGTTTCCCCATCTATTTGCCATGAAGTGATGGGACCAGATGCCATGATCTTCATTTTTTGAATGTTGAGTTTTAAGCCAGCTTTTTCACTATCCTCTTTCAATTTCATCAAGAGGCTTGTTTGTTTCCCTTCATTTTCAGCCATTAGGCTGGTGTCATCCGCATATTGGAGGTTATTGATATTTCTCATCTGCATATTTGAGATTATTGATATTTTCCCCAGCTATCTTGATCCCAGCTTGAGCTTCATCCAGTATGGCATTTCACATGATGTACTCTGAATAAAAGTTAAGTAAGCAGGGTGACAATATACAGCCTTGACATACTCCTTTCTCAGTTTGAACCAGTTCGGTTCTAACTGTTGCTTCTTGACCTGAATACAGGTTTCTCAGGAAGCAGGTCAGGTGGTCTGGTATTCCCATCTCTTAAGAATTTTCCACAATTTGTTGTGATCCACACAGTCAAAGGCTTTAGTGTAGTCAAGGAAGCAGTAGAGTTTTTCTGAAATTCACTTGCTTTTTCTATGATCAAATGGATTGTTGGCAATTTGATCTCTGGTTCCTCTGCCTTTTCTAAATCCAGCTTAAACATCTGGAAGGTCTTGGTTCACATACTGTTGAAGCCTAGCTTGGAGAATTTTGAGCATTACTTGTTAGCATTTGAGATGAGTGCAATTACGTGGTAGTTTGAGCATTCTTTGGCATTGCCTTTCTTTGAAATTGGAATGAAAGCTGACCTTTTCCAGTCCTGTGGCCACTGCTTTTTCCAAATTTGTTGGCATACTGAGTGCAGCACTTTAACAGCATCATCTTTTAAGATTTGAAATAACTCAGCTGGAACTCCATCACCTTCACTAGCTTTGTTCATAGTAATGCTTCCTAAAGCCCACTTGACTTTGCACTCCAGGATGTCTGGCTCTAGGTGAATGATCACACCATTGTGCTTATCTGGGTCATTAAGATCTTTTTTTGTATAGTTCTTTTATGTATTCTTGCCACCTCTTCTTGATATCTTCTCCTTCTGTTAGGTCCATATCATTTCTGTCCTTTATTGTGCCCATCTTTGCATGAGACGTTCCCTTGGTATCTTGAATTTTCTTGAAGAGATCTCTAGTCTTTCCCATTCTATTGTTTTCTTCTATTTGCATTGATCACTTAGGAAGGCTTTTTTATATCTCCTTGCTATTCTTGGAAACTCTGTATTCAGGATGGGTATATCTTTCCTTTTCTCCTTTGCCTTTAGCTTCTCTTCTTTTCTCAGCTTTTGTAAGGCCTCCTCAGACAACCATTTTGCTTTTTTGCATTTCTTCATCTTGGGGATGGTTTTGATCCCTGCCTCCTATAAAATATCACGAACCTCTGCCTATAGTTCTTCAGGCACTCTGTCCATCAGGTCTAATCCCTTGAATCTATTTGTCACTTCCACTGTATAGTCATAAGGGATTTGATTTAGGTCACACCTGAATGGTCCAGTGGTTTTTCCTACTTTCTTCAGTTTCAGTCTGAATTTGGCAATAAGGCGTTCATAATCTGAGCCACAGTCAGCTCCTGGTCTTATTTTTGCTGACTGTACAGAGCTTCTCGATCTTTGGCTGCAAAGAATATAATCAAGCTGATTTTAGTATTGACCATCTGGTGATGTCCATATATAGAGTTGTTCCTTGTGTTGTTGGAAAAGGGTGTTTGCTATGACCAGTTTGTTCTCTTGGCAAAACTATGTTAGCCTTTGCCCTGCTTCATTTAGTACTTCAAAACCAAACTTGCCTGTTACTCCAGGTATCTCTTGACTTCTTACTTTGCATTCCAATCCCCTATGATGAAAAAGGACATCTTTTTTTTGGTGTTAGTTCTAGAAGGTCATGTAGGTCTTCATAGAATCATTCATCTTCAGCTTCTTTGGCATTAGTGGATTACTGTGATATTGAATGGTTTGCCTTGGAAATGAACAGAGATCATTCTGTCATTTTTGAGAGTGCACCCAAGTGCTGCATTTCAGACTCTTTTGTTGACTATGAGGGCTATTCCATTGCTTCTAAGGGATTCTTGCCCACAGTACTATATGTAATTGTCATCTGAATTAAATTCACCCATTCCAGTCCATTTTAGTTCACTGATTCCTAGAATGTCTATGTTCACTCTGCCGTCTCCTGCTTGACCACTCCCAACTTACCTTGATTCATGGACCTAACTTTCCAAGTTCTTATGCAATATTGTTTTTTACAGCATCAGATTTTACTTCCATCACCAGACACATCCACAACTGTTCATAGTTTTTGCTTTGGCTCAGCCTCTTCATTACTTCTGGAATTAGTAATGTTGATCATCTTTTCATGTGCCCATCGACCATCTGGATTTTTTTGTTGTGGACTATTTATTTGTTTATGACTATTCAGGTCAGGTCTTCTGCCCATTTTCAATTAGACTATAGGGTTTTTTGGTTTTTTTTTTTTTTTTTTTTTTTGTTGTATGAGTTTGTTGTATACTTTGGAAACTAAGCCCTTGTCAGTTACACCATTTTCAAAAATTTTCTCCCAGCCCATAGGTTGTCATTTCATTTTGTTTATGGTTTCTTTTGCTGTGCAAAAGCTTGTAAGTTTGTTTAGGCCCTATTTGTTTATTTTTGCTTTAATCTTTATTGCCTTGGGAGATTGACCTAAGAAAATAATGGTATGATTTACATCAGAGAATGTTTTGCCTGTTTTCTCTTCTAGTTTTATGGTGTCATGTCTTTAAGCCATTTTGAGTTCATTTTTGTCTATGGTGTGAGGATGTGTCCTAATGTCATTGATTTACACTTTGCTGTTCAGCTTTCCCAGCACCACTTGCTGAAGAAACTGTCTTTTCTCCATTGTATATTCTTACCTCCTTTGTCAAATATTAATTTACTGTAGGTGTGCAGGTTTATTGCTGGGCCCTCTATGCTATTCCATTGGTCCATATATCATTTTTTGTGCCAATGCTAAACTGTTTTTATTACTGTGGCTTTGTGTTATTGTGTGAAATCTGGAGGATTAAGCCTCTAGCTATTTTTTTTCCCTAAGGATTGCTTTGGCAAGTCTGGGTCTTTAGTGGTTCCATATACATTTTAGGATTACTTGCTCTATTTGTGTGAAAAATGTCATGGGCAATTTAATAGAGATCACATTAAACATGTTGATTGCTTTGGGTACCATGGCCACTTTAACAATATTAATTCTTTCAATCCAGGAACATGGATATCTTTCCATTTCTTTGAATCATTTTCAGTTTCCTTATCAATGTTTAATAGTTCTCAGTGTATAAATCTTTCCCTTCCTTGATCAGGTTTATTCCTAAGTGTTTTTTTTTGGATGTAATTCTAAAAGGGATTGTTTTTAGTTCCCCTTTCTGATGTTTCATTGCTAGTGTAAAGAAATGCAAGAGATTTCTATGTGTTAATCCTGTGTCTTGCTATGTTGCTGAATTCATTTATCAGTTCTAGTGGCTTTCGTGTGGAGTCTTTAAGGTTTTCTATATATAGTATCATATCATCTGCATACAGTGACAATTTTACTCTTCCCTTCCAATTTATCTTTTTAAATTTTTATTGAAGTATAATAAATTTGCAATGTTTTAATTTCAGCTATAGAGCAAAGTGACTCAATTATTCATATGTATGCATTTTTTTGGTATTCTTTTCCATCGTGGTTTATCCAGGATACTCAATATGGTTCCATGTGCTGTACAGTAGGACATTCTTGTTTATCCATTCTATGTACAATAGTTTGCATTTACTAACCCCAAATTTCCAGTCCACTTTTCTCCAACCCTCACTCCCCCTTAGCAGCCACAATTCTGTTCTGTACGTCTGTGAGTCTGCTGCTGTTTCATAGATAAGCTCATTTGTGTCGTATTTTAGCTTTCACATAAGTGATACCATATGATACTTGTCTTTCTCTTCCTCCTTACTTCACTTGGTATGATCATCTCAAGGTCCATCCATGTAGATAAAAATGGTATTTCATTCTTTTTTATGGCTGAGTAATTTTCCATTGTGTGTGTGCTGTGCTGTGCTGTGCTTAGTCACTCGGTCATGTCCAACTGTTTGTGACCCCACGGACTGTAGCCCGCCAGGCTCCCCTGTCCACTGGGAGTTCTCCAGGCAAGAGTACTGGAGTGGGTTGCCATGCACTCCTCCAGGGGATCTTCCCAACTCAGGGATCAAACCCAGGTCTCCCGCATTGCAGGTGTATTCTTTACCATCTGAGCCACCGGGGAAGCCCAAGAGGGTGGGTGGCCTATACCTTTTCCAGGGGATTTCCCAACCCAGGAATCAAACTGGGGTCTCCTGCATTGCAGGTAGATTCTTTGCCAGCTGAGCTACCAGGGAATCCCTGTGTGTATGTGTATGTATATGTACATATATGTGTGTGTGTGTATATATATATATATATATATGTATACACATATATATATAACATCTTATTTATCCATTCATCTCTCAAGAGATACTTAGATTATTTCTGTGTCTTGGGCATATATTGTCAATAGTGATACTATGAACATAGGGATGCATGTATCTTTTTGAATTAGAGTTTTGTCCAGATATATGCCTGGGAGCGGGATTATTGGGTCCTGTGGTAACTCTACTGTTAGTTTTTTAAGGAGACTGCATACTGTTCTCCATAGTGGCTAGACCAATTTACATTCCTGCTAAGTGTAGGAGGGTTTGATGGCCATTCTGACTGATGTGAGGTGATACTTTATTGTAAGTTTGATTCTCTAGTAATTAACAATGTTGAGCATCTTTTCTTGTGCTTATTGTCCATCTATATGTCTTAGTTCAGTATTCTTTTTTTGGAAGGTATATACTTTTATTTTAACCATTGTGTTACCAGTTGTAACATTATTTATATTGGATTCTGAATACAAAACGTCCCTGTGGTAGAAATCTTAACTTCTTATGCCTGGTGCAGTATAATTGTCAAGTGGTACTGTCTACCAAAAAAAATACAATAAAAATTGAAATATGAAAAAAAAAATCTGATAATGGCAATCCTTCACTAAACTTCATTGTGATAAAATTAGTATCAAATTAATCCATTTTTGATTGCTTAAAAAATTCTCAAACTTTTTCAGCAGTAGTACTTAGTGTTGTCAAATATCATAAGACTTCTTAGGCCATAACCAGTTTTGCACTTCAAATATTTCAATAAGAAATATGTAGGGAAACAAAGTGCTTTTTGTTATTGTAATTTTGTTTATTCTGCTTCCATGTAATATGTACCACATAAAATTGTGGTAGTTGTAATCTGTAGAAATTGCCATAATGTGTGTGACATTTAATTTCTGTTCATGAGCAGCCAGTTAGCACAAGGATCCTTTATTTTATTTTTGTGTAATGAACAATTTGAAGATTCCTTTTTATCTTTATCAAAAATAATTGAATTTATACTTCTACTAAAATAGAAAGATGGATACAAAAACTAAACCAGAGAAGAGTGGATACAATTCTATCTTTGTACAATGAAAGCCATATGGCTTTTTCAGTGAGGGTGAGCAAAAGCACAGTTTTAGAGTTTCACATAGGAAAACCACATTGGGTCAAGTATACCTGACTGACTTTATTTATTTTCTCTGTCCTTTTATCCTTGATTTTTATTTTATATTGGAGCATATTTGATTAACCATGTTGTGTTTTAGGTGTACAGCAAAGTGATTCGGTTATACATATACCAGTATCTATTCTTTTTCAAAATCTTTTCCCATCTAGGTTATTACAGAATATTGAGTAGAGTTCCCTGTTCTATACAGTAGGTCCTCAATGGTTATCTATTTTACATATATTAAGTTGAAGAGAAGTGATGATGGTGGGTACCCTTGTGTTGTTTCAGATTTCAGCAGAAAGCCTTTTAGCTTTTCATGGTTGAGTATTATATTGGCTGTGGGCTTGTTATAAATGGCTTTTATTATGTTGAGATGTGCTTCCTCTATACCCACTTTGGTAGCAGTTTTTTTTTTTTTATCATGAATCAACGTTGAATTTTGTCAAATGCTTTTTCTGCATCTATTAGGATGATCATATGGCTTTTGTCGTTTCTTTTGTTGATGTGGTGTATCATGTTGATTTTGCATATGTTGAACCATCCTTGTGAGCTTGGAATGAATCCCATTTGGTTATAGCATATAATCTTTTTTATGTGTTGGATTTGGTTTGCTAGCATTTGAAAATTTTTGTGTCTATATCCATCAAAGATACTGACCTTTAATTTCAGTTTTTGCTATCTTTGTCTGGTTTTGGAATCAAGGTGATGGTGACTTCATACAATGTATTTGGGAGTATTCCCACTTCTTCAATATTTTGAGTTTGAGACTGATAGGTAAAAGTTTTTCTTTGTATGTTTGGTAGAATTTGCCTCTGAAGCCATCTAGATTTGGATTTTTCTTTGTAGAGGGTTTGTTTTCTCTTGTTTTATTTTATTTTTCTAAATTACAGATCGTAAGAATTGGCCTGCAATGTGGGAGACCTGGGTTCCATCCTTGGGTTGGGAAGATCCCCTGGAGAAGGGAAAGGCTACCCACTCCAGTATTCTGGCCTGGAGAACTCCATGGACTGTATAGTCCATGGGGTCGTTGGACACGACTGAGCAACTTTCACTTTTCACACATTTTACTTCTAGTGATCAGCCTGTTCTAATATTTTCTTGATTCAGCTTTGGTGTTTGGTATGTTTCTAGAAAGTTGTCCATTTCATCTAGGTTGTAGAATTTGCTGGTATATAATTATTCATAGTATTCTTTTTTAAAAATTTTTTGGTATTGGTTGATATTTCTCTTTCATTTCTTATTTATTTGTATTCTCTCTTTTCCTTATGGTGAACCTGGCCAGGGGGTCACCCTGTCAAAGAACCAACTCTTGATTTTTATTGACTTTCTTCTATTTTGTTTCCTGTCTGATCTTTATTATTTCCTTCCTCCTACTGACTTTAGATTTTGTTTGTTCTTCTTTTCTAATCATTTTAGGTGGTAGGTTAGCTTGTTGATGAGATTTTTCTTGCTTTCTGAGGAAGGCCTGTAATGCTGTGAACTTCCCTATAGAAACTGCTTTTGTGCATCCCATAGATTTTTTATGGATGTGTTTTGCCATTTGTGTCAAGGTATTTTTTAATTTCCTTTTTGATTTCTTCACTGATCCATGAGTTTTTTGGTAACATATTGCTTAGTCTCCATGTAATTGTTTTTTTTTTTTTTTTTTAATTTCATGCTGTTGTGGTCAGAGAAGATACTTGAAATAATTCCTATACTCTTAAATTTGTTGTCATTTGTGCCCTAGTATGTGGTTGAAAAGTGAAAGTGTTAATCGCTTAGTTGTGTCCTACTCTTTGAGACCCCATGGACTGTAGCCCACAAGGCTCCTCTGTTAATGGGATTTCCCAAGTAAGAGTACTGGAGTGGGTTGCCATTCCCTTCTCCAGGGGATCTTCTCGACCCAGGGATCAAACCCAGGTCTCCTGTGTTGTATGTGGTTAGTCCTAGAGAATGTTCAATGTGCATTTGAAAAGAATATGTATTCTGATTTTTAGCATGCAATATCCTAAAAATATCAATTTAGTCCAGCTGTTCTATTGTATTATTTAGGATCTCTGTTGTCTTTCTTATTTTCTGTCTAGAAGATCTGCGCATTGATGTGAGTGCTGTGTTAAAGTTTCCTACTATTATTGTAGTTCCATCAACTTCTCCTTTTATGTCTGTCAGTATTTGTTTTATGTATTGGGGGCTCCTATATTAGGTACGTATCCCTGGAGAAGGGCATGGCAACCTCCTTCAGTATCCTTGCCTGGAGAATCCCATGGACAGAGGAGCCTGCCGGGCTGGGGTCCATGGGGGCACACAACTGAAGTGACTTAGTGCGCGTGCACACACACACACACACACACACACACACACACAAGGTGCATGCATATTGATTGATAAGTGTAAAATCCTCTTCTTGTATTTATCCTTTTATCATTTTGTAGTGTCCTTTATCTTTCTTTATGGCCTCTGTTTAAAGTCTATTTTGTCTGCTTTGCATATTGCAACCCCTGCTTTCTCATCATTTCTGTTTGCATGAAATATCTTTTCCCATCTCCTCACTTTTAATCTATGTGTGTCTTTTGCCTTAAAGTAGGTCTCTTGTAGGCAGCATGTTATATATAGGCTCTCATCTTTTTATCCAGTCTGCCACTCTGTCTTTTGATTGGAGCATTAATCCATTGACATTTAAGGTAACTATTGATAAATATGCATTTGTTGCCATTTTAAACCTTGTTTTCCAGTTGATTCTATATTTCTTCTTCTTTTCATTTTTGTAGTTTGATTTTATTTTATTCTTAGGTTCTCTTTTTGGCTTTTGTGAATCTATTGTATGTTTTCAATTTGTGGCTACCCTGTTTTTTAAGCATATGAACTCCTTCCTGTATCTTCTTACCTTAGACTGATAGTCATAAGGCTCAAACACATTCTAAAACAAGAATCTACATTTTGTTACTCTCCTCCTCCATATTTTATGATTTTGATGTCCTCTTTTATATCTTCATGTTTATCCTTTTGCTGTTCCTTGTGTTTATCTTCACTTTCACAAATAGATTATTTTTTCCTTTTAAATCTATATACTGGCTTAAGTGATTTACTTTCTAATTGTGATTTCCTTTTTCCTATATCATCTTCTTTTCTATTTAGAAAAGCTATTTCAATATTTCTTTAAGGATAAATTTAGTATTGCTATATAGTCTTTTAGTTTTTGCTTATCTGAGAAATTCTTTATCTTTCCTTCTATTCTAAATGATTATCTTGCTGGGTAGAGGAGTCTAGATTGCATATATTCCCTTTTCAAGAATTTGAATATATCTTGCCCTTCCCTTCTGGCCTGCAGTGTTTCTGTAGAGAAATCAGGTGATAGCCATATGGGGATTCCCTTGTAATTGACTGTCTGCTTTTCTCTGCTGTCCTTAGAATCCTTTCTTTAACTTACTATTTTTATTATAATGTGTCTTGATGTGGTCTGTTTGGGTTCGTCTTGTTACCCTCTGTACTTCCTGTATCTGGATATCTGTCTCCTTTAGGTTTGGGAAGTTTTCAGCCAGATTTCTTCAAATACATTTTCAAACACCTTTTATCTTTCTTATCCTTCTAAAATCTTTATTACGTGTAAATTGGTAGGCTTTATATTATCCAATAGGTCTCTCTTATATTGCTTTCATTTTTTCATTTGGCTTTCTGTCTGCTGTTCTGATTGGGTGATTTCCATTATTCTATCTTCCAAATCACTTACCCATCCTTGCGCATTATTCATTCTGCTATTCACTACCTTCAGCTCAGCTTTCATGTCAGCAAATGAATTTTCTAATTTTTCTTGGCTCCTCCTTCTAGCTTCTTTTTACAGTAATCTGCATTTATGTTGATAGTCTTTCTTAATTCCTTCAGTATTTTCATTACCTCCTTTTTGAACTCAGTGTCTATTAGACTGAAGAGGTCTGTTTCATTGTTTGTTCCTTCGGGGGAATTCTCTAGGTCTCTTAACAGAGAGAGGTTCCTCTACTTCTTCATTCTCCTTGTATTTCTCTTGCTCTGTGACTTTAGGGGAATTAATTATCCACTGTAGTCTTGGAAGGCTGTTTATACGTGGGAGCGTCCCCGTGTAACTTGTGAGGATTTAGTATTTTGGGGGCAAGGGCTGCTTTTAGTTTGGATGCCTGCTGCCTCCTGTCTTAGTGTGAGCTGGCTATTATCCCCTCGATAAGGCATGTGCAAGCATCAGAGCCTATGCACGCTCCCAGAGCCCGCGCTGGGTAGGATCTGTGATTGGTGCCAGCTTGGGGATCCTTAAGTGGCGGCGGCAGCCTGGGCATGCTCCTGGGAAGGTGGGGGCAGTGACTGGAGCGCGCTATGGTCTCTCAAAGGCGGCTGCCTGTGCCTGCCTCCGGAGCCCATGAGGGCAGCGGTGGCTCATGCCCGCTCCTGGTGATCTCCTATTGCCTGAGAGCATGCGCATGGGGAAAGAAGCTTCTATGACAGTACCACCTCTCTCCTCGTGTGCCCGCTAACACTAGCACTTTGCCTCTCTGGCACGCCCAATGTTCTTTCACATACACCCTCAGTTGGCACACTCCAGCCCCTTCAGGCTGTCTCTGCAGAGCCAACCATGGTCCTTTTCCCAGGTCTGACCCCTAAATCCTGAGCTTCAGCATCCAGCCCCCACCTCCACTGGCAGACAAGCGACTCAGCCTGGAGAGTGCCGGGCAGTGGTCCCAACCGTCTGCTCAGGTCACTCTCTGATTTTCCTTCCTCAGACTGATTGCTGTGGTCCCCTCCAAGGCTCCAGAGCTCCACCTTCATCCAGGCTGATCTTCCCTCCAGCAAGGGGTGGGGGGAACTTTCCTCCTTCACGGCTCCCACGCTGGGGCACAGGTCCCATCCTGATTGCTTTTTCTCTTTTCTCTTGTCCTACCTCGTGATGTGGAGGTTTTCTTGCCCTTTCAGAAGTCTGAGGTTTTCTGCCAGCGTTCGGTAGACGTTCTGTAAGAATCATTCACGTGTAGATGTATTTTTTAGACGACGTGAGCTCCATGTCCCACTCCTCTACCATCTTCATTGCTCCCTTCTCTTCCAATTTGGCTACCTTTTATTTCTTTTTCTTCTTTGATTGCTGAATCTAGAAGTTCCAATACTACGCTGACTAGAAGTGCCCTAGTATGGACATCCTTGTCTTGCTCTGATTTCAGTGGAAAGGCTTTCAGTTTTTCACCATTGAGTATTAGGTTGGTTGCGGGTTTGGCATCAATAGCTTTCATTTTGGTGAGATGTTCCCTCTATACTCACTTTAATAAGGTTTTTTAATCTTGAATGGATGTTGAATTTTAAGAAGGGATTTTTTAAGCAAATATTGTATTTATTATCTATGACTGAAAGATATATTCCTGATTTATTATCTCCATATTCAAAAAAAATTTCAAAGTAACAAAGTAAAAGTTTTATACACCATACAATCCTGGGTAGGGTTGGGCTCAGGGGACCAAATTCATTGTTCACAGGGTGGGCAGAACCCTCTGCTTCCAAACAATGTTTTGAGTTAGTTTAGATTTCAGCTCTGAGTCTTGGTCCCAGGCTTGAAATCACAGAAAGTTAGGGGCCGGAATTACTCAGCTATAGGGGTGACCTTCTAGTTCAGACATGAGGAGAGGGCTTCCTGGAAGGGACCAATGAAGCCTCTGCAGCAGAAATAGAAGACAAGGGCAGAGGGCCCGGGACTGAACCAGAGGGGCCCGGCGTGGAGCAGGGGAGGGTGAGACGCCCTCTCACCGTTTCCCTGCGTTTACCCGTGCATCTCCACTCAGTCGAACAGGGGCTGCATTAGAGCAGCAGCAGTTAGTAAATCTGATGTAAAAAAAAAGTTCTCATAGCCTCCAGAATTTAAGGACAGGGCCGAGGAGGATCCTTGATTGGACCCAGGAGAACCCAGGACGCCAGCATCTGCAAGCCCTTGATGATTGAGGTGGCCCAGCCAGTGGGCCCAGCTCCTGGAAGGCATGGTCACATTGTTTTACAGGGACAGCCATCAACTAGGTCTGACGGGCCCGCACGATGACACTGGATTGGGACATAGAGACTCCACATTGCTCAGGCCATAGGGACACAAGGCAGATGCCCTTCTTGATGTTGGTGAACGCATGCGTGATCCAAAAGGAGAAACTCTCTGCCACCAGATGGGAAAATGTTTATAAAAAAGTGATGCAGGATGGCATAGTTAGCATCTAAAAGTTTGATGACTAGCTGATACAGATGGTCACTGACTTGTTGTTCTGTCCAGCAGCGAGAGACACAAATCCAAATCTTTGCACTACCCAGGAGTTCTGGCCACTAACCCTCCTTCTTCAAGTCTTACATTTCTCCCTTGTACCAACACCTGTAGGCAAGGCAGTAGCTTGCCTCCCAAGAAGCTCCTGGCCTGACCCCCAGGTTTTCCCCCTCTTCCTCCTAGTCATTGCCACCATTTGGCATCATATGGCTACAGAAGCCTTCTTTGCCCATGGAGTTCTGGATGAATTTGCATCCATTGTTTCTGTACTCACAGAAGCAGCCCAGGATGCAGGGCCTGGGGTTGTTGTCCTGAGTGGGGTGGGGGCGGGGGGACAGACAAGTGTTGATGACGGGCCACAGCTTGGCGTGGTTATAGGGCAGGATGTTCAGCCACATGTCCTGGGTGTCCACTGGGGGCGCCAGTACCAGCATATCTGGCGGCATTGCCAGAGCAGCATGCTTGGCGGCAGGTAGCTCAGCATCCCACTCCAGTGTTCTTGCCTGGAGAATCCCAGGGATGGGGGAGCCTGGTGCGTGCTGTCTATGGGGTTGCACAGAGTCAGACACGACTGAAGTGACTTAGCAGCAGCAGCAGCAGCTCTTTTTAATCCCCCAGTGGAGTAGATGATTCAGGCAACTATTATCAAAATGGATGCCCAAAGGATTAGGTTGATTGAAAGGTTTATTGTTGGACACCACTTAGCAAATGAACAACTCTTTGTGACTCCATAGACTGTTCAGGTCAGTTCAGTCACTCAGTCGTGTCTGACTCTTTGTGACCCCAGGGACTGCAGCATGCCAGGCCTCCCTGTCCATCACCAACTCCAGGAGTTGACTCAAATTCATGTCCACTGAGTCAGTGATGTCATCCAACTGTCTCATCCTGTCTCCCCCTTCTCCTCCTGCCCTCAATCTTTCCCAGCATTAGTCTTTTCCAATGAGTTGGCCCTTTGCATCAGGTGGCCAAATGATTACAGCTTCAGCATCAGTCCTTCCAGTGAATATTCAGGGTTGACTTCCTCTAGGGCTGACTGGTTTGATCTCCTTGCTGTCCAAGAGACTCTCAAGAGTCTTCTCCATCACCACAGTTTGAAAGTATCAATTCTTCAGTGTTCAGCCTTCTTTATGGTCCAACTCTCATATCCATATCTGACCACTGGAAAAACCATAGCTTTGACTATACAAACCTTTGTCAGCAAAGTGATGTCTGCTTTTTTTTTTTTTTAATTTTTTTATTAGTTGGAGGCTAATTACTTCACAACATTTCAGTGGGTTTTGTCATACATTGATATGAATCAGCCATAGATTTACACTTATTCCCCATCCCGATCCCCCCTCCCACCTCCCTCTCCACCCGATTCCTCTGGGTCTTCCCAGTGCACCAGGCCGGAGCACTTGTCTCATGCATCCCACCTGGGCTGGTGATCTGTTTCACCATAGATAGTATACATGCTGTTCTTTTGAAATATCCCACCCTCACATTCTCCCACAAAGTTCAAAAGTCTGTTCTGTATTTCTGTGTCTCTTTTTCTGTTTTGCATATAGGGTTATCGTTACCATCTTTCTAAATTCCATATATATGTGTTAGTATGCTGTAATGTTCTTTATCTTTCTGGCTTACTTCACTCTGTATAAGGGGCTCCAGTTTCATCCATCTCATTAGGACTGATTCAAATGAATTCTTTTGAATGGCTGAGTAATATTCCATGGTGTATATGTACCACAGCTTCCTTATCCATTCATCTGCTGATGGGCATCTAGGTTGCTTCCATGTCCTGGCTATTATAAACAGTGCTGCGATGAACATTGGGGTGCATGTGTCTCTTTCAGATCTGGTTTCCTCAGTGTGTATGCCCAGAAGTGGGATTGCTGGGTCATATGGCAGTTCTAATTCCAGTTTTTTAAGAAATCTCCACACTGTTCTCCATAGTGGCTGTACTAGTTTGCATTCCCACCAACAGTGTAAGAGGGTTCCCTTTTCTCCACACCCTCTCCAGCATTTATTGCTTGTAGACTTTTGGATAGCAGCCATCCTGACTGGCGTGTAATGGTACCTCATTGTGGTTTTGATTTGCATTTCTCTAATAATGAGTGATGTTGAGCATCTTTTCATGTGTTTGTTAGCCATCTGTATGTCTTCCTTGGAGAAATGTCTGTTTAGTTCTTTGGCCCATTTTTGAATTGGGTCATTTATTTTTCTGGAATTGAGCTTCAGGAGTTGCTTGTATATTTTTGAGATTAATCCTTTGTCTGTTGCTTCATTTGCTATTATTTTCTCCCATTCTGAGGCTGTCTTTTCACCTTACTTATAGTTTCCTTTGTAGTGCAAAAGCTTTTAAGTTTCATTAGGTCCCATTTGTTTAGTTTTGCTTTTATTTCCAATATTCTGGGAGGTGGGTCATAGAGGATCTTGCTGTGATTTATGTCGGAGAGTGTTTTGCCTATGTTCTCCTCTAGGAGTTTTATAGTTTCTGGTCTTACATTTAGATCTTTAATCCATTTTGAGTTTATTTTTGTGTATGGTGTTAGAAAGTGTTCTAGTTTCATTCTTTTACAAGTGGTTGACCAGTTTTCCCAGCAGCACTTGTTAGAGGTTGTCTTTTTTCCATTGTATATCCTTGCCTCCTTTGTCAAAGATAAGGTGTCCATAGGTCGGTGGATTTATCTCTGGGCTTTCTATTCTGTTCCATTGATCTATATTTCTGTCTTTGTGCCAGTACCATACTGTCTTGATGACTGTGGCTTTGTAGTAGAGTGTGAAGTCAGGCAGGTTGATTCCTCCAGTTCCATTCTTCTTTCTCAAGATTACTTTGGCTATTCGAGGTTTTTGTATTTCCATACAAATTGTGAAATTCTTTGGTCTAGTTCTGTGAAAAATACCGTTGGTAGCTTGATAGGGATTGCATTGAATCTATAGATTGCTTTGGGTAGAATAGCCATTTTGACAATATTGATTCTTCCAATCCATGAACACGGTATGTTTCTCCATCTGTTTGTGTCCTCTTTGATTTCTTTCATCAGTGTTTTATAGTTTTCTATGTATAGGTCTTTTGTTTCTTTAGGTAGATATACTCCTAAGTATTTTATTCTTTTTGTTGCAATGGTGAATGGTATTGTTTCCTTAATTTCTCTTTCTGTTTTTTCATTGTTAGTATATAGGAATGCAAGGGATTTCTGTGTGTTAATTTTATATCCTGCAACTTTACTATATTCATTGATTAGTTCTAGTAATTTTCTGGTAGAGTCTTTAGGGTTTTCTATGTAGAGGATCATGTCATCTGCAAACAGTGAGAGTTTCACTTCTTCTTTTCCTATCTGGATTCCTTTTACTTCTTTTTCTGCTCTGATTGCTGTGGCCAAAACTTCCAAAACTATGTTGAATAGTAGTGGTGAGAGTGGGCACCCTTGTCTTGTTCCTGATTTTAGGGGAAATGCTTTCAATTTTTCACCATTGAGGGTGATGCTTGCTGTGGGTTTGTCATATATAGCTTTTATTATGTTGAGGTATGTTCCTTCTATTCCTGCTTTTTGGAGAGTTTTAATCATAAATGAGTGTTGAATTTTGTCAAAGGCTTTCTCTGCATCTATTGAGATAATCATATGATTTTTATCTTTCAATTTGTTAATGTGGTGTATTACATTGATTGATTTGCGGATATTGAAGAATCCTTGCATTCCTGGGATAAAGCCCACTTGATCGTGGTGTATGATTTTTTTAATATGTTGTTGGAATCTGTTTGCTAGAATTTTGTTAAGGATTTTTGCATCTATGTTCATCAGTGATATTGGCCTGTAGTTTTCTTTTTTTGTGGCATCTTTGTCAGGTTTTGGAATTAGGGTGATGGTGGACTCATAGAATGACTTTGGAAGTTTACCTTCTTCTGCAATTTTCTGGAAGAGTTTGAGTAAGATAGATGTTATCTCTTCTCTAAATTTTGGTAGAATTCAGCTGTGAAGCGATCTGGTCCTGGGCTTTTGTTTGCTGGAAGATTTTTGATTACAGTTTCGATTTCCTTGCTTGTGATGGTCTGTTAAGATCTTCTATTTCTTCCTGGTTCAGTTTTGGAAAGTTATACTTTTCTAAGAATTTGTCCATTTCATCCAAGTTGTCCATTTTATTGGCATAGAGCTGCTGGTAGTAGTCTCTTATGATCCTTTGTATTTCAGTGTTATCTGTTGTGATCTCTCCATTTTCATTTCTAATTTTGTTAATTTGGTTCTTCTCTCTTAGCTTCTTAATGAGTCTTGCTAATGGTTTGTCAATTTTGTTTATTTTTTCAAAAAAACCAGCTTTTTAGCTTTGTTGATTTTTGCTATGGTTCTCTTTAGTTTCTATTGCTTTATTTCTGCCTTAATTTTTAAGATTTTTCTTTCCTTCTGCTAACTCTGGATTCTTCATTTCTTCCTCTCTAATTGCTTTAGGTGAGAGTTAGTTTATTTTAATTGGGGGGCCTTTTTTCTTGTTTCTTGATGTAAGCCTGTAATGCTATGAACCTTCCCCTTAGCACTGCTTTTACAGTGTCCCATAGGTTTTGGGTTGTTGTGTTTTCATTTTCATTCATTTCTATACATATTTTGATTTCTTTTTGATTTCTTCTATGATTTGTTGGTTATTCAGAAGCGTGTTATTTAGCCTCCAGGTGTTTGAATTTTTAACAATTTTTTTTCCTGTAATTGAGATCTAATCTTAATGCACTGTGGTCAGAAAAGATGACTGGAATGATTTCAATTTTTTTGAATTTTCCAAGACTAGATTTATGGCCCAGGATGTGATCTATTCTGGAGAAGGTTCCGTGTGCACTTGAGAAAAGGTGAAGTTGATTGTTTTGGGGTGAAATGTCCTATAGATATCAATTAGGTCTAGCTGGTCCATTGTGTCATTTAAGGTTTGTGTTTCCTTGTTAATTTTCTGTTTAGTTGATCTATCCATAGTTGTGAGTGGGGTATTAAGTCTCCCACTATTATTGTGTTACTATAATTTCCTCTTTCATACTCGTTAGTGTTTGCCGTACATATTGCGGTGCTCCTATGTTGGGTGCATATATATTTATAATTGTTATATCTTCTTCTTGGATTGATCCTTTGATCATTATGTAGTGTCCTTCTTTGTCTCTTTTCACAGCCTTTATTTGAAAGTCTATTTTATCTGATATGAGTATTGCGACTCCTGCTTTCTTTTGGTCTCCATTTGCATGAAATATTTTTTTCCAGCCCTTCACTTTTAGTCTGTATGTGTCTCTTGTTTTGAGGTGGGTCTCTTGTAGACAGCATATATGGGGTCTTGTTTTTGTATCCATTCAGCCAATCTTTGTCTTTTGGTTGGGGCATTCAACCCATTTACATTTAAGGTAATTATTGATAGGTGTGGTCCCCGTTGCCATTTACTTTTTGTTTTGGGTTCACGTTTATACAACCTTTCTGCATTTCCTGTCTAGAGAAGATCTTTAGCATTTGTTGAAGAGCTGGTTTGGTGGTGCTGAATTCTCTCAGCTTTTGCTTATCTGTAAAGCTTTTGAGTTCTCCTTCATATCTGAATGAGATCCTTGCTGGATACAGTAATCTAGGTTGTAGGTTATTCTCTTTCATTACTTTCAGGACGTCCTGCCATTCCCTTCTGGCCTGGAGGGTTTCTATTGATAGGTCAGCTGTTATCCTTATGGGAATCCCTTTGTGTGTTATTTGTTGTTTTTCCCTTGCTGCTTTTAATATTTGTTCTTTGTGTTTGATCTTTGTTAGTTTGATTAATATGTGTCTTGGGGTGTTTCGCCTTGGGTTTATCCTGTTTGGGACTCTCTGGGTTTCTTGGACTTGGGTGGCTATTTCCTTCCCCATTTTAGGGAAGTTTTCAGCTATTATCTCCTCGAGTATTTTCTCATGGCCTTTCTTTTTGTCTTCTTCTTTTGGAACTCCTATGATTCGAATGTTGGGGCGTTTCACAGTGTCCCAGAGGTCCCTGAGGTTGTCCTCATTTCTTTTGATCCTTTTTTCTTTTTTCCTCTCTGCTTCATTTATTTCCACCATTTTATCTTCTACCTCACTTATCCTATCTTCTGCCTCTGTTATTCTACTCTTGGTTCCCTCCAAAGTGTTTTTGATCTCATTCATTGCATTGTTCATTTTTAATTGACTCTTTTTTATTTCTTCTAGGTCTTTATTAAACAGTTCTTGAATCTTTTCAATCTTTGTTTCCAGGCTATTTATCTGTAACTCCATTTTGTCTTCAAGATTTTGGATCATTTTTATTATCATTATTCTAAATTCTTTTTCAGGTAGATTCCCTATCTCCTCCTCTTTTGTTTGACTTGGTGGGCATTTTTCATGTTCCTTTACCTGTTGGGTATTTCTTTGCCTTTTCATCTTGTTTAGATTGCTGTGTCTGGAGTGGACTTTCTGTATTCTGGAGGTCTGTGGTTCCTTTTTATTGTGGAGGATTTACCCAGTGGGTGGGGTTAGACGATTGGCTTGTCAAGGTTTCCCGGTTAGGGAAGCTTGCGTCAGTGTACTGGCGCGTGGAACTTGATTTCTTCTTTTTGGAGAGCAATGGAGTGCCCAGTAATGAGTTTTGAGATGGGTCTATGTGTTAGGTGTCACCTTGGGCAGCCTGTATGTTGACATTCGGGGCTATGTTCCTGTGTTGCTGGAGAATTTGCGTGGTATGTCTTGCTCTAAAACTTACTGGCTCTTGGGTGGTGGTTGGTTTCAGTGTAGGTATGGAAGCTTTTGGACGGTCACTTATTGCTTAAAGTTCCATGTAGTCAGGAGTTTTCTGGTGTTCTCAGGTTTTGGGCTTAAGTTTCCTGCCTCTGGATTTCAGTTTTATTCTTCCTGTAGTCTCAGGACTTCTCCAACTATACAGCACTGATAATAAAACTTCTAGGTTAATGGCAAAAAGATTCTCCCCTGTTAGGGACACCCAGAGAGGTTCACAGAGTTACATGAACAGGAGAAAAGGGAGGAGGGAGATAGAGATGAGCAGGAGGAGAAAAAAGGGGGACTCAAGAGGAGAGAGACAGATCTACGCAGCTGTCTGTTCCCAGAGTTTTCTCCGTATCTCAGACACCTACAAGGATTCACAGAATTGGATTGGGAAGAGAAGGGGAAAGGAGGAAATAGAGGTGTTCTGAGGTAGAAAACAGAGAGTCAAGATTGGGAGAGAATAATCTTCGGTTTAAAGATAGGGCTTCTCTTTTTTTTTTGGTAAGGTTATAGTGTAGTGAAAATGAAAATGAAGAGTAGTAGAGGAGTACTAGAGGACTTTAAAGAAATAAGAGAAAAAGAAAAATAGAAAATAAAAGAGAAAACGGAAAGAAAAAAAAGAAGAAAAAAGAAAAAAAAAGAAAAAGAAAAAAAAGAAAAAAAAAGAAAGAAAGAAAAAAAAAAATTTTTTTTCCCCTAATTAAAAAAATCGTAAAAATCTATGTAAATGAAAGTTAAGGAGTAATGGGGGAGTAATAGGGAATTTTAAAGGAAAATAAAAGAGAAAAAATAAAAAAGAAAAAAATATAAAAAGAAAAAAAAATTTTTTTTTTTTTCCTTACTTAGAAAAAAAAAGTAAAAATATATCTAGGAGTTTCTCTGGAGCTGCTGCGGTCAGTGTGGGTTCTGCTCAGTTTCAGATAGCTCCTCGTTCCAGCTTACACTTCTCGATATCTACAGGGCCCTTCCAGTGAAGTCGGTGTTTTCTAGAGGGATTTTAATCTGTTGCACCAGTCCCTTCTGAAGCGGTTCCCTTTGTTTATTTGGCTTCTGTTTGCCGGTCTCTTCAGACCCTCATTTCCGCCCTGACACAGGCGGGCGGAGGTGGACTCTTATTCAGTCAGCTAGTTCCGTTGCGCTGCTGGGAGGGGCTGACGCTGCGGGGAGGGGTTGGCGCTGCGGGGCGGGGCTGACGCTGCGGGGAAGGGCTGGCCCTGCGGGGGCGGGCTGGCGCTGCCGGAAGGGGCTGACGCTGCTTTCTCCGTCTGCCGCTGCTCAGGCTCCCGGCTGTTCTATATGGCGCGCGCCCCGCGCTGCGCTAGGTTCCAGCCCTCGGGTGTTACACAAAAGCGCAGAAGGAAAAGCTGCGCCTGCTCTCTGTGCCTTCCCCGTCAGAGCGGTCCAGGCAGCGAGGGGCTTGATGGGCGCACTATCCCCAGGTGTGGCGCACTCACTCCCTTCCGCGGATCCAGTCTCAGTTTCCGCTGGCGCCAGTCGGGTGCGCGCGCCTTCCGCCCTCCGCGTCCCCAGCCCCAGTCCCCGCCCGCGCCGGTCGGGTGCCTGCGCCCTGTGTCTCGCCGCGACCTTCCCCTCCCCCCTGCCTCCTGCCTCCGGCGTGGCTGGGCGGGTCCGCAGCCTGCGACCTCTTCTTGGGACTTTCTCCGTCCCTTTGTTCTGCGAACGGCCGGCAGTGTGTTCCGGCCGGTCAACTCTCTCCCCCTTGGTCTCCCACAGTTCAAGTTGGCACCTCACAGAAGCTCCCTCCGATTGTCCTCAGGGCACTCAGGCCCGGACCCCAGCCCAAGCAAGGCCGCCTAAGACTCCCTTCCCGGGACGGGTCTCCATCCTTAGCTCTTTTGTCTCACTTTTTATCCTTTATATTTTGTCCTACCTCCTTTCGAAGACAATGGTCTGCTTTTCTGGGCGCCTGATGACCTCAGCTAGCGATCAGAAGTTGTTTTGTGAGGTTTGCTCTGCATTCAGTTATTCTTTTGATGAATTTGTAGGAGAGAAAGTGGTCTCCCCGTCCTACTCCTCCGCCATCTTGGCTCCTCTGCTTACCTCTTTCAATTAAGGTTTCCTGTCAGGGAATGGTTGAATATTTTGTATCTTAAGGAGACAGCGTGCTATGTTAGGAGAATCTTGGACTTTGGCATCACAGTGGCTTAAGTTTGAAATTCCAGTTCTGCTATTTTACTGTTTGACATTAGGCTAAGTGTTTCATGT